>NW_024080706.1:2470661-2909734 GCF_003009895.1 Hyaena hyaena
CCCCCCCCCCCCCCCCCCGTATCTTATCTGGAGTAGAAAACAGGAGGAAGGAGAGGGAAGGAGGCATTTCTGGGACATGAATAAGACAGCATCCTTCAGGAGATGGGTTAGTGGAAAAGCAGAGAAACAGGAGTCTAGTCTAGCTGTGCTCTCACCTTGGGATGTGAACCAGTCACCGTATGGGGCTAGGGAGGATGATGACCTCATATCACCTTCACAGAGGTGTTGGAAAATTCCAGGAAAGCCCTAGCTCTGGAAACACGTGGCTCAGTCAGTTAAATGACCCACTCTTGATTTTGGCTCAGGTCATGATCTCACAGTTTGTGAGTTCAAGCCCCACATTGGGCTCTGTGCTGCCAGCAGAGCTTGCTTGGGATTCTCTGTCTCCTTCTCTCTCTGCCCTTCCCATACTCTCTCTCTATCAAAAATAAAAAAATAAACTTCAAAAAAAACTTTAAAAAAACATAAAATGTTTTTATTTTATTTTAAACAAGAAACTTTTATTTTATTTTTTAAAATTTTATTTATTTTTTTAAGTAATTGCTACACCCAGCGTGGGGCTTGAACCCACAACCTCGACTACTGACTACTGACTGAGCTAGCTAGACATTGCAGGAGGAAGCTATATTGTTGAAAAGCCCTGGTAAGGAATTTCAACATTCAAGCTCCAGCAGCCGTGAAGGACTCGCGGAGAATGAGCTGAGAACCCAGGACTTTATGCATTTTGGAAGCACCGAAAGATAAAGAGTATGCAATTTTCTTAAGCATGCAGAGGATTGCCAAAGTCAAGAGGTACTTGATAATAGTTGAGTTTAATGGAAAGAGCATCTCTATCTGTTTCTACTTCTTTAAATTTTTCTATGATATTGACATATTATTAAAACTAAGATGGTAAAATAAGACAATTCATGCAAAAATTCTAAGAAAATTAGATTTCTAGGGCTAAACAGCAAATTTTATCTCATTTCTCCCAGTTGTTAACAACTGAAACTTCTGGGTCTGGTAAACAATATATTCCCTTTCACAGACTTCATTTCTTTTTATCTTATTGAATTCATGTATTCATTCAACAAATATGCATTGAATATCCAGCTGAATGTTCAAAGAGGAAATAATTAGCTTCTCTAGGGCTGGTCTTCTAGTCCCAAATCTATTGTGCCTTGCAAAGACCCACAAAAAGAAACTAAAAAAGAAACTGCGAGATCAAAGCGCCATTCAGAATTCAGAAAAGAAACATCAAATGCAGTAGCAGTGACTGATGGCTACTTGTTTTCCTCTCTTTCCTGGACACCATTTCAGTCTCCCTTGCATTAAGCTGTGGCCACAAAACGGAATTCTAGTTGACGGAATGAGATGTTACATGTATCGCTCTCAGGCCTGACCCATAACAGCATCCCACACTGCAGCTCCTTGGCTCACCCAGCTAGCTGAGATCGAGAAGAACTCAGTGTTGTTGAAGACAACACAGCCTTCATCAGCCTGGATCCCTGAGTGACTGCGCAGAAGCAGCCCGCCCTGTGAACTGTGCACCAACCTGAGGCTATTAGGAGAATCTGAAATACATTTCAGTTAGGGTGAGTCATTCCACGTTTGAAGGTGTGTTGTTTCAGCAGCTACCTTACTTTAACTATACGTATGGCAACCAAGTCTTCAAAGTTGAGGTCTGTGTGAAGGAACAGTAGAGAGAGATTTAACAATGGGTGCTTTTGCGATTTGTCATAAAAAGTTTCAAAGGGTTTGGGGTTCTCATTCTGATTAGCCCAGGGACACGCCTTATGGTAGGATCATCTTTAGGTTTTTCACTACCTTGGTTCTTCCATGCAAGAAATAGGTTTTTTTTGTTTTGTTTTAAATGTTTATTTTATTTATTTTTGAGAGAGAGAGAGAGAGAAACAGAGTGTGAACAGGGGAGGGACAGAGAGTGAGGGGGAGACACAGAATCTGAAGCAGGCTCCAGGCTCTGAGCTGTTAGCACAGAGCTGGACTCGGGGCTCAAACTCACGAACTGTGAGATCATGACCTGAGCCAAAGTTGGATGCTTAACCAACTGAGCCACACAGGTGCTCCAAGAAAGAATTTTTATGTATACATATATAGATAGGTACAGGTAAAATATAGATTTTTTTTTAAGGTGAAGTGCAACCATTATGGTCCAAAATGATGGCAACCTGGGGCTCCTGGGTGACTTAGTGAAGCATCTGACTTCAGATCAGGTCATGATCACATAGTTCGTGAGTTCAAGCCCCACATCAGGCTCTGTGCTGACAGCTCAGAGCTTGGAGCCTACTTCGGATTCTGTGTCTCCCTCTCTCTCTGCCCCTGCCCCTGCTTACACTCTGTCTCCTTAAAAATGAATAAATGTTAAAAAATGTTTTTAAATATAGTGGCAGCTATTGAACTCCTTCAGTGGCAGATGGAGATATGAAAGCACAACATAAGGCATCAGGAAGAACCTGGTTTTCTGTATCTCTGCTCATTGCATTGTTCTGCCAACCCAAGCCTGCTAGGGTGCCCATAGTAATGTGGTCACACTCTGAAAGCTGGAAGTGGGGACTCTACACAGAGCATGGTGGTTGAGAGTAGGGACAAGACGGCCAGGGAATATCAAGGGCCATTACCAAAAATGAGGGGATGGGTGCCAGGAAGGCAAACCACATTGGGTACAAAGAGGTGAGCAGGGCACTAAGTTCAGGTCAATGCTCCCTGTGGTGCTAACCCACTTCCCTGGCCCTTCTAGAACCTGGGAAGGGAGACTAGAGCCCTAGCTCTGAACCCCAGCAGCAGGCTGCAAATTCTGTCCCACCTGCCTAAGCCCTCACTTAGGGCTGGTTTCTAGGCTTCCCTAACCTGAAGCTGCCTCTGTATCACACAGGCCTGTGGGGGGTCGGGTATCAGCTTTGGACTCTTTCTTTAGTAGAACTCCTGCCTGAGCGTCTTGCTGTTGGCTTGTCTCACTTCTCTGCTGTCTGATCTCTGTTGCCATCTATTTCCTGTACACTGTCTGTCTGCTCTATCAAGTTGGGCTCCTTGGTTTTTAGCATCTGCTTAAATTCCACTTGGGTTTTGGCTCATACTCCTTTGGACTTAATTGTCAAGTTCTCAAGAGAGGAGTTTCCATCTGTTGGGGTGGTTCTGGAACCTGCATTCTCTCTTCTCCCAACCTCAGTCCCACTCGTTCACACAACCAGCCGTGTTCTGCAATGGTGAATCTGTAGATTCTATTGGCCTTGTAGAGGCCAATCCAGAGGATGTGAGGGTTGGGGATTAGCAGCCTAGAGAGAGACCGTGAAATGCCCTCTGGATCTCTCAGGGCCAGAGGGACAGTCTCCAGAATTGTGCTAGAACTTTGATCTTATGACCCTTCCCTGCCCTTGTAAAGTGGGAAAACTGGTGCTGTTTGTCAGTCTGAAAATGAAATCATTCTTAATGCAGATGTTCCTGTAGCTAATCAGTATGCAGGCCTAGAAGACAGCTCATGGAGAGAACACATGCTGAGTCCTGAGCTAGTTGGAAAAAAAAAAAAAACAGAAACAAAGGTATTGTGGATTTCCCAGAGGTCCATGATAGGAGCCATCCCACATGGCTCCTATCATGGACCTCTGGGAAATCCAGGATCCTTTAATGGTTGGTCTTTCATGAAAACTTTCTTGAAGAAATTTTCAGATCTTAGGGAAAAGGGAAAATTTTTTTCCTATTTGGAAATCAATGAAAATAAAAATAATAATAGTGGCTATTTATTGAGCCATTTCTATGTTCCAGACACTATTAGAAGTCCTTTCTATATCTCACTGCACTGAATCATTACAACCCCTGCATGAGATGGGTATTACAATCCCTACCTCTTACAGAGAAGAGAACAGAAGCATGGAAAGGCAAAATAATATGTCCATGGTTATACAACTAGTCAGTGACAAGAGCTAGGGTTCAAACACAGCTAGTCTGACACTAGGGGCTGTGCTTTGAACCTCTACATTTCCATGATTAGTTTTAGAAGAAGTTCAGGTCATATAAAGGGGTTAAACAGACTGGTGGTGGTCCCCGGTGGAAAATGCCAAACCAGAGCAGAAGCATCACCGAGAACAGGCAACAGGTTGTCAAGCTAGTTCTAAACTAAAGATTAAGTTCAGCGAATGTCCCATATAGGGAGAAAGTTGGATCAGGAAAGTCAATAGTAAAACCAGGTTGCCATGGTCAACACAGCACAGAAGGGCTGACACTGGGTGGTCATGGTGGGAGAGAAAGGTGATCTGCAAAAACCAATCGACCTGGCTCCTTTGACACAGGTGTTTCCCTCCTGCTACACATATGTTGGCTCACAGTTCAATCCCGTTGTACTCACAGACTCTGGAGCTCAAAGCATCAGGCAGAGAACTTACAGTGGGTTCAAGAGGGAGGCAGAGGGAGTCAGCTGGGGCTCCGACAGGCCACATCAAAGTATTTTCTGCACTGAATGCACCCCCATGGGACCACACAATACCTGGGGGACTCACTGGGAGACTGAAGGTGTGTGCAGAAGAGGGAAACGGGAAGCAAGAAAATGAGAATGAAAAGAGGAAGGAGGGCAAGGGCAGAAAAACAGAAATGGAGGTGACTGTGGCCAGAAGTCAGACTCATACTTTGACAATGGCTGCTGTTGCCCCTCAGTGCTGCCCCCCCGAAGCCTGTGCGGGGAGAGGGGGTTGTGTGTGTGTGTGTGGGGGGGGGAAGACTGTGCCTGACAACCTGGGCTTCCTTCTCCTGTTTTGTCCACTGTTTATGAGTTTTGAGTATAGAATGTCTCTCTCTAGGCAGGAAGAGCCTCAGAAATAAGATGCCCAGAGTTAGTTATGACACATAAGCTTCTTGCAAGAAAGAAATATTTTATGTCATCATAAAACTGCCCAGCTTACTTAGGTCTGCTGTGGAAATGGTGATTCTGAGGACAGAGAGGAGATTAGAGCATCTGACCTGAAGCAAAGGCAAAAGGGAAGATCGAGGATACCTTCTCTCTTCCAGCCAGAGTCAGACTGGACTTTCTGCTATGCCCCAGTTAGCCAGAAGCAACACATGGCAGTTAGGGGGGAAAGAAGAGGTCACGTGTGAGTTCCTGGCCTGGCCCAGCCCCGTCCAGAGGAATGAAGCCTGAGAAAGTGTCCCAATGACAAGTCGTCCCTCTGGGGAAGGTGGTGTGGGTGGGAAGGGGCATGCGTCTGTGTGCGGCTGCCCTGAACCTCCTTCCTTACTGGAATAACTTGTCCTAGGTCCTGTCATCACTCCATTAAGCAAATGAAGGTCTGCAGGCCTCCACAGACCACTCCCTCAAACAAGAGGCAGGATGACCTCTGGCCGAATGTTGCTCTGCCACCTCTAGCTGAGTCATCTTGGATGACTATCTCTAAGCCCCTGTTCCCTCATCTGCGAGCTGGGAGAAATAGGGCTCCTACCTGTGCTTTGAGGCTCAGAGAAGGTGAATGCAATGTATCGCCTGCAAAGCTCAAGGCATTTTTTGTACAAATATTATTACACAATTGTCCCACCCAGAGCCTTAATGATAGTGTTCAAGAAACTTTTCCTTCCAGAGATGCAGCCCTGGAGACACAGAGATGAATAAGGTGGGTGTCTGCACTCCAGGGCACATAGTGAGAAGGGGAAACAGGACAGGCAAACATCTGATTAGAATCAGTGTTTATAGTGCTGTGAGATGAGCGTGCAGCTTCAGAAGCTCTCAAGAGAAAACAGTGTCTACCTAGAAGACATAGCGAGTCAGCATATGACCTAGGCCTTGAGGAGAGAGCAGAATTTTATTGGATAAGCAGTTATTGGTAGAGGATGGACATTTTAGAAGAGGGGACCCCATGAACAAAAAGCATGGTGGTCAGATATGACCCAGAATATTGGGAATACAATGAATGTTTGGAAGGGCTGGAGAATAAAGCCCATGATGGGGAGTAGCAAGACAGAGGTAAGAAAAGTAAACTGGTCAAGGCTCAGAAGTGCCTAATAGAACTGAAAGGGATCCAACAGAACAACGCTATCAGAACTTTTTGTGATGGAAATGTTTTATATTTGTACTGCCCAATATGGTAGCCACTGGCCACCTGTAGCTATTGAACACTTAACATATAGTGAGTATGACTGAGGGATAAAATTTTTAGTGTATTTCATATTAATTTCATTTAGATAGTTACATATGGCTGGTGGCTACCATATTGGAGAGTTTAGCTATTGAATTCTGACATTAAATTCAAGTATGTAGAGGGAGCCCTTAATGCCCTTCCCTTGAGCAGTTCTGTCCTCAGCCCATAAAATGGGAGCTCCCACACAGATCGTTCTTGTGGTCGTGCAGTTGAGTGAATGAGCTGGGCTGAAATATGACTTGTTTCCTGCTTGCCGAGCTGTGCCTGGCAATGTGGCAGCGCCTGCTTAGAGGAAGGGGCAGCTTTTCCTAATTCTTACAAAGGCATTGCGTGGGCTGACAGCTCTGTTTTCTCAGTGGTCTGTCTGCAGGTAGAGTCAGGTTTCCTCACTGCTCTGCTTCCTGGAGCTGCTGGGCCAGATGAGCACACCTGGGGCCTGGCTCGGGTGGGGCAATCTGGGTGTTGTCTGTTACTGGTGGCCATTGATCAAAGTCGCCCACTTTTTTTTTTAAGGTATACGGTGTTGACCCATGTTGGCCCATATTTTTAAATTATTTTCCTATATTTAAAACCCAGCTGAATTCTCTTTGAAATCTAGATTAGCTATCCTTCTGGGGCTATACATCCATAGGGCAGCAAGGACCTGAAGGGAAGTAGCACCTGATCTGGCCTCAAAGCGCTATTCTTGGGACAGATAACAGGTGTGGAATATTTCAGAAGCTGTTCTGGTAAGCTGTCAAACTGGATCCCAAAATTATAGGAGTTGCTTTTAAAACATCTGGTTCATAATTTTTTAATTCTTTTTTTAATGTTTTTATTTATTTTTGAGAGAGAGAGAGAGAGAGAGAGACAGCATGAGCAGGGGAGGGTCAGAGAAAGAGGGAGACACAGAATCTGAAACAAGCTCCAGGCTCTGAGCTGGCTGTCAGCACAGAGCCCAAAACGGGGCTCGAACCCACGAACCATGAGATCATGACCTGAGCTGAAGTCAGACGCTCAACCGACTGAGCCACCCAGGCACCACATCATAATTTGTTATTGCTTATTATAAGGATTTAAGAGTTTCCATTTGTAGAGGTTTCAACAAAATATAGATCCTTGAGATTATTTGGTTGAGCCAATTCAATTTACAGATGAACATCGTGGTCCTAAACCACACAAGCCTACAGACAAAAGCAGGGTAGCAGAGATAGGAACCAAGCAGGATTCAACTGTCTCCTCTGGCTCCTGCTCTGTGAGGACTCCAGACCTGTTGAATCCCCTCACCCCAGTAGCATGAGGAACAAATCCCCAAGAGTGTTTCTTATGGACTCACATGATGAGGGCACCACATACATGAGTATCCAACTCAACACATAATAAGCATTCCTTGAATGCGTTGAATGAATGACTGAATGTGTGAGAAACTCAGTGAATGACCTTAAAATTGGGTCCACCTTCCCTCTACATGTTCTTATTTTCAGCATATAATCTAATCAAGTTTATATGACTGACTCTTGACAAAATACAATATTTATGTCATTTATAATCTGTTCTCTTTTTAATGTTTATCTATTTATTCTGAGAGAGAGAGGGAGAGAGGGAGAGCAAGAGAGTACAAGAGAGGGGGCAGAGAGAGGAGAGAGAGAGAATCCCAAGCAGACTCTGTGAGGTCAGTGCAAGGCCCAATGCAGGGCTCAAGATAATGACCTGAGCCAAAATCAAAAGTCAGACACCGAACCAACTGAGCCACCCAGGCACCCCTATAATCTGTTCTCTTAAGGGGCCCGTGTGTGGCTCAGTCGGTTAAGCGTTTGACTTTGGCTCGGGTCATGATCTCACGGTTCATGGCTTCGAGCCCCATGTACAGCTCTGTGATGACAGCTCAGAGCCTGGAGCCTGCTTCAGATTCTGTGTCTCCCTCTCTCTGCCCTTCCTAGCTTGTGCTCTATCTCTCTCTCAAAAATAAATTTTAAAAATTAAAAAAAAATAGATGCAAAATTGCTCTGACTTGGAGAAGTAGTGAATCAGAGCATCAGTGTTCTATTTTCCTGGATGTATTTGGTAGTCTCATAAAATACTAACGTTTTTATTGCCCCCAAATAAAAAACTAAGCACAAAAGAAATCAGAAAAACTACCACAAAGGAAATCAGGAAAAAAGCAATTGGGTGTTAACGCCCAAAGTCAGGGCAACTGAAATTGGCCCTTCAGACACCATTGTCTAAAGCCATCAGTGCCATCTTTGGTCATAGCCAAGGAGCTGGCCCCAAGACCTTGTGTCTTGCTAGCCCACAGTTTCAGTGAAAAGCCTTTGATTCAATTTTCATTCCCTTTTACTACTGTTCTCTTGTTCTAGGACTCCATTGGGGACGCCATAATTGTCCTCAGAAACACCTCTGCCTTCCCTATGTCCGCTGTTATTCATTGTCCTTGAATGAGATCAATGTCTCTCAACTTTGCCTCTTCTTGAAACAAAGAGCTTGATTGTGCAGGTAATTGGGTCCTAGGGTAGAGAGGGAGCCCTTCTGGTCCTTCAGACTGGTGTGGCTATGTCTGCACCCAGCTGAAGCTGCCTTGTCTGTTGTGTAAAGATGGTAACACATGGGAAGAAAACGAGGCAGGTGTTTTGCTCTTTACCGCTGTCTGGTAGAGCAGTGTGGGCTCCTTGCCAGCATTTGCTGGGCTCCACTTCTCAGGGAGGACATCACCGGTCTTGATCTCTGTCCCAATATGGGCTCTGCCACTTTGACAGCTTTTGCCAATTGGAAAATTTTTTCTCCATAAACATCAATAGGGCTGGAGAGAAATCTCCATGGTGAAAACCTGTCTTATATTATTTAAAAAATAAGTCTCAGGGTGCACTTTAGGACAGAGGTACAAAAAATTACAACTTACCATGTGCCAGAAGTTATGCCAATTGTATAGCTTATTAAATCCTCCCAACAGCCTGAAGAGGGTCTTAATCTCCCCATTTAGAGATGGAAAGTACAGGTAAAGAGAATAATTGGCTTGTCCAAATAAGAGGCTGAGACAGAATTCAATTCCAGGTTTTTCTAACTGCAAACCTAGTATCCTTTTCTTAGTGTTGCCCTCCAGAGAGATCGTTTTTTTCTTCAAAATACCCCAAGTCACACAACATAGTTGGCCTTCTCCGTGCGTTACCACGGGAATATCATAAAGCACCATATTCCCACCATAGTCAGCGACTCTATATAATGCACATGTAATTAACCCGGAAAACATACTGTCTGAAGTACCCTGGTAGAAAACCCTCAGAACCCCAAAGCGATTGTCAGCAAATGCCATCTGATCGCCAGCCCAAGGCTCAGCCTAAAACCTTCTGCAGGGTGTCACTCTAAAGATAACCCAAAAGGTCTCATAGCTTCCTGATTGTGAAAACAGCAACTCCAGTAGCAGGAATTGAGACCTACAGATCAGTGGGGTAGAAATGAGGAAGGAAATGGCATGTTAAATGACTATTTCCTCCCCAGCTTGCCCTGTTCTTTCTAGATATAGCCCAGAACTTGCATAGCTACAGTGGGATAATTTGATCAAACGCTAAAAGTTTTCTATCAATTTCAAGGCTGTTCAAATCTCTATGTACTTTGAAGTGTCGGGTGCGGTAGAATTCCTGGGACATTTATGCTTATAACTCTGTTGGCTGATTGGACACAGAGTCCCCCTCATGAGGCCTTTCCCAAGCCACTGTGTGAACTGTCCTCGGCCAGCAGCGAAGCCGGTGTGCCATGACCTTTCTCTGCTCTTCCGAAGATCTTACTGTACCTTCCACTTCTTATTGTCTCTGTCATCAAATTTGCTGCCACTTTGGTTCTTTCTCTCTCTCTTCCCATGTCTTTCTACTTCAGATCATATGATTTCCCCACTTCCCCACTTTTGGATTTGCTCCATGAAGGGCAAAGCAAGCGTAACTCCCCCTGCCTTCTCTCCGTGTCACTCAGGCTCTCCTTAGCTTGAACAGAGGTGGGGGTGGGGGCGGTAGCGTGGGGGGGGTGGGGAATTTCCACCCCTCTGTGAGCCCTTGAGGTTTCAGTCTCCCGAGCTGGGGCAAGAGAAGAGGTCTAGTTTGATGTGGTCCCGTCAGCCATCACTGCGTCCTCATACTCTGCCCCAAACCTCTCTCCTATGTACTACCCTTACCTTCCATTTCTCTGGGCTATAGCTTTCCTCTGTTTACCACTCCTGGGAGGCTAAAGCAGGGGCCAGAGGGGAGGAGCATTTCCTTTCCTGGTTGAATTGCTGACTGGGGCGGCTAAGCCATCCCTGGTCCTGAACATTACAGGGAACAAGAGAAAGAGAAAGCAAGAATGAGTGGGGTTGCAAAGACTGTTGCTGCATGGTTTCCCTTAAGCCCCAGAAATAGAAAGCCAGACTTCCGACTTGCAGGGCCACTGTGCAAACCACCAGACCACACTGCCAGATAAGAAAAATGTTAGATTGTGTCATACTTCCAGCTCCAGTTTCTGAAAATGGCCCTGAATGTCAGAGAGCTTCACCATGATCCTAAGATCAGAGAAGCTGGAAGACGGTGGGGGGTGGGGCAAAAGGATCAGGTATCTATCCCGGTATTAATTTCAACCACTAAGAATAAAGAAAGTATTATTATGAAATGTTAGTCATGAGCTAACTTTTTAAATAAAAATTTTTAAACATTTTTATTCATTTTTGAGAGATAAAGAAAGACAGGGCATGAGCGGGGGAGGGGCAGAGAGAGGGAGACACAGGATCTGAAGCAGGCTCCAGGCTCTGAGCTGTCAGCACAGAGCACGACATGGGGCTTGAATCCATGAACTGTGAGATCATGACCTGAACCAAAGTCAGCCTCTTAACTGACTGAGCCACCCAGGCGCCCATGAACTAAGTTTCTTAATCGCACGCACAAGAGGAGGAAACGAACTTGATATCAACAAGCATTGAAAGTGGGAATCCACTAACTAATAAAAGTCTTGTTGGCCTTTTCAATTTGCGTGTGTTCATTTATTGTGTGCCAACTGTATGCCCACCACTGAGCTCGGTGTTGTAGATTTGAAGAGGATGAGACATTGCCGACTGCGGCCGGACTATATTCAGATTCACCCAGATTCTAACTTTTGTGCTCAGCACTACCTCCGCCGTGGAAATCATTTTGCTTCGTTCTCCCAGAGCAGTCTCGGCGGGTGCCTGTGTTGTCAGCCACTGCAGGAAGAGTGATGGCCCGGGTGTTGACAAGCTCCTAATTGGAAGGTGGGAGGTGCCGCCACAGATCAGCTATAAAAGATGTCTTTGGGCCAGGGTGGGTTGCTAATGCTGGAAGAGACTAGGGGTGAGGCCTGGTGAGCTGTCACCCTGGGAGGGGCCTAGCCCGGCAGACGGACGATGCTGGCGGCAGAAGGCAGCTGACAGACAAGGCCCACGCGGGGAGGCAGCCATTTCAGGGAATGGCAATAATCACATGCAAACCAGGACTTCAAGAGCTGGAGAGCTCACTGGGGGATGGAGCGCCGGGAGAGGAGAGCCTGGGGTGGCCCCAAAGAGGCAGGGCAGGAGATTGAGCCTGGTGGTAAAAACAAGGGAGAGCAGCCACCAGAGTCTGCTTTATTCAGCACGCTCAATGACTTATGAGTGGCTTCCTATGTCCGTAAATGTTCAGGGCCCTTAGGGGTTCGAAAGAAAAACGGACTTTGAATTTCCTATCTAATTAGGAGGTGCTCCAATCCAGACACTGAAATTACTGCTGGGCGAACCAATACTGCACGTGTTGCGCAACATTGGCCATTGTGCAAGCTCTTTCCGTGCGTTATCTCATTTAATCCACCCAACAACCACGCACAGTCAGTACAGTGACCCTGTGTTGGGAATAAAGGTGCTGAGGTTCAGAAAGACTGTATACCTTCCCTAAGTTTGTCTGGCTGGTAAGGCGCTGAGCCAGCGTTCAAATCCAGGTCTGTGTGAGCCCCCCAAACTTTCTGGTGCGGCCTGCAGCTTCCTTTTACTGAAACAGTGAAGTCCAGTGCTGCACTGAGCAAGAAGGAAAGGTATATACCGGCTGACGGTGCAGGGGAGGGAGAGAGAGCTATGCACGAGCAAGGTCAAAGGTGGCTTCTTAGAACTGAAGGGTCTGTTGGAGCCATTTAAACTGGGGATCATGAGTATCTCTACTTTCTGAACCAGAGGATGAGGGTCTGAGTTAAGATCTGGGCCATCCAGCGCTTGCCGTTGGGTGCAACAGAGAAGACCACCCCTGCAGAACTAGGGATTCTTTAGGTTGTGCCCGGAGCACATCTGGTGTGAGAACTCACTGCAAGAGCAAAGGCTCCAACCTATCAGATAGATGAGGAGGCCACCGACAGGCCCAGTGCTCCGAACCATGGCTTCGCAACGTGCTCAATGAACAGCAACTGGCCTTGAGCAGAACTAAGAAGGAAACACCCCCTCAACCCCAGGCCATGAAGTAGGCCTTGCTGTGTGCAAGGGCCTGCCGGGATCCTGGAAGAAAGATGAGGTGGCACTGGCATCAGATGCTAGGGTGACAGGGCCCCCTGAGAAGGAACAGGTGCGAAGCAGGGCAATTAGCTGAGGAGGTGTGTTGGGGTGGGCTGCCTAGATCTGATCCAGGAAGCCACCAGGATTGCATCATCTGCTGGGGAGTGGGCTTGATGAACTCTCTGATGAATGTGGTATGGCAAAGGGAGCTTTTTCTTCTTCTTCAGAGAGGCAGAAGTGGTCATTAAATTTGTCTTTTAAAATAAAACTATTCTGAAAGGGGCATGAGGTTTCCAGATTCCCCCGGGGTGTTCTGGGCAGCCTCGTTTCTGTCTGAGGGAGGAAGAGTGTCTATTCATAGGCCGTGATGTGGAGAGGCCCCGCCGTGAGTCAGACACTTGCCGGGTGAGCGGGGTGGTTGTTAATGTCTTCGGGAACTACTAATTTACCATCTAATTTGTTCCTCTGCACCAGCCACAGAGGGAGACCACACAATTATTGTGATCCAGAAGAGAGGCTGGTGTTTACCATGAGCTCCCTGGCAACTGCATGTGTGTGTGTGTGTGTGTGTGTGTGTGTGTGTGTGTGTGTGTGCGCGCGCGCGCGTGCACGCATGTGTGCGCGTGTGCGTGTGTGTTTGCACAACGACCTTACGCAATGAAGAGGTGGGGCCGCTGCCCTTGCTAGCATTTTCAGACACATTTGAGTTCTGTAACAGAGTGCCTCAGGGAGACCTTGGCCTCCCAGAAGGTTATAATTTGAAGGGTATCTTTAAAATACCAAGGTGCATGGGGAGGGTGGCACACATTCGTACCACCACGGGGACCAGCAAAGGGGAGAAAACATCTGAGAGCATCTTTGTGCCAGTCATGGTGCTAGGGCCTCACATATCTTCTCTTTTTAAAAATTTTTATTTATTTATTTGTTTGTTTGTTTATTTTAGAGAAAGAGGGAGTGAGAGAGAGAGAGAGAGAATGTGCAAGAGAGGGGCAGAGAGAGAGAGAATCCCAAGCAGGCTCTGCACTGTCAATGTGGGGCTCAAACTCCTGAAACTCGCGATCATGACCTGAGTGAAACCAAGAGTCTGACGCTTAACGGACAGAACCACCCAGGAGCCCCTTGGTGCGTCTTTCCTTGCTGACATCTCACAACTACCCTGTGAAGCAGGTACCGGGCTTTCATTGTTCCAGGCTCTGGCCCCAGTGTCTGAGTTTTAGTGAAAACCCACATTTCCTTAGGTCCCACCTGAAAACTTCAGTCTCCTGTAAGGCCTTTCCTGACCTTATCAGTATAATTAGTTATGCTAATTGTGCTTTGTGCTCCCAGAAAATCATAGACTTTAGGGAGATCGCAGCCTCAGAACCACAGGGCCATTGTGAAGAATAAATGAAACAAACTGTGTAAGTACTTTGACAGTGGCTGACACTTAGCCTTTGTCAGTCACTGTTGTTATTGTTAAAACAGTAATAATACCACTTAATTACTTGTTGCTAGTTGTAAGCTCTTTGGGTGTGGGGCTGGTGCCTACTTTGTTCATTGTTGTGTACGCAGAGTCCAGGAATATTTGATATACAGTAGGTACTCATTTCCTAGCTGGTGAATGAATGAATACAAAGGAGGTATCTCTCCTCTGTGAGCTCCTGAGGACAGGCCCTTATCTGACCCGTTTCTGTATTTCTTCTCTTTCCTTTCCTTTCCTTTCCTTTCCTTTCCTTTTCTTTTTGAGAGAAACCATATGTTGGGGAGAGGGGCAGAGGGAGAGAGAGAGAATCTCAAGCAGGCTCCCCACTAAGCTCAGAGCCCAACACAGGGCTTGATCCTATGACCCTAGAAAGCAAGAGTTGACCGCTCAACTGACTGAACCACCCAGACGCCCTCCCGTTTCTGTATTCCTAATGTCACCCCTGGACTCTGCTGAACAAATGAAGAGGATCGTGAGATGCTGCTGCTAACCAGTGTCTGGTCCAGAGAGTCTGACTGACATCCATCTCTATGCTCTGGTCGGCTGGTGGTTAGCTCCTGCTCCATGACTTCAGTAAATGTGCCCTTGACACTTGACCCCAGGATGGTGAGCTCAAATGAGGACTGTGTCTCATTTATTTTTAAACCATAAGTGTCTACCATAGCACCTGGCACCCAGTAAATGTTCAAATGGCCACCCATGGACTCTTATGCCCAACTGGACTCAAAGGAAAGCAGAGTCCAGAACAAATGTGTCATTTTTTTTTTTTAACCCAAACCTCTTCTTCCCCAGAAGTGCCCCATTTCTGTTGACTAAAGACCTGGTTTTTCAGGGCACCTGGCTGGCTTGGTGGATGGAACATGCAGCTCTTGATCTGCGTTGTAAGTTCAAGTCCCATGTTGGGTGTAGAGATTGCTTAAAAATAAAACTTAAAAAAAAAAGAAAAAAACCTGGTTTCTGGGTTACAAAGGTCTGAAATTCCTTGGGAGTGTTGTACCCTGATGGAAAAGAGCAGTCTATGTGGTCAGACCTTTCTGGGCTTGAATCCCGGCTTTGGCAACTACTGGCTGTCCTGCCCAGACAAATTTACCTCTTCTGATCCTCAGTTTCTCTTTCATCAAGCCAGGATAATAATACACACTATCTATCCATTCAGTAAGTATTTACTGGGCATCTAACACATGACAGGAACCATTCTAGGCCCTGGAAATACATAGATGTGAACCAAACAAATATTGCTCATGCCTGAATGGCAAACTCCAACCTAAAGAGGGAGAGAGAGATGCTAAACAAATAAGCCAGGAAACATAGTGTGTCAGATGGTGATATGCGCCATGGGGAGAAGTAACAGGTGAAGGTAAAGGCAGTGGATTGGTCAGGCCTGGCAGTGTCTTCTTCAGATAGTGAAGAAAGGCCTTTCTAATAAGGAGACCCAACACCTGGGAAAGAATGTTCCAGGGAGAGGGAAGGAGCAAAGGCCCTAAACTGGAGGTAGAAGAATGAGAAAGGGGTCTTTGTGGCTGAAGCAGAGGGGTGGGAGGGTGGGGAAGAGGGCCTGATAGGATTTCAGCTCTCCCTCTGCGTAAGCAGGAAAGCCTCAAGGGCTCCAAGCACAGGAATGAGGTGATGTGATATAGCTTATAAAGGAATCCCTCTAGCAGCCTCACGGAGAGTGGCTTGTGTGAATTGGTCAGGAGCAGGAGACCAGTCATATGTACTCTCACAGGCTTACTGGAGAATATAATAATATAATATATAATATAATATAATCATATATTAGCACCCGGACAGGTCTGGCAGGGAGTAAGTACTCAGTCCAAGGGGGCTGCTATAGATGATTCTGGGGCTGCCTGGGCTGCTCCTCCCTTGTCTCCTGTGGACAAGTCTTGCCCAGCCATGCAGTGTCCCTCCAGCTCTTGCCTACCTGGTCATTCCTTCTGCCCCATGCCTCCTTCCTTCAGCCCTTCTCTGATGTTGAATGTCCTCAGATATCAGCCCCATCTCCTGCCTCTGCCAACCCAATCCAACCCTAATGCAACTTCAGTCACATCCTTCCCCTGCTCAACAGTCTTCAAAGGACTACATTAAATCCATATTCTTAGGGGCTGATGGCCAAGGCATCTCCCAATATGGGAGATCTTTCCCACTCATACTCTACTTCTCTCCCAGAAAAATTACGTACTTGTGGAGAAAGAGTTGGGTGCAGTATGTCACTCCCAGCAGAATGACCAAGGAGCCTAACGACCCTTCCAGTGGCCAATTGATTATAATGGGGTCTGACCCCAGATTCCCTGGGCCATCCAGATTGCTCCAGCCATGGCAGGCATGGATACCTATTACCAGCTCACCCCTCCCACCATGGTACCATGGACCGCACAATAATGGGTCTTCTCTTACATTTTTTATAATGTTTATTTTTGAGAGAGTGCACACAGGGAGGGCAGGGTCAGAGAGAGGCGGAGACACAGAATCCGAAGCAGGCTCCAGGCTCTGAGCTGTCAACCCAGAGTCTGACACAGTGCTCAAACTCACAAACCACGAGATCATGACCTGAGCCCAAGTTGGAATGCCTAACCAACAAAGCCACCCTTTCGATCTTCTCTTTAAGCTACAAAATGGCATGTGGTTCCCCAAATCAGTTACCTTTTACAACTCTTTATCCCCCTTTACTGATCTTACTGCCCCTAGACACCCCTCACCTATAACAAAATGTTCTCATATTGCCTTTACTGGTTCTGATGGGAGGCCCAGGCTCCAGATCCTGGATTCCCAGGTTCAACTGCCTGCCACAGCTCCTGGGGCTTCCATTCCTCTTTCCTTTTTCTGTATGAGCTCAGCTCTACCACTGGGAATTGGTGTCCACACTGAAGGCTGAGAATAACCTGAGCCAAACCAGGCCTGTCTACCATAGACAGAATGGCAAAATCCCTGATATTATGTTTCTACCAGCCCAAAGAGCAGGCACCACTATCCCCTAAACAACCGCCACAATGGGACTTATGACAGCTTTAGCGACTGGCTAATTTCAGGCCCTTCTCACAGGGAAGTATTAGCAGCACCTGGACTGACATCTGTCACCACGTGGGTCTCGGAGAAAGGCAAAACACCAACACCAATATTCTAAAATAGCATACCTGAGGTTGTCTACCTCCAAGATAGGATGCTGGAGTGAGGCCAGTCACTCCCAGCTGTGAGATACAGATGCTCACCCTCTCCCCCAGCATTATAAACAGTAGCCCTGAATATGGAGCCTACACACTGGAAAATACTCTCCTGGAACATTTAGATTATCACTAGCTGGCTGTGCCCAATATAGCTGCTGGCCTCACTCTGGGATAGTTTTCCAACTCCATGCCAGGACACCTGGGCAGTATGGCACCCACAGCATAAAATCTGTTTGTCTGGAGTGCACAACTCTTCTTCCAGAACACCATGAGCCAGGCATATTATATTACCCTGAGCAGCCAGCCACCAGGAGAGGCAAAAAGCAGTGTGGTCCTGCCCTCTTAGTGCCCCCACCCCAGCTATCGTTACCCTGGCCACCATGCCCAGCACGTGATAAACGTCCCTTCAAGCACTCCTGCTTTGTGCATCTTTGTGACAGCTTTCCCAAGATCAACACATGCTTCCCTGACCTGGATGTGGCTTACAAGGTGTTCTGGCCCAGGGAGTCAAAGGCCACATTGCAAGTGATGATCATAGCCCAGCCACCCCCGCATCTCAGAGGATAACTACTCAACTACCACATCATCTACCAACGTGCCTTCTGCTAATCATAGGCATCTTCCCCTCAGGGAGTCCCCCACTCAGCATGTACCATGCACTGGGAAGAAGTGAAGACGAGAGAGACCCTCATTCTCCCCATAGGGCAATGAACCCCATTTCCACGGTGGCTAAGACTTCCCCTCCCAGACCTCCGAAAGCAAGCCTACTGCTTAAGGCTATCCCCAGGTTATTTTGTCTGTTCACATGGTCAAAGTCACATCTCAATGGCTGGACCCCACACAATGTCACTTATGCCATGACCCTATGAGCAAACCACCTTCTTATTTACACCATGCTGAATGACCCTTTGAGCTCATAGAAAAGGCCCACAAAACCACCAGTAGTAATGCAATTGGTCAAGGCCCCTAGGTCTTACCTTGTGCTATCCAGGATCAGATGGACAGAACATTCATTGATTGATTTACAAAGTCTGGTCTCTGGCCCGTGAGTCCAGATCATGTGATTATCCAAAAGCATATGGGTGTGTTTGTGTCTTCCTAGACCTACATAGCATGTCGGGACCCATGGCCGTATGCTGGCCCAGACACTAAAGAAACATGAGGGATTAGAAGCCCCGTAGGGAACCTCGTTCACCTGAGCCACTTCCCTAGATAACTCCTTCCTGGCGGCCAAACTCATGTGCACTCTCTAACTCTGACAACCCCCTTGACGTTTACCAACTGCCCCATGACGGGACCCTGCTGGTCACAGTCTCCAGTAGGAGGTGATGAGCCATTTTCCTACCCACCACGCTACATATAACAGTGACATCTGGAGCTAGACAATGGGGACTCAGGGCTCACAACATGATTACATCAGGAAAATAGGAGATGTAGCAGCGGAAATGTCCAAGGTTCTACCAGCTCATGTGACACAAACAGCGACGGCACTTGAGGTGTTCACTGAAGGGCAAAAATCCTTAACTGTCGGGGTGGTGGGCAACAGACTAGCTCCAGGTGATTCGCTAGCTAGCCGCCAGGAGCATGTGCCCTTGGGGAAATTGCCTGCTGTATATGGATAAATAATGCAAAGTAATCTAAATAGCCCAACAAATGCAACACCAAACCACAACCGAATTTTACACAAGGTACCCTGAACTCCCTAGGAACAGGATGTCCCCTGCAGACTGGGGTGACCATGTTCCATGGGTCTCTTCCACCAGTAAGGGGACTTGACAGTGAACTGGCTATGTAAAATCAGTACAGCCCACAGACAAGTAGATTAACAAAAGACTGCCCGAAATTACTCTTCTTCCACCACATCCTGGTGTTTTTCAACAGGCGAGTTCCTATCCTATACGTGTCCCCAGGATCAGTCTTTCTTTCCTAAGGGGTCCTCTTGCCCAGGGACTCCCCCAGCTTTACCAATGCCAGAATCAGTAACAAACATTTGAGTTGCTTGTGATCGTGGCTCAAGAGTGGTACATTTGGCAAACAGTTGCCGCGTTGAATCATAACAATATTCCATTGAAAGGAAACTTGAACCTGTCATTATTTCATCACTACCTAGAATGGCACCTCCAACTCCTGACCCCACACTGAGACCCTTACTCAGGCTGTTTTTCTGCCAGACACACCTACTCTGCTCATAGGGTTGGTGAGGAGAACCAGCCTTGATTGGCTGTTAATCCCTATACAGTCCTTAGTAGCTCTGTGACCTGGAGCAAGTTTCTTAGCCTTTCTGTGACTCAGTTTCCTCATCCATAAAGTTGTGATCACACTACTTACTTCATTAGGGTTCTGTAAGGGGAAAACAAAACCCACTGTAGGTAAAACTCATAGTGTAAGCCTCACACAAAGGTATTCTTTCAAGGGGCAACTGAATTTCTACTTCCCCCAAAAAAGCCATCCATACCTGTTCCTGCTCTAAGTTCTCTTTAATCCAATCTGATTGCATTTCTGGTCAACACCCCGCTGTTAGTCATGCATTTGTTCTCCATCGTTAGGTATTCATTTTGACTTCCCAAGTAAAAGATAAAGGTCCATGAAGGAAGGGACTACATTATACCTGACTCTCCTAATGACTTGCTGGGTCATCTTGCACTTAATTATTTTGGGATTGAGTTTCTTTCTCTGGGATGGCAAATATATGGCATATATGCCAACATTTCCATATCCCATAGCCTTGGGAGACACTAGTAGGCAATATAATTCTCTTCCCCCAGCACCTGGCTCCAGACTTAGAATCCTTCTTAACATAATTAATTATTTATTATCATGTTATGTTAGTACATATATTTATTTTGTCTACTACCTTATTCAGTAAATATGGATTGAGTACTTCCTAGGTACTACCCTCTCTTTAGTAGTTTGGAGATAAAAACTTTGAGTACCTTGTCCCCACACTTAAGGAACTTGTCACTCATTGGAGAAGAAAGACAATAAACAAATACATATGTAAGAAAATATCAGGTAGTGACAAGTACAATCATGAAAAAAAATAGTGGTGTGTTAGTGCCTGAGGAGAGGTCTACTTTAGGTTGGTGTCGAAAGAGATACTCCCTGAGGACCCTGGAGATTCTGATCCGGTAGATTTGGCATGGGCCTAAGGACAGGTGTAGTTAACAAGCAAATGCAGGAAATTTGGGAAACACTGACATGGCAAGTAAGGATGAGTGTATGGAGTCGGAAGACCAAGGTTCAAATCCCATTTCCTACACTTATGTAGTTGTGTGACCCTGAGCAAGTCACCAATATTCTCTGACCTTCAGTTTCCTTATCTATAAAATGGGATAATACTATTGACCTCAGAAGGTAGTTATCAGGGTTAAGTAAGATAAAATATATGAAATGCCTGGCCTATCTATCCCTAACTAATCTTTTGTCTGAATTACTCAAAAGACAAATCCCAGAAAGGCCACTTACTAGGTACTTAATATGGCCTCTGAGTAGATTTTCTGCCTAATGAAACACTTCCTCTTGAAAACTAAATTCTCGAAAGACCTTCTCATAAGCAAGAATGCCAGAGTTCAATGAATAAGTGTCCTAGGGCTCTCTAGTTTAAGCAGGATTAAGATTTGGAAGGGCTTGGCCTCATTTCCTCCCGTATCAAATGGGAGCCTGGCTACTTGCCCTTTCTAATTCGGGGGTGGGGTGAGGATTTCTGTGACTGAAAGTGATGTGAGATTTTCAAAGTGTGAGACACAAGGGAAACACTAGCCGTGTCGGACTTGAAAGGCATGACAAGACAGCCGGCAAGGACAGCTCCTGACGCACCAGCCACCCCCCACCTCACCCCGCACATTGGGAGAAGCTGGCCACTCCTTCCCATTTATAGACTGAGCTGGTACATAACGGAGAAAAACAAGTTGGGCAGGAAGCAGCCTTTTCAACCAGTGAAGAAACCGTTAAAATCCATTCCTTTGCCCCGATGCCAAAGCTCCGCCTGCCCCACCCAGACACACTATCAAGGACACGCAGCCATCAGAGGCCCTGGGGGCATTTGTCCCTACTTTATCAAGGACCCATGGAAACATTTCTCTAACTGAAGATAAAGACTTCTCCCCTCCACCTCTCTCCCTCCCTCCCTCCATTCTGTTTCTAGCTACCTACCAGAGGGTTCCTGTCATTTTCTCTCAGTAACAGTTCTGAAAAGGAGATATTTTTTCAACCAGGACTTGAAGTAACTGGCGGAGAGGCAGGTAAGATGAGTTTCACTCATTCATTTGTTCATGCATTCATTCTTTCAATAAATATCTATTGGGTACTTATTACATGCTAGATCCTAAGCTAGGCTCTTGGTTTCAATTCTGAGCAAAAGGCGCTTCCAGTATTTGGGGGAGCCAGACAGTACTTGAACCATCACAAAATGCAGAATTACAAATTTTGATCCAGACTGGGAGTGACATTAGACAATGGTGCGTCCTGATCTAGTCATGGAGGCTGGGGGTGGGGATTCCTCGAAGAAGTAACATTTGAGCTGAGGTAGAGTGTGTATAATAATTTTCTAGATTTTGCTCTTGCCCTCCGAGTGGGTGTTTTCAGGGTTAAAAAGATGCCTCTGGGCCCAAAAGACTTGCTGCCATTCCCCGCCAGTCCTGTTTCTGATACCAAGTCACGATTACTCGGCCCTTGTGAAGGTTAGGATGGAAATGACTTATTGGAATAATAGAGAAGCCAGCATAAACCTGCCAGGACCTCCTTCAAGATTCAGTTCACTTTGCAAAAGTTGCCAGATAAAAGATATTTCCAGATGGAGGGCCACGCAGGAAATACAAATGGAATATTTTTTAATAGCTCTTCCTTTGCAAGATATGACCCAAGGCAGCCTTCTGCAATATGATGGAAAGCATTGTAGCCTGAAAGCTTGAGAGGAGCTGAGCTGGCCCGCAAGCAGCCCCCGGGCCTTTGGAAAGGGGCCGTGGCCTAAAGAAACATTTAAAGATGCTCTACTTACAGGAGACCCCCATAAGCAGAGCCTGTGCCTGGTGCATTCTGACTGACAGATTCTCAGAGGAGAGGGCAGAGAGATATCTAAGTGAGCACTGGGTTTCTTTGAGGATGTGGCTTTACAAAATAACACACTGCACCCTTTTCCCCTTTCCTTGGAGCTGAGTGGCCTCTTGCAAAGAAAGTCATCTGGAATTCAGGGCCCAACACCACGGACAGAGGCCTGAGTAGGCAGGGATTGCCACAGGGGTACCTGAAGAACATCTCAGGACGTACAGGACCAGCTTCACCATAGCTTTGGGGTTAAATGGGCCCACAGATGAATCTTAGAAGGTTGTGAGCTTCCTCAAATTATAGGTAAAATCCTGCATGCTGGCCCAGATGTGCACCTAGATGGCCTTTAACTTGGGCCTGTGTTTCTGGTGGTAAAATATATATAACATAAAATTTACCATTTTAACCCTTCCCGAGTGCACAGTTCAGTGGCATTAAGCACATTCACGTTGTTGTACAGGCAGCACCACTATCCATCTCCAGAACTCTTTTTATCTCTCCAAACTGAAGCATGGTACCCATTGAAAAATAATTCTTCCTTCCCCTCAGCCCCTGGCAACCACTATTCTATCTCCCGTCTCTATGAACCTGACTACTCTAGGTACCTCATGTGTGTGGGGTCATGTGGCCTTTGACCTTACGTGGCTGGTTCACTTTACGTATCATAATGCTTCCAAGGTTCATCGATGTTGTGCATGGGTCAGAATTTCCTTTTTTGAGGTAGACTAATCTTTCATTGGATGCACATACCACTTTTTAAACATCCGTTCGTCTGTTGAGGGACGCGTGGCTTGCTTCCATCTTTTGTCTCTTGTAAATAACGCTGCTATTAAGTTGGACATACAAATATCTGTTTGAAGTCCTGATTTCAATGGGGCGGGGGGGTATTTGCCCAAAAGTGGAATTGCTGAACCATTTGGTAATTCTATTTTTAATTTTCAAGGAACCTATGTATTGTATCCTATGGTAGCCGCACCATTACGTGTTCCCTCCCACAGTGCACCAGGGCTCTGGTTTCTCCATGTCCTTACCAACACTTGTTATTTTCTGAGTTTTGGGGAGTGCCATCTCAATGGGTGTGACGTGGTATCTCATTGTGGTTTTGATCTGTTTTTCTCTAATGATTGGTGAGGTTGAATAGCTTTCCGCATGCTTACTGGCCATTTGGAGATCTTCTTTGGAGAAATGTCTATTTAAGTCTTTACCTATTTTATAATTGGTTATTTGGGTATTTTTTGTTGTTGTTGAATTAGAGAAAATACTTTTATATACCGAATATTAACCTATCATCAGATATATGGTTTGCAAATATTTTCTCCCACTCCATCGTCTTTTTACTCTGTTGATAGTGTCCTTTGGGTAGAAAAGTCTTTAGCTTTCACATAGCCCAATGTATCTAAACTTTAATCTAACAAATTAAATTAATTAAAAATATTAAATTAAATATAAATAAAATATGACACCTGTGCTTTTGGTGTCATAGTTAAAAACTCATTGCCAAACCCAATGTCATGTAGATTTTCCCTTAGGTTTTCTTCTAAGAGTTTTATAACTTTAGCTCCTAGGGGTTTATTTTTCTTTTTTTTAAAGTTTACTTTTATTTATTTTGAGAGAGATATAGAGAGCAAGTGAAGGAAAGGCAGAGAGAGAGGGAGACAGAATCCCAAGCAGGCTTCACACTGTCAGCGCAGAGCCCAATGTGGGGCTCAAACACACCAACCGCAAGATCATGACCTAAGTCAAAATCAGATGTCAGATGCTTAACCAACTGATTCACCCAGGCACCCCAGCCAGGTTTTTAAGAAGTCTATGACCAATAGTGCATGGGCCATTCTCAATATTGATTCTGGAGAGACCTTTGTTTCCAACGTAAAGACTCTCTGGCCTTCCTGAATGTCAATGTGAATCTAGGAATATGGGATATTGATAACATGGGTGTGATATTTGAAGGCTTTAATTCAAAGGGAACTATTGAGTATCTCCAAATTTATACCAGTACCCTGAAAGTTGGTGAAAATGAAAATCATGGCCTCTCTTCTCCCAGAACATAAGGCACTTCTGGGGTGGCAAGATGCTGCACACACATGAAATCATTGGCAGAGTCTGATGAACACTTTACCAGGGCCTAGAGAACTGAGTTCATGAGAACTCAGGGAGAGATCAACTACCATAAGCTTGAAGGTCAGAGAAATATCTAGGGTAAAGATGTGGCTTGAGCTGGGTCCAGGCTGATGGACATAACTGAAGGAGGCAGAGAGGACCGGAGATGTAGCAATGATGCAGCCGTGATTGCCGTTTACTGAACACTTACTATGTGCCATGCACAGGGCTCTGCCTGCTGTGCACATTATCTCAGTTTCTTCTTCAAACCCTATATTTAGCATGTTCTCTGTTTTATCATTGCAAGCACTGAAGCTCAGAGATTTGCCTAAGATTAATTACCCAGATAGTAAGTTATGAAACAGAGGCTGGAAAAGAGGTTTATTAATCTCCAAAGCCTTTATTCTTAACCACTCTACTATTCAAGCACCAAAGTTTTGAAACAGAGACAAAGCAGACATCCCAGATAGAGAAAACAGGATAAGACAGTGCATAAAAATGGGCACAAACAGGGCGTTTGAGATCAAGGAGGAGCAGCCTGACTGGGTAGGAAAGTTTAGGCGCTAGGATTGTGGGCTATAAAATTGAACAGATGGAGTGGACAGGATCACTGGGTGCCTTAATGGAAGCACGGAGAGCTTGGTCCTGACCTGCTAGAGTGACAGAATTGCAGCTCAACTTTCTTCTCTCTGTAAAAACAAGAGCATTGGAGGTCCCAAACGGGTAAGCCATTTGCCAATAGTTACAGGTTATAGGGAGCCACTGCAAATTCTTGAGCAGGGTGGCAGCAATGGAGAAAACAGGATCCCAGATGGGTCAGTCTGAGCTTCCGGGGTTAGTCTGATGCATGTGGGACAGCTAAAGGGAAGCAGAGGAAACGGACAGAAAAGAGCTCAGCTGCTCCTCTCATAATACCTCTTTTAGCAACAGGTATTTCTAGAGAGCATCGTCGACAAGACTCCTTTCAACTGAGGTCTGAAGTTCAGTATACCAAGCATCATTAGGAAGGTAGGATCACCTTCCCCTGCCAGGCTCAGTGCCCTCAGCTAGACTTGAGTGCCAGAAAGCACAGCTTCCCCAGAAGCAGCCTCGCCCTGCCTTCCAATGGAAAGCCTGTCTAGATGCAGTGCCTCAAGCCAAAGACCTCCAACTCTGAAGAGCCAAAGGCCAACACAGGCTCCTCAAGCCACCTCTATAGTTGCCTTCCTGAACATGAGCCTGAGCCAGATATCTGTAAGTCCAACCCATCTGTCCCATGGGGGTTTCCAGAGCAGGTAAGATAAGGCAAGAGTTCCCCATGCAAGGAGGGTGACTCCACCTTCCTTGAGCTGAGCCCTTATTGTAACAGGATTCCACCTATTATCCACCTATCTTCAGCCAAGAAATCCCTGCCCTGGTTGACTATCCTCCTCTGAGGTTCTCTCTGCTTAATTAATTCTAATAATAGCTGCCATCCATTGAGCACTATGCTAAGCATTTGACATGCATGATCTCATTTTATCCCTACAACCTCGTGATGAAGATATAATTATCCCCATTTTATACATGACGGAACTGAGGCTCAGAGCTGTCAAATAATTTGCCTGAAACTGTGTAGCTGAAAAAGCCAGGACTAAAATGTAAGCCTGTCTATCTCCAAAGTCTGCGTCTTCGCTCATATGATTGAATGCATTCTATATGGTTTACTGTAGCCAGGGTTCCTGTGGCCAGCGGGGGGTGGGGGACCTGCAGTAGAGAATCCAGCTTCAAGCATGGCCTTGCTTCCTGACAGCACCCATATCTGAGTGTTCCCAGAAGCCAGGAGCCTGATCTCTTTCACAAACCGACCCTTGGGCCCGAATCTGAATGGCATCTGAGTCCTTATCTTCTCTTAAAAGTGATGCTCAAGGAAAACAAGATCTTCAAGTTTCTCCTCAAAATTTACCCAGAGAGCACAGTGCACGCTTTGGCCAAGGGAAGCAAAGCTTCTATTTGTACATTCATCCATTCAATAAATATTTATCGTGAGCCTACCATGTTCTGGGCACATTCTAGGTGCTGCAGACACAACTGAGAACAAGTCATAAAGAATTTCTATCTTCATAGAGTTTACATTCAGGGCTAGGAAGAAAGGCCAAAACAAAGCACACAAAAATCTACAAATATATATATATGTGTGTGTGTGTGTGTACATACGTATATATATTATAGTATAATATACTATATATATTATATATGTATTATTATATAAATATAATAAAGTGGAAGTAATGAGGATACCAGGAAGGAAAATAAAGCAGCACAGAGGATGAAGTATGATGAAGTATGATGAGACGTGGAATACTTAAAGGTCCTTATGAGAATAAAGCATTCGAACAGAAACCTGAATGAAGTATATGGGAGTTGTGGGATGATCCAGAGGAAGAACATCACAGGCAAGAAGAAGGAAAGTGCAAAAGCCCTCCCAAAGGAATTGTCTTGGTTTGTTTTAAAGAATAGAAAAAAAAAAAAGTCAGCGTGGTTCAAGCAGAGAGAGTGAGGGGGGTGTGAGGTCACAGGAGAAGGGTCAGATAGTATAAGGCTTTCTGGGCCACAGGAAAGAGTTTGGATTTCAAATGTGCTGAGTCCCAGGCACTGCCATGTGTCACTCAGGCAGGCTGTCTCTGAGCAGCTATAGAGAGGGGACAGCTTGTATGAACAAAGAACACAAGAATAGCTCAGTAAGTCAGCTCACCCTGCTCTAACTCCCCACGTTAACTCAGAGCAACGAGTAAGTTCAGGGTCCAGTACCCAAGGTGGAGAAGGCTTTGTTGATGGCAGAGGTGAAAGAAAGAGCTGTCGATTCTATGTCTCATTTGCCTTGCCCTTCAAAGGGTCTGAATTATCAATGGGTGTTCAAATATTTTAAGGCTGGAGTCTCTCTGTATAAGGAAAATCTTCCTCGGTAACTTACTATGTGCCAGTCTCCTTTCCAAGCACCTTATGTGTTTCATTTCACAGGGTTACTAAAACGGTTCCATGAGATAGGTACTCTGACGATGCCCACTTCACAGATGCCAAAACCAAAGTCCAGAGAGGTCAGGCAGTATGTCAAAGGTCAACAAGTATTGCGCTGCTGCAGCTGAAACAGAGGCAGGTGAAGCCCACTAGGGAGGCACCTTAGAACCCTATTGCTCCAAAGAACAAGCCAAGAAATCACATTTTTGAGGTTCCTTCCACTAGGACACACTAGGAGCTTAATTCTGCTAAGGCTGGCTGTGGAATTGTGATATTGGGAGCAATGGTTGAGCACTTGATTTTGCCTCTTGTCTTAGTTGTAAAAGTGGCTCTAGAAGTTGTGGGACAGGGGAAAATCAGATAGATAGAGTCAAGGATGTGGCTGAAGCAGACGATGCCGTGGAGAAACCATGAGGCTGTCAGCAGCTTGCCCAGGACCGAATGGGTAAAATCCTGCATTTCTGGCTGACAAATGTGGGACCCCCAAGCCTGAGGCTTGTTGATGGCTTTACATACACTTCTCCTCTTCCTGCAGCTTTGACTAGCTGGGAGACTAGCTAGTTGTTTCCTGATACAGTGGTGATGATAACTTCTGAAAGATGAGGTAGTAACAACAGTTATCATTTCTAAGTATTATTATGCACCTCCACTGTGCAAAGCATTTTCGCACACAGTATGCTATTGAATCCTCTCAAAAATTCCTGTGAGGTGATCGCAATGGCCTTACCCTAGTCCTGACCCCACTGAGCATTACTACTGCCTCCACTTGCAGACATAGAAATCGAGGTTCAGAGAGGTCAAATAACTTCCTTCAAATCACACAGCTAGTAAACAGCCAATCTGTGTCTGTCTAATACCTATGCTCATTCTCTTGAATCTCAGTTGAAATTTTCAAGACTTTTGGGGGGTCTATTCTATTGTACAGGAAACCTGATTTATTTATCACTAAGATTACTAATAGGTCTAACATTCTGTGAAAACATATCCACCAACTGAAATGTCCTGGGATGAGTTTGGGAGCCAGATGCCTATAACAATTGAATAGTTTAAGAATTTTGCTGGGAACTGAAGCCATATTAAGACAAATCTTTATTTTTGTTTCTATACATGAATGCCACAGCTAACAGGCATGTGATACAACTTAGCTTCTAACGATTTGGGGGAAAAATAAAAGAAACAAATTCTTATTCTTGGCATTTTCCCAATGAAATTTGCATTTTCATTTCTATTAGAAGTCCATTTTAGCAAAGAAATGTAGCCTTAGTCACTTGAAACTGCTCTTCCCTAGAAAACAATTGTAAATGTAATAAGCAAAAAGAATAGAAAATGCCAACAGGAAAAAAGCAATCCACCTGAGGTCAGATTCATCATGCCGACTGATTCGGTCTTCCTCTGACATTCACATTCAATTTTAATTTAGAAGTTAAAATTTCTAAATTTTTAGGGATTCAAGATTAGCAAGGTGAGGGTGGAGTGGGGAAGAAGAATTAAATTGCAATCCCACTGGGTAGGGATCAAGAACAGATTTCCCCAACTCTCAAGAACTATTTTGCATGTTTGAATTGCCTCATAGTTATGCAATCCCTCTTCTGCATAAGGCATAAGGTTCGCTATGGAAAGATACAATAAGGTCATGATTGCCTTAAAATTATTCATAATAAAAACACATTTTGAGACTTGATTCTAAATGTTAAGCTTAAATTTGAGCAATTTAATTGCCCGTTGAATAGAAATGAAATCCCACCGGTAGGCAGTTATTTCTTACAACCACTGTGTGTGAAATTGAAATCTTAAGATACCATTTCAAATATTCACTTTCTCTAAGGAAGTTCTCCCCAAAGAGTTGTGAAAGATAAGAAACTGACCCAAAGTCATAGTCAGTAATCTCTCTTTCTTTATACACTGGGGTCAAAACAGAAGCATATTATTTAAAGGAAACTTTATGCCCCAAAGTTGGTGGTTCAGAGGTTGCCTCAAGGATACATTTATTTTAACAGCTAACTTGAACCCCATACAAACCTGCAACAAGGAAAGTAGCAACTTATCAGATTTAACAGAAGCAAGCAGATGCAAACATGTCATCTAGTTACCCGGACAGTGAGCAATGAAATGGAAAATGATCGTATGTTCACGAGCAATAGGAAGCGAGGTGGCGGGACTCTGCTCCGTTTTTTAAAAACAGGGAATCTTATTTATACATGGGTGAGAAATTCTTATTTTGAACCTCCATTTCACCTTTAAATTTAATTTCAAGCTCTTCCTATTTATTTTCAAATTTTTAATTTATTTTTTTGAGGTATAATTGACATACAACATTATATTAGTTTCAGGTGTGCAACATAATGATTCAGTATTTGCATATATTGCAAAAGATCACCACAGTAAGTCTAGTGAACATCAATCACCACGGTTATGGTTTTTTTTTCTGTGATGACAAGTTTTAAGATTTGCTCTCTCAGCAACTTTCAAATATGCAACACAATATTATTATTAATGATAGTCACTACACTGTACATTATATCCTCAGGATGTATTTATTTTATAACTGAAAGTTTGTGCTTTTTGACCACCTATACTCATTTCACCTATCCCTTTCCCTCACCTCTGGCAACCACCAATCTATTCTGTATCTAAGAGCTTGTTTTCTTCTATTTTTTTAGATTCTGCCTATAAGTGAGGTCATGTGGAATTTGTCATTCTCTAACTTATTTCACTTAGCATAATGCCCTCAAGGCTCATCCATGTTGTTGCAAATGACAAGAATTCATTCTTTTTAATGGCTATATAATATTCCTCTGTGTGTGTGTGTGTGTGTGTGTGTGTGTACACACATCTTCTTTATCCATGCACCCATCCATGGACAGTTTGCTTCCATATCTTGGCCATTGCGAGACCGCAATGAATATGGAATTGCATTTAACTTTTCAAGTTAGTGTATTCATTTTCTTTGGATAAATGCACAGAGGAATTGTTAAATTCAAACTCTTTTTAAACCCTCCCAATGGTGTGTTTTGCTATAACACAGCAGCTGCCTTTTATGTGCACTTAATGTGCATCGAGTACTTTCCATGCATTTAATCTCCTATCTGTCATCACCCCCACCCCATTATAAGCTCATGTGCCACACTTTGCATGCATTTAGTCATTTAATTGTCGCAACAACTGATGCAATAAGTTCTGGCACCCCCATTTTACAGATGAGGATATTGGGAGTTTAAATTCTTGCCCGTAGCCCAGATTCACACAGGTGTGAAATGGTGAGTTAGAATGTAGACAGTCTGACTCCAGAGCCACTACCCAACTCTGCCTCCCCAGATGAAATAACTTTCCTAAGCCATGCTGGCTGATAAGGGCCTAAGTGAAACCCAGGTATTTCCTGCATTTAACCACCGCACTGACTGGCTATAAGTAGGTAAACTGCTAACCACGACCTATAGGTTTATTTTCATTTCTGATTATAGAGTGGTAAATTACATATTTATCTAATTTGGGCTTGCCTGAAATGTCTGGGGGGTTTCTTTTTTTGTTAAAAGCAAGGGTCTGATCAGGACAATGTTTTTTATACTGAAGGCCTTGACTTGGACCCATAAGTTTTCTCTGATCACACACACACACACACACACACACACACACACACACACATACACACAATTTTAATTATACCCATTAGGGACTCAAACTTGGACACAGAGACAAGAACATGACAAAACCACGCACACAATAGTAAATTCTGGTTTATACTTGTGCAAAATCAGTGAGGACTGGCTTTGAACAGGGATAATGAAGTAATCAGGAATTCACTTCTGACTTCAACTACCAACCTTTCAAGGTAATCTCATCCAAGCCCTTCAAAGTCATCTTTAAAATAGGAATAAAATGTCTATGACCATGATCCAGACTATTAACATAAAACTATGGGTTCAGAAAGTACTCGGTAATTTTCTCTTCACAAGATCGGTAACTGGGATCGTGCACAAATAGACCTTTAAGAATAATTTCTGAAAAATAATAATTTCTGAATATAATAATTTGCAAAGAACTCTGATAAGGCCCCAAGTTTTTCCATACAGAAGGACTAACTGTTAGCCTCCTCCTCTTCCTAGACCTTGTTTGCCCTTGTGGTTGGAAGGGAAACCAAAACTCCAAAAGTCTGGCTTCTTTCTTTCCCTGATCCAGAGCAAAATAGTATTGCTCCCAAGTATTGCTCTTGATCCTCGGAAAGGCATTTCTCTGTGCGAGTATTACTGGCACTTTCCATGGGGGCACTTTCACCACAGGGGTCCGATTTTTGAAAGATGCTGAGGGATGGAATTCTGCCGCCAGCAGATGGAGAGGAGACTCAGACCAGCGTGGCCCCTCCCAACCCCCCCCCCCCTCCGGGATTAGCTGCCCCTGGCACTGCTCAGGCGTACCCAGCCCGCGCGGTCCCTGCTCGCCCCGCACCAGTCTCCTCTCTGCGGCGCGGACGCAGTCACAGCAAGCACAGCCGCGCTGTCCGGGGCAGCCCCGCGCACAGTGTCTGAGGACCTAGGACCTCGAACCCCGGACGGACGCGAAAGCCACTGGGAACACTTGCATTTCTGTATGTGCCTATTTCACGTTCTTGTATTGTCTTTCTTCCTTGAGCGGCCTGCCGGTTACTTTCTGTCTTAGTTAACCCAAAGGGAAACGCCAAAGGGGGGAAGCCCTGAAGAATGATTTAGAGGCCACCCAGCCGCCTCTCCAAGGAGAGGTGTCCACTGAGCGACTCTCCCCGTCCCCTACGCTGGCCCCTTTAAGAAGCAAGTCAGTCCTGATGCTGCTGTTTGTATTGCTAATCCCCAGGAGCCCCGTTTAAAAAAAAAAAAAGAAAGAAAGAAAGAAAGAAAGGGGGGGGGCGGGCAGCTGTCTCTTTAAATGTGATTTCCTTCTATTGTATTTGAATCGTGATCAGGAAAAAGGAAATGAAACCAGAGACAGAGGGAAGCTGAGCGAAAATAGACCTTCCCGAGAGAGGAGGGAGCCCGGGGACAGAGGCGCGGTGCCCTCCCCGCCCCCAGGCCGCCGCCCCCCCGCCCCCCCACTCCCTGCCCCCGGCGGCGAGCGGCGCGCAGCGACCCGGGCCGAAGGTGCGAGGGACTCGGGGCGGCCGGGCGGGCGCGCACGATCCCCGCGGGCGGCGCGGAGCCGGCGACAGCGCGCAAGCCGAGCCGGACCTGGCGGCGGCGGCGGCGGCGGCGGCGGCGGCGGCGGGACCGGGATGGAAGGTTAAGTCCTGAGCAGCAGCAGCTGCTGCAGCCGCCGGGGCCAGGCTGCGCGCCCCGGTCCCCGCCTCGGCCGCGGCGCGCCGGCAGCCGGGTGATTCGCTCTCTCTCTTTGGCGTTTGAAGGGAGCGCGGTGACTGTCCTTGAGCGCGGAGGGGCGAGCTCGCCGCCGGAGCGCCGGAGCAAGAGGAGGCGCAGGAGCGGCGGCGGCGGCGGCGCCCGAGCACCCGAAGGGGTCCGAGCCCCGGCAGCCGGCCAGCCCCGCGCCACAAAGGGAGCGCCCCCGCTGCTTGGCACGCCGCCTCCCTCGCCAATGTCCTCAGCCATCGAGAGGAAGAGCCTGGACCCATCTGAGTAAGTGTGGCTCCCCTGCCCCTTCCGCCCACGGTGACCACGGCCTGGAGCCCCGGGGGCTGCAGGGGGGCGCGGGCGGCGGGCGAGAAGGCTCCAGGTGCGCGCCCGCAGCGTGCCCTTGGCTCCCTTCGCCTGGCGCGGGGCTCCCCCTTCCCCGCGGGCGGCTCCGGGGGCACTGGGAGAGGGGCTGCGCCGCCAGCGGCAGGGAGAGGGGGCGGCCTGGCACCTCTGCGGGCCCCTCGCGGCTGCCCGGGACGCACCTCAAAGCCACCGCGGGCCAGAAAGTTTACACAGGAGCAGGCACTGGGGGAGCTTGGAGGTGCGCAGGTGCCGTCCCGAGAGCGTTTCGGGCTTGGTTCTACTCCCTTCTCCCCTCTCGCTTTCTCGGTCCCCACTCTCTTTGTCCATTTGATCCTGGAAAGGGGGACATTTCAAGCGGAGGCCTCCCCTCTTCGCCGTGCGCAGGTGGGGCGGCTGCCAGCAGCGCCGGGGCCGGGCGGGCGAGGAGGGCCGCGCGTCCGCCTAGGAGCTCTCCCCGGCCACCACGGACTTTCGAGCCCCTAAATCCGGACTTAATTTGAGTACACGTACTGCCCTCTCCCTTGGGGTCCACTGATGGCGGCCCGTGAACCTCAAAAGTTAGTGCACCATTTTGTGTCTAGATGAACTCTGGAGGCGGTGTCTCATAGCATTTTTCACGGTCTCCAAAGGGTTTGGGGTCAGGGAGCCAGAGCTCCAATGAGCATTTGCCACATTTGTTTTCGGAGCCTCGTCCTGGTTCGGAACGTTCCCGTGTTCCCAACCTATACCTCCAAACCATTCTTTAGCATTAACAAGGGGAGAAAGGGGTGTTGGAGATATCATTTTCCCGTCAGCGCAAATGCCCTTTTAAGATTCATTAGCTGTCTGGTATTGAGAATTTTTATTCCTTTGAAGTCCCCATCTAATCCTTTGAAGGGATTTGTTACACAGACCAAAGGAGCTGGTTAATAACTTGTCCATTTGTGCTTTTAAGACGCATTTGTCTTCTCTTCTTTTCTTTTCTTTTCCTGCTTTAAAGGAATTGTGCTTTCCTGATTGAAATCTCCCCCTCCCCCAGTTGCAGCCTCTATGGTGTTTATGTACATGGGTTTTACCCTCCTTACCAGCATAAACACTCAGCATGCTCTTCTAAAATACAGGAAGTACCATGATCCAGTGAGAATATAAACATCACTGTTCAGTCTTGAAGGCTCTCGCACCAGTTCTACAAGGAGCTAGGTTGGTTCTAAGGAAAACACAGCTTCCTTAAATAAGTTCTCAGGAGAAAAATAACATCCATTTTTAAAGGAATCCATCTATGCAGGCGCAGGGTTTAAAGGGTGGCCTGCATTCCCTCCCTGCCCCGTTTTTTTAAAAACCTATCTAGAATGACAACTTAGCCCTGAGTTTTCAGAGCCTGAGCAGGATCACAGTAATACAATAGGAGTGAATGGGATGAATTGGTGCCTAATGCCTTTTCGATCAACAGAATTTAGCCACTAATCCTTTTATTGGAATATAAATCTGGAGGCTTCAGTTCCCTGAAGGAGGTTTGCTCTTTTCAAAGTTTGTGCGTTTTCACTGTGATTAGTAAATTGAAACACCCTAACCTCATCGCACACAAGTCACCTACTGAAGGAAGCTCATCCTTCACTCCAATATTTGCTTAATAAAGACAGGCTCTGACTGAAGATGGACAAGCTAGTTGGGAAATAACCCTAGTACATCCCCCCCCCCACTTCCTTTATTGGGAATCATTGAAAAATTATCTCAGAAATTCAGGCTGAAGTAATATTCAGGTGTAATATTCAGGATAGGCTCTAGTATAAAATATTACTTTGAGGGTGAATCCCACCCAATTCATTAGCTTGGAACATCCACGAAAGATAATGTGATATTGTGATTAATTACAGAAAGCCAGATAGAACCAATATCTTATCCTGTCCTATCTCATCTTGGACCATCACAATGACTCTTTGCTTAACATTTCTACTGCTGAACACTATCCTACCAGATGCCTCATTTGTGTACTTACTCAAAGCCAACTTGGATCATGACTATCAGCATCTCCAATTTACAGATAGAAGCTTGCCTAGGCATTTGCCAATGAAACATGAAAGCCAACCAGAATTCACCAATGGAGAGATTTCCTTTACCAGGCATTGAGTGGCCCCTACCCCCCACCTGTAATAAGAGCAGTTCATTTTAAATCCAGGCAATTTTGCACCTAAAAGGTGCAAGTTCTCCTCTTTCACAGCTGGTTGGTAGCATCAGCATCAGGGCATTGGGCATAGTCAAGGTTCCATGAGTGTTTCTGAAAGACCACGGGCGGTGGAAAGAGAAGCATGTGTTTCTGAGCCAACGCATGTGAAGTGCGGAGGGTATTATTTTTCAGGAGGGAGGATGGCAGTCCTTATGTATAACCTGTGGAAACAAAGAAAAGCAAGTCAAGCTTCAGTGAATCCTTACAACGCTTTAAAGTCTTGAGTTTTTAAAAGAAAACTGACTTGGGTTTCACATTTTCTTTTTCTAAAAACGAGATGATCTTATGAAGGACCCTTACAATTGGTCTACAAAGCATGGACTTGGTTTCAGTATTCCTGAATATTCACAGAGAGGTGAGCACTTTAAAGAGGCACCTGAAGTTGTCAGCGTGTGTTACAACACTGATTACCTGAGTCTCATCGTCCCTAAGGATAATTGGTGCTGAGCTCTATGGGCACAGACCAATCAGGGCACAAGGCTACCTGGTAAATTAGTGTCAGCTAGAAACAGGAAACAGATTTATACCCTCAAGGTATGAAGGAGGAAACTACCTCTGGGAATTGCACGATTGGAAGCCAGTCCATTTTTTAAAACATAGTAGATTTAAAAAAATTTGCATTTGAGTCAGGTTCAAAAGACCACTTACTTGTTGTTACAAATCAACAGGTATTGGGTTTTTCTTGCATCCCATTTGGTGCTGGAATAGTTTCTTTCCATTCTCTTTATTTTCTATTTTCTTTTGGCAAATAAGATTATTTACTTTAAAATGTAAAACTGGAGTATTCAGACTCCAGGGAAGCAAAGTGAACTAGAGACACTTCTCACCTTTCAAGGAAGGAACACGTATCACAGGCTCACTGTTAGCAATTGCCTGGATGGAGATTTCAGAGTCCATTTAATTGCCTTCTACTCTCTTGAAAATAATCATTGCCCCTTGTTCATTTTCTTTCCTAAATCTGCTTTTTCCAGATCAGTTTTGCTGTTGTAAACATTTTCACAGGCAGAGAGGTCTGGTCCATGGCCTTTATAAGTCTAACAATGGCCTTAATACTTGGGGTTTTTCTCCAAGGGATTCATTCAGTAATAAGGGTGGGATGTGGAATTTCTGTAAAAAAACCAAAATTATTGGGGCACCTGGATGGCTCAGTCGGTTAAGCGTCTGACTTCGGCCCAGGTCATGATCTCACGGTTCATGGGTTCGAGCCCCACGTCAGGCTCTGTGCTGACAGCTGGCTCAGCGCCTGGAGCCTGTTTCAGATTCTGTGTCTCCCTCTCTCTCTGACCCTCCCCTGCTCACGCTGTCTCTCTCTCTCTCTCAGAAATAAATAAAATTTTAAAAAACATTAAAAAAATTAAAGAAAATTTTTCAAAAATGGTAATGAGAATTCCTGTTATATCCTAATGGCATTTTTATTTGGGAAACAAAACAACCTAAGATAATTTTTTTTATCACTTTCTTCTTTCTTCCTCACTTTTGCTCTTTGTGTGGTTGGAAGGGCCTAGGTTAGGATGGCAGGTTGATTCGACAGGGAATTTACAGATGTTAAGCCCTCTGGGTAGTGCGCTGTCCCTGAAGTAAGTAACTCTTTTAGCCTGGAGTGTCTCTCCTGGGGCTGGGCAGTGCCCTTGAGTCTAGGCATGGGAGGAGGAAAAGAAGGAGAAAAGCCAAGAAACAGAGGAGAGTAGGAGGGGAGAGTGGAAAAAAGATAAAAAGAGGGCAGCCCAGAAAGTGCTGGGCCACGGGCAGGGGTGCACAACCCCAGAGGGGCACCTCTCGGTGCCCTGCATTCACTTATGTAGCATGGAGAGGGGAGACCTAGCTCCCTCCAGGCCTGACTCGGGCTCGCGGGGCCTCTCTGCAGTCTGGCCTCAGGTTGTGGAGCCCCGTCCTTTCTCCGGATGTCACCAACAGGCACCTAACTGTCCTCTTGGACCCAGAGCGGTCCCTGACCCCCAGTGCTTGTCACGTGATTGTCTCTAATGCTTGGTCTCCTCTCCAGGGAGCCAGTGGATGAAGTGCTGCAGATCCCCCCGTCCCTGCTGACATGCGGCGGCTGCCAGCAGAACATCGGGGACCGCTACTTCCTGAAGGCCATCGACCAGTACTGGCATGAGGACTGTCTGAGCTGTGACCTCTGCGGGTGCCGCCTGGGCGAGGTGGGGCGTCGCCTCTACTACAAGCTGGGCCGGAAGCTCTGTCGGAGGGACTACCTCAGGTAAGCTTGGTCGATGCCTGGAGTCCTGAGCAGGGAGGGGGCAGTCCACAGACCTTTTGAGTGTAGGTTTGCCTCTTCCGCTCTGGCCAGGGGCTGGGCCTAGCTGCCCCCCATGCAGAGAAGAAGTGGGCATCTCTTCCTGTTTGAGGAGCATATTCTCAGGGATGCATTCCTATGTGGCAAAATACTAATTTTTTAAAGGTGAGAGAATGATAAACATGAAATGCTGAGTAGTAGTTCCCTGGGGAGGGGGGAGCATCAGGAAAGAGGGCTGGGGAGGGATATACAAAGCCTGACCGAAGGACCCAGGCGTGCTGGAATTGACCAGTTTGAGGGTGGGTTCTTAGGAGCGCATTTAATGCTTCAAAACATATATCTAGGTTGTAAATCATTTTTTGTAGGACCCCCAATATTATGTGAGGAGACATTTAAAAGCTCCAAACTTTTTTTTTTTTAAGTTATTTCTTTTGAGAGAGAGAGCATGGGAGGGGCAGAGAGCGAGAGAGGGAGACAGAGAATTGCAAGCAGGCTCTGCACTGTCCGGACAGAGCCCCCCAGGGGACTCCAACCCATCAACCGTGAGATCATGACCTGAGCTGAAATTAAAGATGCCAGCTGAGTCGCCCAGGTGCCCAGGAAAGCTCCAAGCTTTTGACAATGACAGAGCAAAGGCTCTGAAGTCAGCTATCAGTGTGAGTTCCCACACCTCAGCGTTTTAGCTATGTGACATTGGGCAAGCTACTTATCCTTCTTCAGCCTTGATTTCCTCATCTATAGAAATGGGGATAATAACCCCACCTACTTCCAAAGACTCGGCAAGGATTAGATGGGGCAATACATGTAAAGTACTTGGTTCGGGTGCGTGAATGTCAAACAGATGTTTGCTGCTCTTGTGACCAACCCTCATGACGGGCCCATCGAGTCTTTTCCTACCTAATGAACAAAGAGGCAGAAGAACAGAAGGAAAAATAGGAACTCTACCACACCCAGTGAGACAGGAGCGGGGGACATCTCTGATGCTCCATGTCATGCTGCTGGCCATGTGCGTTTTCCAGCACTCAACGAGTGCCTTGGCCCGGAATGTTCTAGCATTTCCAGTTTCATATTAGCTGCTGTGGAGGTAGCTCTGTGCCCTCTACTGTCAGATCTGCTCAGCTGTATAGCTGTCAGCTTTTTGCCATCTTCCTGGGGCACAGGGTCTGTGGAGCATGCAGCCCTAATACATTAGGACCACCCAACCCAGGGAAGCTTGTTTAGACTCCAGTGCCCTTGGCAGCCAGGCTACTTCTTCCTCCCAAACCTGCCCTCAGAGCATTTTTACATTAAAAAAAAAAAAATGCAGGCAATTCCACGGTGAAGGAAGCTTATCTGTTTACCCAGAGACTGATAGAATAAGTGCTTTTTCTTCCCTAAATTCTCTGATAAATTCCTTGCAAATTTAGTGGTTCAGAGAAAATAAGTAGTTTTCAACGATCATGATTATAATTGTGGTCCATTTTTTATGAAGTTACCAGAAAAGGGAACCAGGATGAATAGAGACCTGATTTTGCCTGCTACCAGTTTGCCAAGTCAGTGCAGAAAGCAGACGGGTAAATGATTCCCATTGGGCCCCCTGACTACATCCCTGTCAAATCATTTGAATCTTATTAAATGAAGTGCAGATAGAGTAAGGTCAAAAGAGCCCCGGCTTCTCCCTATCTCTGTGGCTTTATATAACATTCAAGAATAAGCCCAGTGCTGCCTGAGCTTGTTAATCTTTTGCATTTTTAAAAAGAAGAGGAAAAAAATTGTCTGGGAGAACCCAATGTTAATTAACTTGTGTCTTGGTGACATGAAGTAATTCTTCTCCCTGCTACATTCCTAGGCAACATGTTAATTAACTCTGTGTTAGTGCAGCCATCCTTTAATATTTATATTATTGTTATTAAAATGGGCAGGAGAAAGCTTAAGACATTGACACCTCTTGACAGAGGAGAAAAATCATCTTTGGCTTCAGGAATCGTCCTGTAGCCGTGGACTTGCTTACTCGCATTCTTAACATATCTGGCAGAGTCTTTTAAAGAGGCAAGTTGGGGTGGGGTGACTATCTGGGGGTCCTGTGATGGGGTTCAGTCTTCTCCCCAACCCCCCCAAGAGAACTACTCCTCTTGAGGTTTCCCCACGGCTGACTTGCCTGTTACAGTCCTTTGCAGACATTTAACCTCAAATATTTATGAAATCCCCAGTGTCACCCTAAACCCAGCTGCTGCTGTGATATGTTTCTGGGAGGGAACCTAATCATAGCCATTAATGTCAGCGCCGGGCCCAGATTCCCTCGGATCCCTTTCTACCAACTTTTGTGTGCAGTGCACCCCATTCCCCAGTGGTTTTACTTGCAACAGCCAGGCCTGCCTCTGTTAGAGCCAGTAGTGTGCCCACTGCCCCCCAGACCCCAGCAGACCTTGCTGTTAGCCAGTGACCGGCAGTGTGGGAGCACCAAAGCCTCACAGCCTTGCCTGGAGCCCGGCAGACCTGGAAATGTAACTTACACCCCAGAGTCCCCGTGCCATCAGCCCAGAGCTCCCTCCCTCTGAGGACCTTTGCTGGAGATTGCAAGTTTGCTTGCCTTTCTCCCCTTCTATCCAGCTTCCCTTGCTGCTTTATCGGTTTCTCCCGAGAATGCATCCTTAATAATTCCTCTCCTCGGGGTCGGCTTCGGGGATATCCAGCCTAAGGCACCAATTCTTGGTGCCAGAGGTGAATGCTCAAATTAGATGTCAAGTCCTGGTTTACTTTTCCTTTTGGTAGAATCTCAGAAGGCCAGAGCTGGAAGGGGCGGCAGAGACCTTTTCTTCCAGTTCCCTTGATTTTTTTTTTTTTTGCATACTTTATTTTTTATTTATTTATTTTTTATTTTTTTACAAATAGTTTATTGTCAAGTTGGTTTCAGTTCCCTTGTTTTTATAGCCCGAGAGCCATTTGCTCCGGGGCACCTGGCTAGTTAGACCTGAGCTTGCCTCCCAGATATTAGTCCTTTGTCCTTCCCCTCATTAACTGCCTGATGTGTATTGTAATTTACCCCCAACTTCCCTTTAATAAATGCTCTCCTTCCTTAAGGGTCACACACCCCAGGCGTTGGCTTCATTCCACGCACTCTGTTTTGTGAGTCGTTTATTCCTGCTCAGTCCCAAACTCAACTTACTGAACAGTCAGAAAACCAGAACTGTCTTTCCACTCTGTGACCTCCAAGGTGGCAGTTTCCTACAGCTCCACCATCTGCTACGTTGGGTTAAAATGTTCTTCCCCCTAGGATGAGTTTGCTCCCAGGTGGTGCCTTGAAAACACTTAGAGATCCTCAAATGCAAAGCAGGATTCAGGGGGAAATTAGCTGGCACTGTATCTAACTCTCAGCCCTTTACCCATGATCGCATCTTCCTGATTCCATTAATTCTGCCCAAATGTTTCAAAATTTGTCAATTGCATCTGTCTCCCCTGCAGCCTCTCAGAACGTACCAAGTGATTCTCCGTTATTCGGAAGTTCATAAGAACTTCCAGTAAGAAAAAGCATTTGCCTAAAACTTTCCTAAGGGTTTTATGTGGAAAGGACCTGCTAATGTGCCATGTTAGCAGGCACATGTGAAAATGACTTCTTGTAAGTGCTGATGGATAGGGGCACACGTACCCCAATGTTCATAGCAGCACTCTCAACAATAGCCAAATCATGGAAAGAACCTAAGTGTCCATCAACTGACGAATGGATCAAGAAAATGTGGTTTATCTATACAATGGAATACTACATGGCAATGAGAAAGAATGAAATCTGGCCATGTGTAGCTACGTGGACGGAACTCAAGGGTGTTATGCTGAGCAAAATAAGTCAGGCAGAGAAGGACAGATACCATATGTTTTCACCTATAAGTTGAACAGTAGAAACTTAACAAAGGACCATGGGGGAGGAGAAGGGGAAAGAATAGTTGGGGAGAGGAAGGGAGGCAAACCATGAGAGACTCTTGAATACTGAGAACAAACTGAGGGCTAATGGGGGTGGGGGAGAGGGGAAGGGGGGTGATGGGCATGGAGGAGGACACTTGTTGGGATGAGCACTGGGTGTTATATGGAAACCAACTTGACAATAAGCTATGAAGGAAAAAAAAAACGACTTCCTATAGCAGGACTGTGCCATTGGGAATACACCTGACGTGTTAAAACATAACCAATATTGGCTTAGCCTTTGATCGTTGGTGCTTTGACAATGCTCAGTTTGATCCTTCTCATAAGGAGGTAGATGCTTTGGTCACTGCCATTTCAGAAGCTCAGAGAAGTCTGAGGTCCCACCAAGGCTACTCAGTACTCTGCGCTACAGCCTTGGACTGAACCTGGGTCTTCTGATTCCAGTATTTGCACTATTCCACTCTCACAGGCTGACTGCAACACCTCAGCCTGCATCAGAATCACCTGGAAATGCTTCTTTTTAAAATGTTTTTAAATGTTTTATTTATTTTTGAAAGAGAGAAAGAGACAGCATAAGCAGGGGAGGGTCAGAGAGAGAGGGAGACCCAGAATCCGAAGACAGCCTCCAGGCTATGAGCTAGCTGTCCGCACAGAGCCCAATGTGGGGCTCAAACCCACGAATCATGAGATCATGACCTGAGCTGAAGCCAGACGCTTAACCAACTGAACCACTCAGGCGCCCCTGGAAGTGCTCCTTAACCAGACAGGCAGCCTCACCCCCAGAGTGTCTCAGTCAGAAGGCCTCAGAATGTGCATTTCTAGCAAGTTCCCATTTCTAGCAAATGGTGCTGGCCCCAGGACCACAGCTTGAGATCCACTGCACTGAGCCCTGCCATGTTGCCTCTCCCATCTTGACATTGAATATTGCTTGAAATAAGTGACTGACTGAGACTTAGGGGAGTCTTGATTACAGCATCAGAAGAGAAGTTTCTCCAGAGATTCACACCAATGGAGCAGTGAGGACCTTGAAGTATGCTCTTCCATTCAATGTGGAGAGATACTGTTTGTCTCCCAGGTCTCTGAGGCACAGTTAACTGCACTGAGTGTCTTCTGTCAAACTCCCTCTGTCTCCCGGAAGCTGGGGCCCCAGTGAACAGTCATGCACCGGTGGCCATTTTAGTTTATGGAGGAGTTTGAGACCAGCCTTCCCCATGGGTGGAATCAGTAGCTGTTGACATGATAGAATATGAGAGCCTCAGAAAGATGCCCATTGCATTGTATTACTGGTCAGGTCCCTCTCAGAGAGTCCCCAGGGGTTTCCTCCAGCTGCTCTCCTAAAATGAAAGCTCTCCTGGGAAGGGACACACAGTATATGCCTAACAACTTAAATCACTTCAGCCAAGATGCTTCTCCACCCAAGAGGGGCCCAGGGCAGCCTGGAGTGGTGGCCTCGGACAGGGGGAGCTCAGAAAAGGGGCAGGTGATGCCAAACACAGATGCCACGGGTTGTGGCCTCATGCCACAGTACCTCCTTTCCTCTAGAAAAGACTCTTCCTTGCCACCCATCTCTTCTTTGCTTCCCGACGTGTTGGAAATTGAGCCTCCTATATGGAACCCATCCTCAAACTCTTTCTTCTAGTATTGTCTCTGTCACCGTCTTCTTAGCTTTTCTTTATGTTCATCCCCCCCCCCCAGGCTTTTTGGCCAAGATGGTCTCTGTGCATCCTGTGACAAGCGGATCCGTGCCTACGAGATGACAATGCGGGTGAAAGACAAAGTGTATCACCTGGAATGTTTCAAATGCGCCGCCTGTCAGAAGCACTTCTGTGTGGGCGACAGATACCTCCTCATCAACTCTGACATAGTGTGTGAACAGGACATCTATGAATGGACTAAGATCAATGGAATGATCTAGGCCCAAGTACCCCAGCATCTCCGGGGAATGTTTCACTGAAGTCACTGTCTCCATGGGGTCTTCATTCTTGGGCATTCTGGGGATTGGAGGGTGGGATGAGGCATTTCTTAGGGGATGGTGGACCCTCTCTGGCCACCAAGACACAGCACCCAAGTGACATAGTGCAAGGGACAAGACTTAACTGTGACAGAATGATCAGCCTTGAGGAGAGCTTATGGACAATGGCCACAGCCCAACCATAGTAATTGACAAGATTAGTAAAGGAAAGGAGTGTTGGACAGGCAGGCATGTGCCATCAACCTAGAACTTCACACTTACAGAAAAGGACTTGTGTAAAGACTCGTTAGGACCTTGACCCTTGAAAATTAGAGATGTGCAATTGGTTTATTTTCTTCCTTGCTTTTATGACAGCCCTGCTCCAATCACTGTCCTCCACACAAAGGAAGGACAGAGAAGAGGGTGGCCATCCTTTCTTCTTGGCCACCTTCCCAAGGCCTTAAGCTTTGGACCCAAGAGAAACTGCATGGAGACACATTTCAGTTGAGAATGGAAACTGCAACTTTTAACCAAACAATTATTTAAAGCAATGCTAATGAATCACTGTTTTTAGATAGCCTGGTTTTGAGGTGAGGAGTTCCACAGATTGTTTCTATACAAATGTAAATCTAAAGACAAAAGTTGTTCAACTATTTTATTATCTTAGATTATATCAAAGTATTTGCTGTGTGTAGTTAAAAAAAAAAACCTCTGCAGACAATAAAAATGACAGACTAATATGAAGTGTTGTTTACTTGATTATGACTTAGATTTTGGGTTGGCAGGAAAATGGCTTTTTATACTGTAAAGGAGAAGTAAATAAGCAATTTACTTTTAGGTCAGATAAAAACTTCCCATTTATTGCTAGGGTTTATATGAGGCAGGCACGTTTCTGTAATACTAGCAATTATATAACAGGTCATCATGTAGCTCAGAGGGATGTAGAATAATTAAATTGTTATTGTAAAATGAGCATTTCACTTCAGCATTGTGTAGAATGAACGGAAGGCAAGATCATTGCCTTTGGGAAACCTGTAACCTAGAAAGGACACAAATACATAAAACAGATTCCCTTTGGGAGAGAAGGTAATTACCTAGCTTGAAATGTGGCAAAGATGCTGAGCTTGACACTTCGATTTTCCAAGATGTGTGTCTCAGGGTATTTTATGACAAGTGGTTAAGAGGACCTTACTTTGAGGATTTAAAGCAGGCCATCTTGGCTTCTGCCTTTGCCTTCCACCCTCTGCTCGCTGCCATGAACTGACTCAGAGCACCACCTGCTGGTCATCACACATCCGCTTGCTAGTCCAAACCCATCCTAGTGAGAGACAAACCTAGATGGACATACTTCTCGATTGTTTCATAAAAATATTGGCAAGCACCAAGAAGTCTTAATGTGTTTAATTATCAAGACATCAGAAACATGCATCTAATGTTACAGTTAATTAACTGTGGTATTCCTGTTAAGGTAGGTTTGTTTGTTTTTTCTTCTAGAGGAGAAATAAGTAATGTCTCTTTGTCTATAAAATGCTAAAGCAGTTGAGAAATTTGATGACTTAAGGTGACCTATTTAAAGGAAGTCTAATTAAGGGCGCCTGGGTGGCTCAGTCAGGTAAGCGGCCAACTTTGGCTCAGGTCATAATCTCAGTCTGTGAATTCAAGCCCCACGATGGGTTCTGTGCTGGCAGCTCAGAGCCTGGAACCTGCTTTAGGTTCTGTGTCTCCCTCGCTCTCTGTCCCTTTCCTGCTCTCTCTCTCTCTCAAAAATAAATAAACATTTAAAAAAACTTTAAAAAAAGAAGTCTAATTATATTGCATTGCAACTCAGGTGGTGGTAACTTGCTGCCAGTGAATGGAATGTTTGTTCCAAATCAATATAAGGGATGTGATTCTCAAATTGTGGTCCCTCACCCAACAGTATCAGCATCACTTGAAAGGAAGTGATTTACTAAAACATTTTTTTAATTAAAAGATTAAAATTTAGGGGCACCTGGGTGGCTTAGTTGGTTAAGTGTCCAACTTCAGCTCAGGTCATGATCTCACGGTTTGTGAGGTCAAGCCCCGTGTCAGGCTCTGTGCTGACAGCTCAGAGCCTGGAGCCTTCTTCGGATTCTGTGTCTCCTTCTCTCTCTCTGCCCTCCCCTGCTCTCTCTCTCTCTCTCTCTCTCTCTCTCTCTCTTTCTCTCAAAGATAAGCATTAAAAATTTTTTAAAGATTAAATTTTATTAAAAGTTATTTATTAAAAATGGAGATTCATGGTTTCTACCCCAGACAGAGTGATTCCGAAACTCAAAATGGAGTTAAGCAATCTATGCTTTAACAAGCCCTGAAGATGATTCTGATTCATGTTCAAGTTTGAGAATGACTGTTCTCAAACATTCCAGTTAGGCAGATCATGTGCTCTTAGGTTGCTAATAGTTAATATTTGACATAAAGGTTAATCACAGTAGCTTTTCCACATGTGGACAAGCACCTTCTCCTCATGGCCCCTAAACTGAAAAGTTATACAAAATTTTGTCACTCAGCTAACAGTGGTGATCTACCAGATCAATCACAATGCAGTCTACCATTTTTAGCCATAACGGCATTAATTATAATAATGATAAGAATGTGTGTGTGTGTGTGTGTATTAGCTATGTATCTTGTGGGTGGTATCAGGCAAAATAAAAATGATTCTTGCTTTGGAAGTATAAACTTTATTCTTAATCCCCATTGTAGTACAAAACGAGATTCAAAAACTCAGCCAATACTCTGTCATCCTCACTAAACCAACAGTGAATATTTTCCATGTGTCAATGGTACCACCTTGCAGAATTGTGAATGCACAAGTAGAGTCTTTGTGGCAAGTCACCCCAAGGGCCCAAATGTCTAACCCACAATGGACTTGAGAGGAAAAAAAAAACACATAAAGGGACTTCATGAGGGACCAGCTCTTGGAGTCTACTTGTGGTCTTTGCCTGAGTGTGTAACCCGTGTGCCCCAGACCCAGACTTAGGAGAACCAGACACCTGCACCCTTCCCTGGTCTATGTCTTAAGTCAGCAGTTTGCTGAAACATTGTGTTTCCTTTTATCTTATGAATGTCTTAGGTCCTGAACCGGCTTAATTTTATTGCTGTCTCTAATAGAACAACTGCTTCTAGGGGAATATTGGAATCCTACAAAGTTAAAATAGAGCACTGGCTGGGAACATCATCAGAAGACTTGGGTTTGAATTGCAATGACATGACTTTATTTACTTAACAAACACTTTCATACCACTTACCATGTGCCAGGCACTATTCCAAGTGCTTTACAAATATTCCCTCTTAATCCACATAACAGCCCTATGTGGCAGTTTCTATTTATTATCATCCACATTTTACTGCCAGGGAAACTGAAGCAGAGACAAGTTTAGTCACTTGCCTACAGAGCTACAGCTAATAAATGACATAAGTAGGCTGTCACTGAAAACTTTCACCCTGTGTTCCGCTGCCTCTTTCTCAAGCTCACCTCTCTGAACCTCAAGTTTTTCATTTGCAAAATAAAGAAAATTAATACCTTGCTCCCCAGCCTATTCGAAAATATTTGAATTTGGTCTAGCCAGAAATGTAACCAAAGCATAATAGCACAAGATTAGCACCATAAGAAAGATACGTAAAAAGTGCTATGGAAACATAGATAAGGAAACAATTAAATCAGCTCAGAGGTGGTTATCTGGAGTAAAGAGGAAATCACATTTGAAATGACCCTGGACCAGGAAGGAGGTGACAAGGCAAGAGCAAAGACTCAGAGACCTTGACCTTGCAGAGCAAGTCAGGTAAGCCCAGAGTTTTCATGGTGGGCGGGCTGTGGCTGGAGAGGAGCTGAAGCTAGTGAGGAAATAGAGGAGATGGGGTTTGCCGCAATTTTGAGACCAAATGGCAAATCAAAATCAAAACCAAGGAATCTGGGGGTGGGAGGGAGGGAGCATGATGGGCCTGTAATATCTCATTATGCCAGTAAGTGAGGAAGTACTAAAAAGGGGGGGGGGGGCGGTGCAGAGGAATGTCTGGAATGTCACCAGAACAAAGAAGCCAGCTTGAAAGGTCTATCAATGGCCAAATCTGGGACAATTTGACTAACAAAGTAATTAAGTACAGTAATAAATTATAAACCATGGTGGGGGGGGGTAAGAATCTGTGAGTTCACACCAACAGTAAGTAAATGGAGACAAGGGAAGACTCTTGCTCACAGCAGAATCTTGAGTGCCAACTAGCAAATGTGAAGACAGTATGGGAGTTGGAAGCTCATCATTTGCAACAATCATAGTAAGATCATGGACTCAAACAAGTTCATCAATAGTTGTTAAATTTCAACAGAAAAGAACAGGATATTGGGATGGTCTTAAAGTGCCTTCCCATATATTGCTTATTATTTGCAAGAGGAGAAACTAGTAATTACACAGTGGAGAAATTGGATAACCCTTTGATCAGGTGATCAATGAGGGGAAGACAGACACTGTGTGTCCCCAGATGTGATAGTCTGTAAGGGACACAACATCATTCATTTTGGTATTGTGGCCAAGAATGTATAATGTGAATTTAGTTATGAAACAAATTTTCAGACAAACTCAAAATGAGGAACATTGTATTTTTTAAAAAGAGGGGGAATATGGACTCTATCCTCAAAAGTTCCAACGTATAAAAGAAAAAGAAAGTGTGTGAAAATGTCCAGATTAAAGAAGGCTAAGAAAAGGTGACAACTAAATCCAATTCATGGCCCTTCACTGAATCCAATCCTGGAGGGGGGAAAAAGGCTATGCAGGACATCATTAGGTCAATTGATAAAAGCAGAATATGAAAGGGTAGATTAGTTCAAAGTATTATACAAATATTAAATTTACTGAGGTGATAACTATACTATGGTTACGCAAAAGAATATCCCAATAATTAGGAAATACCCACTGAAACGTTTAGGAGTAAACGGTCATGATGTATGTAACTTAGTCTCAAGTGATTGAGAAAGATATATGTGTGTGTATGAGGGTGTGTGAATAAATGGTAAAGCAAATGGGGTAAAATGTTAATGGGCAAATCTAGATAAAAGATATACAAGTATAGTATTTTTATTCTTGCAACTTTTCTGTAAGTATGATACTATTTACAAATAGTTTTTTAAAAACTCAGGAATGTAACCTTTATTTGTTTTGGACTTTGGGTTCAACTAGAAGAATAGGAGAAAGGAAAAATATAGTTTAAAAGTCAGTGATATACTACTACCATTTGTCGCAATTTTAATGTACTTTTGACCTTAGAAACAAAGGTCATGTGTCTCAAGCAAGCAATCCTTCCCCCCCAACCCCCCACACATATAATGTGAATGATGTGCTTAGTAGGATTCACTTAGTGCCAATTTTTGAAGCAGGTTATTTCTCAACCTTATAAAATGAGCTGACTACAAATTCTGCATTTCCTTTGTAATTAGGATCAAGATTTAATCATCTGGCTCTAAAATGTGTGTATTATAGGACCAGGAATCTAAGCTATAATGTTTTCTACATAGATCTAAGCATGGAGTTAAAACAAGTTTCAAAGCAGTAAGGTCACTTCCATTCTCTACCAGTGGCTACGCCTTAATTCTCCCATAAAATCATCACTTCTCTGAGCTAATAGAATCTTTGAAGCTAAATCAAGTCAATTTCCATTGTCACATTGTGAAGCTTTTGAACTGCACTCACTGAATTATCCTATTCGATGGCTACCCTGAAGATGGCTTTGTGGTGATTCTAAGAAAATCCCCAGCAGCAGCTTGTGTGTGGCCCAGCCTTTGCGCCCCACCCCATTCATTCTCATTACTTAATGGCAACTCAAGGCAAATGCCCACCCCCTTAGATATACAGTAGGTAAAACAGATACAGAGGCAATGTAATGTGGCACTGGAATGGACACTGGAATGGAAATGAAAAATCTGATTTTGCCTCTGATTAAGAGTGCATCTTTAAGTAGACCTCAGTTTCCTCATCTGCATGAGGAGGCATTCATTGTAGATTATCTCTAGGAAGTTGCTCCTCAAAATGTGATTTACAGACTCTTAAGTATGGACATCGGGATTAAGGGTTTGTTACAGCCAGTCTCCAAAATGCCCCCAACGATTCTTGTGTTTGTCGTCTCTTTCCATATCAAGTAGAGCTAACCTGTCTAGCCAATAGGATATTGCAGAAGTGACAGAGTGTAATTTCTGAGGTTAGGTCATAAAACACTTGGTGGCTTCTACCGGGCAGCCTCCTGGATCACTTGCTGTGGAGAAAACCACCTGCCATGCCATGAAGACGTACCAACAGCTTCATAGGAAGGTCCATGTGGTGAAAGACTGGATATTTTCTTTTTCTTTTTTTTTCTTTTTTTAAATATTTTATTATTTCTGAGAGAGGGAGAGAGACAGCGTGAGCAGGGGAGGGTCAGAGAGAGAGGGATACAGAATCTGAAACAGGCTCCAGGATCTGAGCTAGCTGTCAGCACAGAGCCCGACACGGGGCTCGAACCCACGAACCGTGAGATCATGACCTGAGCCGAAGTCAGACGCTTAACCGACTGAGCCACCCAGGCGCCCCAAGACTGGATATCTTCAATTTAAGTTTGGGAGCAAGTCAAGGGTGCCCTACCATCTTAACTTCTATTCAGCACATACTGGAGCTTTTAACCAATGATATAAAGCAAGAGCAAAGAATTAGAAGGCATATGGATCAGGAAAGAAGTAAAACTGTCTTTCATAAACAGAATGATTATGTAGGAAATCTGAAGGAACCTGAAGAAGGAGAAGGAGGAGGAGGAGAAGGAGGGAGAGGAGGAGGAAAAGAAGAGAGAAGAAAAAAACCACCTAGAACTAGTAAGTTTAGCAAGGCACACGATATAAAAATCAACTGTATTTACATACACTAGCAAAGAGCAATAAGAAATTGAAAAAAAGTTAAATACCATTTAAAACAGTGTAATAATATTAAATACTTAGGGATAGATTTAACAAAATGCCAAAACCTATACTCTGAAAACTGCCGAACACTGCTGAGAATAATTAAGGAAGACATTAGAAAAATGAAGAGCAAAACTATGTACGTGGATCTGAAGATTTAATACTGTTAAACTAAATCACCAAATTGATCTATACATTCAACACAATCCCAGCCAAGATCCCAGGAAGCTTTTTAGAGGGTAGAAAGTCCAAAGTAATTCTAAAATTTGCACAAAATGCAAAGAATCTAAATGGAAAAACAGTTCTGAAAAAAACAAACTTGGGGGCTCACCTCTTACCTAATCAAGACAGTGTGATATTGGTGTAAGGACAGACAATGGAACAAAGCACATAGTCCAGAAATAAACACACATATATGGTCAATTGATTTTTGACAAAATGCTAAGGTAATTCAATAGGGTAATTCTAATGGTGGTGTAATAATTGGAAATCTATACACACCACACATACAGAGAGAGAGAGAGAGAGAGAGATATCTCAATCCTTCATGCTATACAAACTCAAAATCAATCATAGATCAAATGTAAATCATAAAAACATACAATTTCTAAAGACAATATAAGAGAAAACGTTGCAATCTTGGGGTAGGTGACAATTTCTTAGGTGCAAAATGAACAGCATACATTGTAAAGTAAAGAACTGATAAGGGGCACCTGGATGGCTCAGTGGATTAAGTGTCTGACTCTTGATTTGGGGTCAGGTCACGATCTCACAGTTCATGGGTTTGAGATCCCTGCATCGTAGGGCTCTGTGCTGACAGAGCAGAGCCTGCTTGGGATCCTCTGTCTCTCTCTCTTTCTCTGCTTCTCCCCCATGAGCTCTCTCTGTCTCTCAAAAATAAACATTTTTTTTAATTTCATGAAATGAAATTTGTAGACATTTTAGCATGTCTTCCAAAAATATCATTAAGAAAATGAAAAGACAGGGCACCTGGGTAGGTGAGTGGGTTAAGCATCTGACTTCGGCTCAGGTCATGATCTCCCTGATGGGACCGTGGGTTCAAGCCCCACGTTGGGCTCTGTGCTGACAGCTCAGAGCCTGGAGCCTGCTTTGGATTTTGTGTCTCCCCCTCTCTCTCTGCCCCTTCCCAGCTCGTGCTCTGACTCTCACTCTCTCTCAAAAATAAATAAACATTAAAATAAAATGAAAAGGCAAGGTACGGAGTGGGAGAAAATACTTGCAAAACATGTATCTGATAAAGGACTTGTATCCTGTATCTATAAAGAACTCTTACAACTCAAAAATACAGGACAACTCAATTAAAATGGGGAAAACATTTGAATAGACACTAGGTAAAGAAGATATACATTGGAAGACAACTCAGCAAAAAGTACTTACTGATATATGCAATGTAAATGGATCTCAAAAGCATTGCTTTATTTATTTTTTTAAAAAGCATTGCTTTAAGTGAGAGAGGCCAAACACAACATATTGATAAATTTTTATCCATTCATTATTCCTTTCTGACTATCCAATGTACTTCTACAGCAGAAACAAGATATACTTAAAATTATTTCTTACAATTGTAAAATTGGACAATAATTCCTCCTTACCTACATCACAGGATTGTTGTAAATAAAACAGTAGAACAGTACCTGTCACATAGTAAATGCTATGTAAATGGCTGCAATTATTATTTATATGTTCATATATTAAGAACTAATTGGATTAACAAAAAGTCAAAATGTTCAACTTACCAAGTTTATCTTAAAGGAGTATGATTTTTGTTTGTTTTTAAAATTTTTTTAATGTTTATTTTATTTTTGAGAGAGCGAGAGTACAAGCAAGGGAGGGGCAGAGAAAGAGGGAGACACAGAATCCAAAGCAGACTGTCAGCACAGAGTCTGACAGAAGGACTCAAACGCAAGAGTCATGAGATCATGAGCTGCGGTGAAGTCAGAGCCTCAACCAAAGGAGCCACTCAGGCGCCCCTTAAAGGAGTGCGATTTTTGTAGGTAATGTGGAGTCAAGATATCTGGGAACTGTCAATCCGGTTAGTAATAAGTGGTCAAATGAGATAACAGAACCAGAGAACTGGGGACCCGGAGGAAAAGACCAACACTTTCCTTCTCTAGAGGGAGAAAAGGAAATCCAGAGAAATAAAGCCACAATGGCAAACCGGAAATCATCGCCAATAGCTCACAGTCCCTGTCCGGGGTTCTTCTCCAGAATGCTGTGCCATGGATGAAAAGCCGTTTCTTTTTTCTTTTTCCTTTTTTTTAAGTGCTTCAGAAAAGCCAAACACTCTCCACACAAGAGGTAGTGTGAGCACTATATTTGGGCAAATCGAGTCTGAAACTGTTTATCATCTCCCCCATTGGAAATGACAACCAGCAAAAGCCGGATGCCTTGTGATCTGAAAGGTAACAGGACCCAGCTCACCAGATCGCCTGTTATTTCTGATGGAATCCTCCCAACTATGACACCTTGGAAAAATATGAACGCGTTCAGGCAACAAAGACAAATTCAGAAGCAGCGGCAGCAAGTTCTGCTATACGTGGTACTGCCACCTGATATTCAAATGCGCTCTTCTGAACTGTGTCTAATGTCAGCATCATTTTTTTAAAGAGACATATCAGTTTCAGTGAAGGTTTTTATTTCACGTTCCCCATTCTTCACTGCCTGGACTAGGGAAAGGAGGGGAAAAAAAGGATTACCAGCTACATTACTTTTTAATTTAATGCCCTTGAGTAAGGGCAATAGCAACAGCAACGAGGCATGATAGAGATTTCAGGGAGGAGGCAGGATGGAGAACAGTTGTTAGTACAGCATCTTCCATGAATATTGGTCGCAGCGGCTGTCTCGGCCATCACTCTCTCAAGGTAATGCCTTGCTTCCCATTGTCATTGTATCTTGGAATCAAATTATTTGAATTCCAGACACATCGACAGCACACTGAAGGGCCCCTGCCAATTTTTGCAGCTCGCTTGGAAAAGAGCATCATGAAGCATTACTCATTTATACGACTCCCAGGCTCCTGTTGTAAATTCAGCGCGCAGGACTGCCTCCAGGTGCGGCCCTTCAGCTTAGCTCTCTAATCCTGTAACCCTTTACAGCCAACGCCCTCCCACAAACGTGTGCGGAAAAGACCCCCAGGCAGGCCAGGGCCAGGCCTTCCACCTCTTTGAGCTTCTGTTTGTGCAGAGGGGAATCCGGACACAGAAGCCAGCTCTGTCACCTCGGTCAGGCCTGGGGGTGAAAGTCCCAAAGTACAACACACTGAACTGTCCACCACAGCCACCTTGCCAGCATTTTCGTACAGAGAAAGTCTGGCTAAAATTAACAACTGTCCTACAATAGTGAAGCAGCCGATGAGATGAGGAAGCCATTAGCAAGGGTGTTTTTGAAGATCTTTTTGTACGTGTGACCCAGGAAAAATCTTACACCATAAATTTAAAAGAATATAATTTGTGGGGTGCCTGGGTGGCTTAGTCGGTTAAGCGTCCGACTTTCGCTTAGGTCATGATCTCGCGGTTCGTGGGTTCGAGCCCCGCGTCGGGCTCTGTGCTGACTGCCAGCTCAGAGCCTGGAGCCTGTTTCAGTCTGTGACTCCCTCTCTCTCTGACACTCCCCTGCTCACGCTCTCTCTGTCTCTCCTAGAAATAAATAAAACATTAAAAAAAAAAAAGAATATAATTTGTACCATTCTAAATCTTGTACATGTTTCATGTATGCATATAAACATGCATATTTAACTCAAAGAAAAGACATCAAAATTAAGTGATTATTTTACCTTTTTTTTCCTCCATATTTTTCTATATTTTCTAAAACAAACAGGTATTACTTTTATGGTCAGGAATACAAAATGGTGTTTACAGAGGAAATTTTGATCAAGAGTGTTTTTTAAACAAAAGGACTGTTTCCAAAAGGTTCACTACACAGTCCGCCCATAAGCCTCCTGCCTAGGAGAGCGGCCACAAGGGGGCTCTCTAACTAAGCACAAGTCTGGGGTTCTAGTTTAGCTGTGTCTCCCAGGACCAATATTAGTCCAGTCAGATTTTCTCCCTTGAATTGACCCATACAGAAAAAAAATAGCTAAAGCAGAAGAAGAGAAAGAAGAAAGAGAAAAGGAAAGGATGAGTTACTTGCTTGGCTGAAGTGTGGCCTGCTGAAAAGGGAATCAAGAAGTTGGTAGGTGGAACTGCCTTGGGCCCTGGACTAGTTTTGCATTCGAGCATTCTAGGCCATGCAGGCTCACAATTCACATTTTCCCACGAGGTCTTGGAGGTTGGTCTTCCTGGGTATCTGGGAGAAAGACTAGAATGGCCTAGAATCCTGTTTTCCTTAGTACCTTGTGTATCCTCGTAACAATCTATGCGGGAGCCAGATTATATTTTGATTCTTTTAATCTCACAAAACAGGAAACTCAGGCTACCAAAACCTTGAGACCAGGCAAATGAGTTTCACAGTCATTTTATTCCTTATTAAGTACAACTACCCAGAGCGGGGCCACCACCAGCTCATACAGCATTTTATACAAATTTGAAACACCTACCCCTTCTTCAGGTTAAGAAAAGTTATATTAAGGGGCACCTGGCTGGCTTAGTAGAGCATGCAACTCTTGCGGCTCTTTTTTTTTTAATCATTAATTTATCTATTTTTGAGAAAGAGAGAGAGAGAGCATGAGTGGAGGAGAGCAGAAAGAGAAGGAGCGAGAATCCTAAGCAGACTCCACACTGTCATCAAGGAGTCTGATGCATCTCAAGAACTGTGAGATCATGACCTGAGCCCAGACCAAGAGTGGGCTGCTTAATCAACTGAGCCACTCAGGCACCCCAAGCATGTGACTCTTGATCTTAGAGTTGTGAGTTCAAATCCGATATTGGGGGTAGAGTTTACTTTTTAAAAAAAGTTATATTGTTTCTCAATAATAACAATTACTAAAGAAAAAGCTATTCTGTATAAATTATACAAGTAAATGATTCATCTTAAAATAATGGGAAATTCAAATGTTTATAATATTAGAGGCTTAAACTCATTTGGGTTCAATAATTTGTTATAAAATAGACATCTCACCTTGGTAGAAATAATCATTCTTGACAGTTTCAATGATTACTTTTTTTGTAGCTCGTATTTTATAGAAATGATCATCTGATTGGTAGTCTTTCTTTTGGCATTGTGAACTTTACATTGGTTCTAACACACTTAATTTTGAAATACCACATCATTTACTGATACTGATATTTGACAAAATTAATTGTACCTTGAAAATTTCAGTTATTTGGAAATGGATCCAGTAAGTTATTGTCACAAAAACATTGCAATATTTTGGTGGGAGACAGTAGGGTTTTTTTAATGTGTATTTACTTATTTTGAAAGAGAGAGCATGAGCAGGCAGGGGCAGAGAGAGGAGAGAGAGAGAATCCGAGGCAGGCTCCACGCTCAGCACAGAGCCCATCACAGGGCTTGTTCTCATGACCCTGAGATCATGACCTGAGCCAAAATAAAGAGTTGGACACTCAACTGACTGAGCCACCCAGGAGCCCCAAAGAGATAGTAGATTTTAAAGGCAAAATATACTTTTTTTTATTAAAAAAGTATTTAATTTAAATCCAAGTTAGTTAACATATAATGTAATAATGTTTTCAGGAATAGAATTTGGTGATTCATCTCTCTCATATAACACCCAGTGCTCATCTCAACAAATGCCCTCCTCAATGCCTATCACATATTTAGCCCATTCCCCGCCCCCCACCCAGCACCCTGCCAACAACCCTCAGTTTGTTCTCTGTATATAAGAATCTCTTATGGTTTGTTTCCCTCTCTGTTTTTATATTATTTTTGCTTCCCTTCCCCTATGTTCATCTGTTTTGTTTCTTACATTCCACATATGTGTGAAATCATCTGATATTTGTCTTTCTCTGACTGACTTATTTCGCTTAGCATAATGCACTCTAGTTCCATCCATGTTGTTGCAAATGGCAAGATTTCATTCTTTTTGATCACTGAGTAGTACTCCATTGTGTGTGTGTGTGTGTGTGTGTGTGTGTGTACCACATCTTCTTTATTCATTCATCAGTCAATGGACATTTGGGCTCTTTCCAGACTTTAGCTATTGTCAGTAGTACTGCTATAAACATTGGGGTACATGTGCCCTTTCAAATCAGTATTTTTTTATCCTTTGGACAAATACCTAATAATGCAGTGCTGAGTCATATGGTAGTTCTATTTTTAATTTTTTGAGGAACCTCTACACTGTTTTCTAGAGTGGCTGCACCAGTTTGCATTCTAAAAGGACAATTTTAGATTGTTAGTTCTTCATACGTTGAAGAATGTCTAAGGTTCCTTAATATGTTCATCAGTAAATTTCAGTTGTACATTTTCACCCAGGTTTGGTACTTCATACTGATAGTAATTCTTCAAATCATATGAGATACATAGAACTTTGCTATTCCAAACACCCAATATCAGGGCATCAGGAGCTTGTTAGGAATGCAGAATCTCAGGTCTTACCCCAGAATTACTGAATCAGAATTTGCACATTCATAAGATCCCCAGTTGCTCTGTATGCACATGAAAATTTGAGAAGTACTAATCTAGGGTTCTGGAAAAATGTGATATTCTCTCAGCAATATAAGCCTTTCTTTTTAATGTTATTGTTACCAATACAGAAAAAAAAAGAAACAGATTTTGGATTATAGGTGGATTGATTATGTAAATAACATTTGAAATGAATCTTTCTCCCCTCTCGGATATTTTTACATTGGAGAAGTTGGGGTCGTTGTGAAGAAATTGCCATGTGTTTAACATCAATATCTCTCTGTAATTATCATACATCAACTTTTCTTGAATGTTTTCTTAGCTCATATTCTGCTCTCAAGGGACCGATATTCACCAAGACTTTCCAGTGGATGCCTGAAGGCACCAATAGTACTGAACACTGTACATACTGTTTTTTCCTATACATCCATAAGATGATGTTTAACTTATTAATTAGGCATAATTAAGAGATTAATAACAACAATAATAAAATAGAACAATTATGATGATATACTATACTAAAAGTTATGTGACTGTGATCTCTCTCTCTCAGTATCTTACTGAACTGTACCCACCCTTCTTTTTGTGACAATATGAGATGATACAATGCTTAGTGATGAGATGAAGTGAGGCAAATGACATAGGCATTGTGATGCAGCGTGAGGCTACTGTTGATATCACGATGAGTTGGAAGGAAGGTCATATGCTTCCAGATAGCGGTTGAGGTGGGGAACTGAAACACAGAAAGTAAAACCACAGATAAGGAGGGACTACTGTAACATTAATTTTGTCTTCACTCCAAGTTAATCCTGAGCAATGCATCTTAAAGAGGATATTTTCAAAAGTACATTTCTGAGTTGTATTTTTAGAGTCTATGCTCTCATTCATATCACCAGTACGCACTGCATACTCCCTAATTAAGTTTTAGTAGCAAGATGGCGTCTACTCAATTTTCCCATCTCCTATTCAACAATGATTTTAAATTTTATGTTCCGTAAATGCATTTTCAATATACTCCAACATTTGGTTGAAGCAGAAAGAGTAGTTATGTGATTTCTTGGATGACGTAAAAAATCCAGTGCTGTCAAAATAAGTTTTTGCTGCATCATTCAATACTAAATATAAAGAAGATGCAAAACAAAAAAATATACGATGCCCCTGAAAATACTGAGGATCTTTTGTAGGACCCATTATGTTCTCTATGCATACTTGTGGCATTGCTGTATCCAATTTCTCTTCGGAATCAGGCTTTATAAATAATCTTTGGAAAATACATATATGCTTTCTTTTGTTCTGTCATCTACCGGATAACCCTTTTGTCCAAATATTCATATATTTACTTTTTGAAAATCCACAAATCCAGCAATATTATCTGTTCTACACGGCTTATAACCAGTTGTATCTAAAATAATCATGTAATATTTGCATTTTTTTCAAAAGTAATTTATTCATTGCATCTACCATAATCTTAATCATTTGGTTTTATGTTTCCTGCCCTAAAAATGTGTATTATTTGTTATTTTTTAACGTTTACTTACTTATTTTTGAGAGAGACAGAGCACAAGCAGGGGAAGAGAGAGAAAGAATCCTAAGCAGGCTCCGCACCAACAGCACGGTGCTGGACCTGGGGCCCACACTCACAAACCATGAGATCATAACCTGAGCCAAAATCAAGAGTCGGACACTTAAACAACGGAGCTACTCAGGAGCCCCATGTTATTTGTTAATCAACGTGCCACTGTGTTACGAAATTTTGTATCCTTTCTGCCAAAGGAAGACAATTCTCATCAATGTACTTGTTTCCTGGATGATCTCCCTAGATGCTGCCTAACCACAAGTACGTGCTCCCAGTATGGCTTCTCATTCACAAGGTATCTTTGTCTGCATCTCTCTCAATATACTATTCTCTAATCATATTTCAACTTTGAACTCTTAACACTATTGTTGAAATGCATTTTACCTTCTGTTTATTAGTTATATGTGATATGTACCTGCCAATCCTTGTGCACACTTTTCATTACTCAATTAATAGTTTTTTCCAGCTCTGAAGAATTTGCAATATAGATAAAACACAGAAATCATGAAGATAGAATAATATGGAGTTTTTGATCATTAGTTAGAATTTATAAGTACATAATTTCTGAAAACTTCCTACCTGTGCTAATAGTAGTTAAATTTGACAAAATTTGGTGGAAAATTGATGAAAGTTAATGAAAAAAATTTAATGAAAAATTAAATTTCTTACATAAGACAGACAAATTTCAACTACATTATTGTTAATATTCAAAATTTTTAAATATTTAAATTACATAGCCATGGACCTGGGTAGGCAATATCCAGTTTAATGTTTTCTTTTTCTCTTCCACTTTTCCTCAAAACAAACCAGTTAATCTTGGCATAAATATTGATGGCAAATTCACATCCTAATCCATCAGTCTTTCTCCCCCACCAGTCCATCTCTTCAAAAAATGTATTCAGTGATCTAAACTATTATCATTTTCTTCTGTGTTTTCTGATTCTGAAATTAATTTTTAAAACTCTTTCATAGATTCTGAGCAAAAAAAAATCAATAATAAATATTTTATTTTAGAACTTACATGTATGTAATATACAAAATACATAGCTATCAAGCTGCTAAATACTGTCAAGTATTTAGAATTAATATTCTTACTAACAAAATATCTATAACAATAAGCAATTGCTATTGTGCAATTACCAGATTGTTAAGTAGTAATCTCTATCTTAGGTGTATATAATTTATTTTGTGGATTATTTGAGCATATGTAGCTTGATAGTGATTCACAAAGTCCTTGTAGATTTACATTGGGAACTCAGCAATGTCTTTTTAGTACTGCAAATAAACAGCAGATGATGCGATACAATGTGAAACATTAAATTAGCTGGTGTACTAAGAACAATGGGATTTGTCTTTAAATACTCACCTCTCAGCATATCAATTAGAAAAGCAGTTTCTTGTTTAGAAGCAGAAATATTTTTAGATGACGTTAGAGCTGTTGTTGGTTTTGATTACTGACTCATTTTTCCTTTGTGCGTGGAAGCAGAACAAAATTTATTAATCCTCTTAAAACAGACACTTGACTGCCATCTGTTGGCAAGTTGTAATAAGCATACAAGTTACCCATCTTTGCGATAAGCAATATTAATAAACGCAAAAAATTTTGCAGAATAATAAAGATGTCTGATGTGAATGGTGCCCTCTTGGACGAGGAGTACAGGTGTGGTACGCAGCCATAATATCCTATGGAGCTGCTCCGATCCCAATCTACCTAGATTCTATCCTCTTTGCCTTCAACCTTCTGCCAAAGGAGGAAAATTCCAATTGTAAAAACATTCTTGGGGCCCAGTCTGGTGTTACTCATTCATATTGCAGGTGGAAAATCATGGGAGGGGCATACAACGTACAATTCGACTTCTACAGAATGGCCGCTCAGTCCAGCAAGTCAGACAAGGAGTTCGGTATTTCCATCACTAGTCCCAGGACAGAGGGTAGAGTTGTACTTGGTCTCCTCACAACTAAGACGACTGACCTTGCTGGGGCGGGGGAACAGAGGGAGGGAGGCGCTGGGCCGGCCCAGGCGAAACATCAAAGGGGAAAGCACTGACTTCTTCCAGGGGTCCATGTTCCCACAGAGACAGGATTGGGTAAGAATATCTTTGACTTCATTAAATAGTCCCTGAACTCTGACCTCCTGTTGGCCCTGATCTTGCCTGAGAACCTCTCTCCTGGGTGTTCTATGGCTAGGACTGACTCGTAGATAAGGCTGGGCACATCTGGGGCTCCAATCCACAAGGAGTGAGATAGATAGTGAACATAAGTAGGCATCTCTGCAACAAAATCAAAGCCAGGCTCTCTAGGGTGGGAACCGCAGTACAAACCTGGAGAGAGAAGGCCAGGCTGGGAGCAGACCCTGGTGGCCACAGATTGGCCTTTACTTTGGGTCTCAACCACTCACTGGCTTTCCTGCCACTGACATTCTGGCTGCACAAGGGCACTGCCCAGACTTACTATTCTCTTAAGTCCTTGGAAGGCATCTGAGGCAAGACTGGAAAGTTCAAATAGGGCCTTCGCAAATGCTGGAGTAAGATGTAAACTTGAAGCAACATGGGTTAGAAATGGGGCCACAAAGTTACAGAGACCACAGAATCTGGAATCTGTGGATCCGCAGATCTCTGGAATCCACATGACGTTTCTGATGCCTTAGGACCAAAAGTGAAAAAAGAAACCCGGCAGAGAAACAGCAAAAGGTCCTGGTTAAGGGACCAGACCCAGGAGCCACATGGCCTGGGTTTATGTTCCAGCTCTAACAGTTGTGTGATCTTTGGCAAAGAATTAATCCCCCAGCAGCCTCAGTTTCCCCATCTTAAAAACAAAGGTGAAACCAGGGCCTACAGCATAGAGTTTGTATGGGGATTAATTAATCTATGTAAAGCACTTAATGACAGTCTTTGTCTCACAGCAGGTGTTAAGTAAGCTTGGAATTTTGTTAGTGTTATTATGGACACGCTCAATGTGACTAAGGGAAGAGAGGAAGTGGAGCCCACCTGGGAGACAGGCAAGGAAGCAGGAATGGATGGGGGACAGGAATGAGACACAGGGGATGGCAGCTACCAAAAAGGATGGAGGGATGAGAGAAAAGTGATATATAGGGTGAGATGGGGGTGGGGCAGAGGAAACATTCTGGTAAGAAAGACTTGAGATGGGAAACTCAGCAAGAGACCCCCACTTTCCAGAGCCTGGCTGTCCACTAGACTTCCCATCCTTCCCACTGGGTAAGAAATCGTGGGACCAAGGGATGTGCTCCCCCAGCCTGTGTCTCCCCATACGCCCCCCCCCCCCTTTGGCTGCTTAAGACCCCGGAATTCCTTGTCCAAACTGCAGGAACCCCACTGCGCCAGGCTCTGCGCTCTTCCAGCCACATCATCCCCAGGATCCAGACTCCGCCCAGGTAAGCACACCCCTAGATTCACAGGGTGGCAGCTATTCGCAAGAGGGTGTGGACAGAGCTCTAACTCTGGGGCTGGGGTGACCGTATGTGTGCTTGGGGACCCGTCACGGTGCCGGATGGGGCTGGGGTGGGGCTGGGGTGTCCCTGAGGAAGGGAGGGGTCTCCCAGTACGGAGAGACTATCCCTTCCCCTTTCTTTGAGGTCTTTGTGATGACCTTCGCGCTGACGAAGAGATGGTGCTCCTTCCGTGTCGATGTTCAAATCGGACCCAATCTGAATCTCCCCAGTTAGCCCAGGGGCGCCCCAAAACAAGGCCGGGGTCTTCAGATAGACTCGGGAAACTAAGGGAAACGACAGCGGGGAAAACCGGAATCCAGGTGACCCGCTTTCCCGGGCGCAGTTTCCCGCCGGGGCTCGGGTGTGCGCTCCGGCGTCCGCGGCCCGCGCGTCAAGGCCGCCCCCCGGGAGAGGCGCCCACCCACGCCCGGCGCACAAGGCCGGCTGGCCCCTCCCGCCTCCTAAAACTCCCCGCCTGGGGCTTCGCCGCGGCGAGCCGCGCCTTTCAGCGAGGACGCCGCGGAGGGAACGCAGCCCGGCGGCTACGCCGCTGCGCGACTTTAAGCGGCCGGCTCTCGGGAGGTCGGGATGGGGGGGTGCGGAGCTCCCGGCCGCGGCCCGGGCGCTGCAGGGGTGCGGGCGGCGCCGGGCGTCCGGGACTGCCGCCCCTGACGGCACTGGGCGGACTGCAGCTCCCGGACGGGCCGAGACGGCGCCGGGGCCCCGAGCCCCGCCAGCGCCCCCTGCCGGCCGTCGCCAGTCCCTTGGTCGGGGAGAAGTGGGGGAACAAACCCCGACCGGAGGGCGCCGGGCTTGCAGCGACGCGGGAGCCTGGCTTGACGTCGGAAAGGACCCCGGGAGAGGGGTGGTGATAGCAGGCCGTGCCCGGGAGCGGAGACTCAAGCCCGGGGAGTACCAGCGAGCCCCGCAGCGCCCCCAAGTCCAACACAGAGAGGGACTCGTTCTCTGCAGCGTTTGGGGACCCAGTAAGCCCCAACCCCTCCCCAACCTGAGCTGGAGAACCTAGAAAGAGGCGTCTGCGGCTCTAGGTGCTGCAGGGCGCCCAGGAACAGGTATCCACTGACGGGGGGCGGGGGGGGGGCGGGAACGGGAGGGCGAGGGGCTCACTCCCTCCTCTAGCGGCGGGCTCACGCCTCTTTCCGCTTCCGCCACGCTGGGGCCTCAGTGTTGAGGCTGTAGCCGAAGTCTCTGAGCAATAGCTATTAATACTGTTAGATAGCAGCCCCACTGTATTGAGCACTTACTGTTAGCAAAGGTCAATGTTAAGCCCTTACCAAACACGAACACTAATTTTCTCACTGGACCCTTAAAATATCCCTGTAAGATTTATGCCGGGAGAGTTTTTTAAATTATATATGCATAATATAATATGGCTTATCATATGGTATATATATTGCTTATCATATGATATATAATATTGTTTGATATTGAGTGTTGATTGTATATCATATATCGTAATTATATATATATTTGGTTGGTTGGTATTTCATGATGACTATGGAAACCCGCTGCTTAGACCTCGGCTTCCCATTGTCTGACTTGGGAAGGCGGCAGGCAGCCGGGTAGAGTGGAGCAGACAGGCCCAGTCACTCAGCCCCTCTGAGACTGAGTTTCAACACTTATCAAATGTGGTGAGTGTGGCTCTAATCTGATTTGGGGAGCTATTTTTTTTAAAGTTTATTTCTTTACGTTGAGAGAGAGAGAGAGAGAGAGAGCACAAGCAGGGAAGGGGCAGAGAGAGAGAGGCAGAGAGAGAGGATCCCAAGCGGACCCCTTCCTACCTGTTAGCGCAAAACCTGAGGTGGGACTGGAACTCCCTGACCGTGAGATCATGACCTGAGCTGAAATCAGGACCAGCGCTGCACGGACTGAGCCGCCCAGGTGCCCTGGGGAGCTATTTTTTATTTCCTTCTTAAGAGTTTGGGTCCTAGTGCCAAAACCACTCTGGTGAATGTTTCCTGTCCTTCATCCTCTGGACTGGACGCGAGTACAGCCGCTGTCATCTCGCACATCCTACTTCCTAAGCACAGTGCTAACCTACATCCCCTTCTTCCTTTGGCCTTTCCCCCCAGATGAAATGATATCAGTTTGGGACCAATCAGGAGAGGGAAGCCACACGACAATCTGAACAGGGGATGTTTGATATAAAGAATCAGGGACTATTACATGGGAATTAGGGTAACAGAAGATGGGCTAGTAAGAAGTAAAGGGAACTCTGAAATTAAAAAAAAAATAAAAAACAAAAACAAAGAGCAGATATAAGGAGGAGCCACTAGCTCTGGGGCTGAGATAGAACGCCCAAGGGAGCCCCCTCTCCCCCAGCTCCGCCACTGCCCAGGCATGGCGGTGGCTCCCTGGGTGGCAGAGAGATTGCTGGGGTGCCAGGAAAAGCTGTTCATGGGGAGGCATCTTGCTGGAGGCACCCTTCCATTGAACCTCTGTGTGTGTGAGCAGCGGCCTCAGGTGACCATCCCCAGATGAGGAGCTATTGCAGGCTATTTTCATGACTTTATTTTCTCATTCAAGCATCAGAATGAACCTAGGAGGGACGCGGTGTTATACAGAGGGGGAAACCCAAGCGTTAGTTGGAAGCCCCTTCCCCAAGGTAGCCCAGCCTTTTGAGGTACAGCTAGGAAGTGATCCTGGCCTGGGCTCCCACTCTGGCTGTGCACAGGAGACCAGCTGGCTCTGAATTCCAGCTGCGCCCAGCCCAGCCGCACCTTCTCCTGCACAGGGCACACGCTGTCTCACTCTCTCTGCTCTGGCAAGGTCAGCGATGAGGGGACACATTAGCTGGCTATGGCAGAGACTCTTTTTCTCTAATGTTTATTTTTGAGAGAGAAAGGGCACACCCGTGTGGGTGCACATGAGCAGGGGAGGGGCAGAGAGAGAGGAAAACTGAGGATCTGAAGTGGCCTCCACGCTGACAGCAGAGAGCCCGATGTGGGACTGGAACTCAGGAACTGTGAGATCAAAGTTGGACCCGAGCCAAAGTCAGAGGCTTAACTAATTGAGCTACCTAGGTGCCCTGGTAGGTAACTTTTCTATTGCAGTTATTTAAAAATAGTTTTCTTTAAATGGTAACTTATATCAAATAGAGAACAAACAAAAAAAAAAAAGTCAATTGGATTTAACAAATGTTGACATTTTGAAATACTTGCATCAGAATTCTCTTTCTGTCTCTCATAAATAAAGCATTGCCGATACAGCTACAGCTATGTCTATTCCTAAGAGCTATATCTGCTCCTGAGAGGAGGCCACTTTAAAGAAGTTGGTGACCCACTCCCCATGCTTATGTATTTTTCTATAGAGATGTGAAGCCAAGAGAAATATGTCATATGGCTTTCTGGATTTTAATTTTCACAAGGGACATCATACTGTACATATCCCTTTCAGAGGTTGTTCTTTTACGTTTATTTATTTATTTTGAGAGAGAGAGAGAGAGAGAATGAGCAGGGGAGGGGCACAGAGTGAGGGAGAGAGAGAGAATCCCAGGCAGGCTCTGCACTGTCAGCACAGAGCCCAGAGGGGCTCAAACTCATGAACTACGAAATCATGATCTGAGCCAAAATCAAGAGTTTAACACTTAACCAACTAAACTACCCAGATGCCCCTTCAGAGGTTCCTCTTAATCAGCCCTAGGGTCCTTTACATGTCTGGATATCTGTTCCCAAGGTCTTGCAAAGATGGACATGACGGAAGGGTATGGTAAATAACCAAATTGGTGACTTACTTCTGCAAAAAAAATTTTTTTTCCACAATTTTTGCCCTCCAAGTGCATTTTTTTCACATGTATAAAATTGTTCTTTTTAAAATAAATGTTATTTAAACCCAAGTTAATTAATATATAGTATAATAGAGGTTTCAGGAGTAGCATTTGGTGATTCATCACTTACATATAACACCCAGTCCTCATCCCATCAAGTGCCCTCCTTTATGCCCACTGCCTGATTAGCCCATCCTCCCTCCACTCAACATCCCTCCATCAACCCGCAGCTTGTGCTCTGTATTTCAGGGTCTCATATGGTTTGCCTCCCAAGTGCATTCTGAATGGCAGACACCTACGGCTGAGCTCTCATTGTCCGTGTCTTTTGTCCTCAGTCCAGGTGGATTTTGTGGGAGGCTGTGCAACCGAGAACAGACTAGAAGGGAAAAATCTCATTCTTTTTTCGAGAAGAAACAAGGCACGGGAAGAGAAGTTGCTTGCTCAAAGTCACGAGTCAGACATTGGAAAAAGAGGAACCCTCATCCAATCATTTATTAATTAATTTAACAAATATTTATAGAGTGTCAGCTGTGTGCCAGGAACACAGCTACCTGGAAGACTTCAGGGAATCAAAAGAGGGATATTCCTATCTTTTTATACTTCTATTCTAGTGAGCAGAAATACACAGTAAACTAAAAATATAAATCACTTAATAGTAGAAGAGGTAAGTGTGAAGGAGAAAAGAAAAAGCAGGCCTGAATGTGGAGGGGACAGGTTGCAGAATTAAATAATATGCTCAAGGTAGGCCTCCCTGAGATGATGAGATCTGAACAAAGACTAAAGGAAGTGAGGAAGAGAGTAGACTATTCCAGGCAGAAAGGACTCCAGAGCAAAGGCCTTAAGACAAGAGTTTGCTGGCAAGTTGTAGGGACAGCCAGGAGGCCATTTTGGCCGGAGTGGAATACTTGAGGGATGAGGGAGTGAGGGACTGGGAAGAGAAGCGGCCAAAATGTCAGCGAGGGGCCAGACTGTGCAGAGCTTTGTAGGCCATGATGAAGCCTTCAGGTTTTGTTTTGTTTTGTTTTGTTTTGTTTTGTTTTGTTTTGTTTTGTTTTGTTTTGTTTTGGCTTGTAGACTCCACATCCACCTACAAGCCCAATGTGGGGCTTGAACCCATGACCCTGAGATCAAGACCTGAGCTGAGATCAAGAGTTGGACACCTAATCAACAGAGCCACCCAGGCACCCCTGTAGATTTCTGTTTTTATTCTGAATAAAATGAAGAATGCTTGTAGAATTTAAATAGAGCAGTGACTTGACCTCACTTAGGCTTTTGTATGATCACTTTGGCAGTTTTGTTGAGAAGAGACCACCATAAGGTAAAGTACAAGCCGAGGGTACTTGGGAGACTGATGTAGCAATTTAGGCCAGACATGGGTATTCTGTACTGAGGATGAGCAAAGGAATGTTAAGAAGTGAGTATATACTGACTGGGCCATTGTATCTACTATTCCCTTTGACTTGTGTGCTCTTCCCAATATATCTGTTTTCTCATCTTATTCAGTTCTTTGCTCAGAGAGCACCTGTTTAGAGAGGCCTCCCTTGACTGACCTGTATAAAATATCAATATTCTGCCTATATATACCCTTCATTCCATCCTTACACTGGTTTTTCTCCATGGTATTTATCACCATCGGGCATATCTCTCTTACCCCTTACTATCTCCCTGCCCTGACCAGAGTAAAAGCTCTGTGATAGTAAAGACTTTGTCTACTTTGTTCACTACTGTATTCCCAGTACTCAGAATAATACCTGACATGTAGTAGCAGGTCAAAGGTAGTATATTAAATGATGAAGTGAATGAATGGATCTCATTTCCTGTATTAGTTACCTACTGCTGTATAACAAATGACCCCCAGATCCAGGAGCTTGCAATAACATTGATTATCTCACACGGTTTCTGAGAGCCAAAAGCTGAGAGCAGCCTAGTGAGTCATTCTGGTGAGTCATTCTGCAGTCAAGTGGTCAGTCAGTGCTGCAGTCATCTGGAGGCTTGACTGGGGCTGGAGGATTTGCTTCCATGATGGATCACTCACAGAATGTGGCTATTGGCAGAAGGCCTCATTTCCTTGCCTCATAGGTTGTCTGAGTGTCCTTACTTCCTTCAAAGCAAGTTATGAGATGAGATGAGAGAGAGAGCAAGAGAGAGAAGTGAGCCCCGATGGCTTTTATAACCCAAGTTCAAAAGTGACGTGCCATCACATCTGCCACATTCTCCAGTCACACAGACCAACCTTGAGACAGCATGGAAGGAAACTACACAGAGACGAAGATACCAGAAGGCAGTGACTGAGGGGCCATCTTGGAGGCTGAAAATGACACTCCTTTTTATTAAGACCTTTTTCCTCCCACCTCCAGCCAATCATCTGTAGCCCACTGATCATAAACTGGTGACTCACAGCTATATCCTGGGCACATGTGTTTTTGTTTGTTTGTTTTTAAAACCATTGCCATGTTTTAGGTTATTAGAGGCAACATTTAAAAACAAGGGAAGGCCGGGGATGCCACGGTGAAGGCCGGGTGGTGAAGGCCAGTTGCTGGATGACAGTTGGGCGGTTGGAATGAGGAGGTCGTGGAAAGTCTGAGACAGTTGGAAGATGGTCCTGACTAGGGCGGAGGGATGTGGGAGACAGAGTCTAGGGAAAGAGGCAAGGGGAAAATATCAGAGGTGAAAAGAAAGAGTAAAGAATAGTTCCCTACAGAGAGAGAGGGAAATCAGGGCAGGATGTGATCTGAGAGAGAGTTTCATTTGCCTTCACTGTACTTGCAGCAGAGAGAGACACCATGAGGACAGAGTTCTGCCTTCTGGGAATTCACAACCCCATGAAGGAGGCAGGCACACTCATAAGAAACTAGGCTGCAAGGCTGAGTGAAAGAAATTTGCCAATAAACTGCAAAATCAGGTCACTGGATGCCAAGGAAGGAGGTGGAAGTAAGTCTGGGGCTCTCTGATCCTGAGATGAAGGCAGGCCATCAAGAGGAGGTGTCCGGCAAGCTCAGAGGTAGGGGGGTGGGATGGGACTGAGATGCATTGTGAGTAAATGAATCCGGGAAAGGGAGAGTTGACCGAGGAGGAATGAGATGTCCAGGACCCACCTGGCACCACTTGGAGAACTGGACATAGAACAGCAGAGGAGTTTAAGAAGGGGACTGAGCCAGACAGCTTGGATTTGAATACTGATTCTGCCCCTGCTTGATTGTGTCTTCTTAGGTCGCTGTTATCTCCTCTGTGCTTTAACACCTCCATCTGTTAAATGGGTACCTACGGTGAAAGCTACACGTACAGATGATGATATATAGTAAGGGTGTAATCGATGCTAGGCAGCACTAACTAAGGTGGTGTAGAATCACCAAAGTTCTGGGGGGACAGGGCTTTAAAGAGAATTGGGTCAGGACCCCAACAAGGATCATCTGTTGAGCACCTGAGCGCCTTATTGCATTAATTTTCATGCAACAACATACAAGGAACTGTGATCAGCTCAAGTTTATAGGCTCATAGATAGGAAGTGAGTGGCACAAGGCCACAGAGCAAGACAGATGTGGAGATGAGATTTGAAAGCATGTCTGTGAAGCCCTACAGCACATGTGCCCACATTGCCCTTCGGGAGCCCCCAGGAGGGCAAGGAGATTGAAGATGGAGGAGCTGCTGGCCGTGAGGGGAGGGAGCAAGGGCGTTAAGCACAGGGTGTGGGGCTGCAGCCTGGTGGCACGAGAGGGTCATATAGCATTGAGCAGGGACGGGACTTGTCTTCAGGTTAGGAGGTACTGAAGAAGCTGTGGTGTGTCAGTGATGGAGAAAGGCCCTTCATGGTGTGGGAAGGGATGAAATCACGGTCACAGCTGAAGGAGCTTAGTTTTGGAAAAAGGAAGAGAGTGAGTTTATTGACCAGAAGAGTCAAGGGTGGTGCTGTGCTTGCTCTGTGGGGGGAACAGAGATGATGTCTGGTAAGCTGGTAGGACACACCCAACCAGAACCCTCAACATTTAAGCAAGGGTGCTGTGGGGAGGTGGGGGGGGAAATGCAGGGTACTGTGGGCACCCCTGCAGAGTCCACAGTGCTAACACGACATCTCAGCTAAAAGCCTAAGGAAGGGAGGGGTGAGGTAGGTGAGAGGCTGTAGATCGGGGCAGCAGCTTCAGCAAATGTTGGAGAAGAGACAACGCATCACAGAAACTGAAGTTCACAGCCGCTGGAGCATGGGCTGTGGGTGTGGGGAGAAGCTTAAGGGCCCGGTGGCACCTTGCACTTTATTTTAATGAGGTTAATGGAGCCATTAATGTCTTGAGCAGGGACAGCCATGATGGAATTTATCTTGAAAGCTGCCTCTACTTCCTCTATGGGATGTGAATCGAGCGCACGCACAACTGAAGGTAGGAAACCAGGAGACAGTGGTGGTCTTGCAGGGGACAGATGACCCAGCAGTGTCAGAAAGCAGAGCAGCACACTGAAGAAATCACCCAGGCATCTTGGCAATTGTGAGGATGATGTTGTACACTCAGTGCGAGGGTCGTGTTGGGGAGAGGGATGGGGTTTGTGTGAGCAGGGGAGAGAGCTCAGTTTTGAAGCTGGGCTTTGATGCGCATGTGGGACATCTGTGTGGTCACGTCCAGCAGGAGCCGCAGTTGGGGAGCGGTGCTTTAGAAGGGCTCTGGGAAGGAGGTGATGGCCGGGGAGCGGTCAGCACTAAAATGAAACCCCACGTTTGGGTACTGTGTGTGGGAATAGGAAGATGGCTCAGCCTGGGAGAAATGAGGTCAAGGTTTGGCATTGTTTTTTAAGATGGACAAGATGTGAGCTAATTTAGACTCGGGTGGGAAGGAGTCAGTTGAGCGGGGGCGGTGGATCCCCAAAAGGGGGAGGGGAGAGTGAATGGACAGGTGTCACTCAGAAGTCCAGAGTAGAGTGGAGTGCCAGGATTCACCCTGGGCAGGAGAGGACAAGGGGCAGGGGCCGAGGGGCCGAGGGAAGGGGAGACAGGCTGACACGGCTGCTCTAAAGGCCAGGAGCAAGAACTGAGCAGAGACTTGGGAGGGAGGGAGCCCAGTCGGCACGAAGGGCTGGGCTGGGCTTGGAGATCAACACTCCACCCGGACAGGAGAGGATGATCTTTGACCAATTTTGTCCACAGGACCCTGCAACTTAGTCACAGGGGAGGACATGGACAGGAAGCTGGGGCTTGGCTGGCCCGCACAAAGGACAGGCCACAGCATCCACCCCAAATTCCGAAGGCACGGACAGAAAGGTATATGCCGCAGAAATGATAGTGCAGCCTACAGACGTCTGCGTCTGGGGCTGAGAGGTTTGGGCAGCCCTTGCGTGGGGACATAAGGAGTCTCCTGGGAGAAACTTCTTCTTCCCGCTGAGGGGCGACAAAGCCAGGTTCTGACCACTAGGCTTTCAACTAGAAAAGCAGGAAGTTACCTAGAGGGTCCCCACAGGGCAGCAGCCGAGCTCATCAAGAGAGGGGTTGTTTGTGAGGACATCTGAGATGCTCATGCCCAGGTGAGGAGGGACCCCAGGTGCTTGGCTCGGCTTTTGCACCCCAGCTGGTGCTGCATGGGGGGGGTTGCTCAGTCAACACCTGTACCCACAAACCGCCCTTCACGCACCAGGCACGCCCCTGAGCAATACCCTCCCCATCCAGGCCTCCTTCCGGAGGGGGGAACACTTGCCCACAGAGCACATTGCTGCACGCACACTACCGCGCAGAAAGGGTTCTTTGATACCAGTTTTGTGAATGAGGAAAAAGCAGATGGGAGAAGTTGAGTGATTTTTTTCCCCTAAGATCACCTAGCTCATGTGTGATGGCATCTGATTGCAATGCATCCTCTTGTGTTTTGACATCCAGCTGATGGTCCATGGTTGTTCCCTTCAGTAGGCCCATCTGGCAAATGGCAGCCCCCTCACCCCGGCCCCCCCACCCCAGGTCAAGGTCAACTCCTAACAGACTCCTGCCTATTGGAAGGTAGCTGGAGGTGGCTGGGGAAAGCCTCCCCACCCTGAAGATGGAGTTTATGCTCTTTAACCTCAAGTAGGCATGGCTGGGGTGCTGTCTGGCCCACTCTTCTGAATGACAATTTCATACCTTCTTTTCCTCTGACTTCACACCTCCTGGGAGCAGCCAAGGCTTCGGCGTGCCCCTTGGTTGATGGTGGGAGACTGAGGCAAGAGTCGAGCTCCAGAACCAATGCACCCTCTCACCCTGAGTAAGCGAAGGGCTGGGCCTGTGCCTGCACTGCCCGTCCCCCTGCCCTGTCCGCAGGGATCCATGAAACAAGCAGATTCTCCACGGTTTGGCAATAGCTACTCTTGACACCAATGAACATGTTTAATATGCTCTCGGGAGAGAAGGTGTTTATGAATAGAGGTTCCATTAATACCGCATTTTTCTCTGACTGCTCAGGGCCGTGGGAACCACGACGGAACCAGTCCGTCTCTGCCCGCACCCGGGAGAAAATCCGGAACCATGTGGGCTCTCACCTGGCTGTGTCCCACCTGGGAGCGCTGAGCTGACATGTATGGAGATTCGCTGCAACTCTACTTCCCAGATCACACTGGGCCTCCTGTACCCCCTCTGCCTGAAGAGCCCCAGGAACCAAGGAGAAGTGTGTTTTTGGGGCAAGATAACCCCTCAGAGCCTCAGGGCTCTGGCCCAGCTCTGTCAAGGTCAAAGAGCAGAGAGGGTCCGGCCAGGCTCTAGTCTCTCTCTGCCCCAGGGCCAAGGTATCTTTGGTTCACAAGCCTCGTTGAGCCAGTCATTATTTAGGGGGCTTTAAGAAACATATTAGAAAAAATTGTTTAAAAGCATTTGGTTTCTAATCATTATTCTAGCTCGGGAACTGTCTAAATGGCCACTGGAAACGTATTTCCTTCTCAGGCTGAAAAGTTGAGGTGACCTTCTTTAGTGGCGAACACTGTCTTTTAAAACCACAAATCTCAGAGTTGACTCTGGCAGGTTGAGTGTCTACAGACACCTGGCCATGCCTTACGGGTAAGACACAACAGCAATGACAGTTGAAGTGACAGGAGTCCATAAAGTCCCCTCAGTGGCAGAGTCAGTTCAAATTTGGCATCCTCCAAATGGAAAGGAATCCCCAGGAAAACAGGACTGGGGATTTTGCTGGAAATGGACCTGACAGATTTCCTGGTTCTCTATAGGCTCAGCAGCCCTAGGCCACACAGGCAGGTAGGCTGGAAGATTCTAGCACAGGAGCTGGTAGACCTGGGAGGGGACGGGTAGAGAAGTAGAGACGTGCGGAAGGACTGTGCCCTGAATTGCATTTCTGAGTGCTGGGAAATAGTGCCTGGGTTAGAGCTGGCCCTCTCTGCAGAGTCATTGTTGAAGGTGCTGGGGAAGAAAGGGCTAGAAGGAGCCGGGGAGAGCCATGCATCCGCACCAAGGCTTCTCGGTTAGGTCCCAGGCCCTGGCAGCTTGACTTTTTGTCCTGTCCCTGTGAGCCTGATTCCTGCCTCTTGGTTCTGGTCTCTTAGTTCTAGTCTGGGGGGACCCTTGCATTTGCCCATGGCCACCTTTTGTCACTCCATTCCAGAAGCCTCTCTCAAGGGCTTCCGCAGCACCCCACAGGCTGCTTCCCCAAAGCTCCAGAGATCTCAGGATGCTGTGAGCACTGTGTGGGGTGGCGTGAGGGGGGAGGGGGGTAGAACCTCTCCCACGAAGTGTCAAAGTGTCACTCTGGCCTGCTGGCCTGGAGTTTCCATAATGATGGTAATGAATGTAAGATTCCAAGAAGAAAGTGCCGCTCCTTCAAGCTGCTCAAATAAGGCAATGATGGGAGAGAGGAATGTGGGAAGTGAGCCTCAAGGTGAATGGGGTGGGCGTGGGGGTGGCAGGCAGGCCTGAGGTCCATTTTTTCTCTGAAATGACTTTTACACCCTTTCTTAACTCCCCTTACTTCCAATGCCCCACCTCCCCTCCCTCTCAGCTGCTACACTGCTTCCTGTTTAACCCAGAAAACAGAGGAGAACTCCCGATTTTGTCAGTAACCAGCTATTCCACTGGATCCTACCCTACTTCCTAGTCAAGGACATCCCTCCTGCAATTGACCTCTATCCACCTGCACCATTAGTTGTTCCGTCTGTAGGGGACCATTTTCAAGCAAATAAAATCATGCTGGGGGAGTGAACGTTTAAAAATCAACTCTGTTGAGGTATTATAATTCGGATATAAAATGCACCCATTGTTAAGAGTGAAGTTAGGTGAATTTTGACAAATGGGTATACCCACGTAACCACCACCATGGTCAAGTTCTACAAGACTGCCATCACCCCGCCCCAAAAAGTGTCCCACTGCTGAGCGCTATTCCCTTGTACAGACATGGTACAATTTGTTCACGCATTTGTCTGTGGATATGCAATTGGGCTGTTTCTACTTTTTGGCTATTATGAATAAAACATGCAGTGAACATTCATGTATAAGCCTTTGTGTGGAAACATGTTATCATTTCTCTTGAGTAAATATCAAGTGGAATAGCCTGGCCAGATGATAACGTATATTCAGTTTTATTAGAAACTTCCAAACTGTTTTCCACAATGGTACCATTTGATATTTCCAAAGTAGTCCATGAAAGTTCCACATGCTACATTTCGTACTGCTGGGGAGGACTGGCAGGGGTCCCCCTAAATTTAGCCATTCGTGTGTGTGTGTGTGTGTGTGTGTGTATGTGTAGGTATGTCCATTTTGTTTGCAATTTGCTTTCTCTAACAATGACTGATGAGGAACACCTTTTCACGTACCTGTTGGCTATTTACACGTCTTCTTTTGTGAAGGATATGTTCATTTGCCTATTGTTTTAGCCTTCTACACATCACCACAAATTTGTCAGATTAAACTGAAAAAACAAGGCATGTTGTCTCACAGTTTCTGTGGGTCAGGTATAGCTGAGCTGGGCCTTATGTTCCCAGTCTTAGGGGCTTGCAGGGAAGGTGTTGGGGAGTGCTGGGGTCCCACCTGGGGCCCAGGTCTCCTTCCAAGCACATGTTATTGGCAGAATTCATTTCCCTGCAGCTGTAGAACTCATGGAGCTTTACTTCAAGGCCAACAGGAATGATCTGCCTCCCGAGCCTCACTTATAAAGGTTCACCTGATTAGCTCAGGCCCACCCAGAATAATCTATCTCAGTTAAAAAAAAATTTTTTTTTAATGTTTATCTTTGAGGGCTGCCTGGGTGGCTCAGTCGGTTAAGCCTCTGACTTCGGTTCAGGTCATGATCTCACAGTTCATGGGTTCAAGCACTGCATTGGGCTCTGTGCTGACAGCTTGGAGCCTGGAACCTGCTTCAGATTCTGTGTGTGTCTCTCTCTGCCCCTGCTTGCACTCTGTCTCAGAAAAAAAATTTTTAAATGTATATTTTTGAGAGACAGAGTACAAGTGGGAGAGAGGCAGAGAGTATCTCCCTTTTGATTAGCTTTACTTATATCTGTCAAAATGTCTTCATATAATACAGTGTAACTTAATCGTGGGAGTGATATCCATAATATTCAGAGATCCTGCTCAAGGAGAGAGAATTATATAAGGGCATGGGTCGGTCGTTGGGGTCATCATAGAACCCTTCTTACCACGCTCATTTTTAATTGGTTTGTCTCCTGTTTGAGTTATGTGAGTACTGTATAAATTTGGGGTACAAGTCCTATGCAGATATGTGTATTGCAAATATTTTCTCCCAGATAAGTTTGCCTTCTCATTTTTTTAGTGTTTTTGGTAGCATAGGGATTTTTAATTTTGATAAAGTCCAACTGTCAGCTCTTACAGTTCATGCTTTTTATTCCTCCAGAAGAAATCTCTGCTTTCCCAAGAGTTGCAGTGTATTCTCCTATGTTTTAGAAATTTGATGGCTTTAACCCTTACATTTAGTTCTGTGACCCCTTGTAAGTCAACTTTTGTGTATCCTGTGAGTTAAGAGTTGAGATTCATTTATTTTTCCATTTTGCCAGCAGTATCTGCTGAAAACACCATTTCCTCCATTAAATTACTTTGGTATTTTAACTGAAAATCAATTGTGTATGTAGTGTAGTGTATTACATGTATAATATGTATGTATTATATATAGAATATAATTCTAGACTATTCCATTGATTTCTCTTTCTATACTTAAATGTACAGTAATGTCTTTGATTACCATATATTTACAGTAAGTCCTAAAAGTGGACTTATTACGTCCCTCAGCTTTGTTCTTTTCCACAATATTTTTGGCTGTTCTATGACCTTTGAATTTGTATGTAAGTTTCAACTTGTCAACTTCTAAAAACAAAACAAATCAAAATAAAACAAAAATAACCCTACTAGGATTTTGATAGGGATTGTGTCAAATGTGTAACTCAACTTGGGGAGAAATGCCGTCTAACACTATTGAGCCTCCTATCCATAAATCTGGTATTTATCTCCATTTACGTTCTCTCCGCATTTTTAGAGATTTCCGTGTACATGTTTTTCATATAATTAAAGATTTCCCTGCATATATATCATATTGCAGATGATATTATAAATGGTATTTTCACATGTCCTTTTCCAACTGTTCATTGCTAGTATATAGAAGTTGAATTGATTTTTATGTATTGACCCTATATGTTTTGAATTAGCTAAATTCACTTAATAATGTAGTTGATTTTTTATGATTCCTTAGGATTTTCTATATACATGATCATTGGCAAATAAAGTTTTGGTCCTTCCTCTCCAATGCACTCGCTGAGATCTCTAGCACAATGTTAGATAAAGTTGGAGGGGCACCTGGGTGGCTCAGTTGGTTAAGTGTCCGACTTGGGCTCAGGTCACGATCTCACAGTTCGTGGGTTCAAGCCCCGCGTCAGGCTCGGTGCTGACAGCCAACTCAGAGCCTGGAATCTGTTTCAGATTCTGTGTCTCCCTCTCTCTCTGACCCTCCCCTGCTCACGCTATCACTCTCTCTCTCAGAAATAAATAAAACATTAAAAAAAAAAAGTTGGAGACGCCAGACGTCTTCACCTTGTTTCCATTACCACAGAGGAAAGCCAGCCTTTCCTGAGGATAATTCAACAGTCTCAGCCATAAGTGCTTACTCATTTTCCCTTCGTGAGGCATGCACATACACATAAAATTTTGTGTAAGTTTCAGTGGGCTTACCCCTCCCCCTTGGAGGCCATATGTGTACTTTATTTGATTCCACAGACTCATTTAATAAATCTTATAATAGGAGGAAGATGAAAGTAGATTTTTAGCTGTTGCGACAGAAATGGAAAATGAAGGGGATCCCTCAACCACTGAGACTTTTTTTTTTTTCATTTAAATGCAAGTTAGTTAACATATGGTGTAATAATTTCAGGAATAGACTTTAGTGAGTCATCACTTATAACACCCAGTGCTCATCCCAACAAGTGCCCTCAATGCCGTTGCCCATTTAGCCCATCCCCCCAATACACCTTCAGGAGCCTCAGTTTGTTCTCTGTATTTCATTGTCTCTTATGGTTTGTCTCCCTCTCTGTTTTGCCTTTTTTAATGTTTATTTTTGAGAGAGAGAGAGAGACAAGGCATGAGCAGGGGAGGGGCAGAGAGAGAGGGAGACACAGAAACTGAAGTAGGGTCCAGGCTCTGAGCTGTCAGCACAGAGTCCCATGTAGGGCTCAACACACAAACCATGAGATCATGACCCAAGCTGAAGTCTAGCGCTTAACCAACTGAGCCACCCAGGTACCCCAACTCCCTCTCTGTTTTTATATTATTTTTGCTTCCCTTATGTTCATCTATTTTGTTTCTTACATTCCACATATGAGTGAAATCATGTATTTATCTTTCTCTGACTTATTTCATTTAGTATAATATACTCTAGTTCCATCCATGTCATTGCAAATGGCAAGATTTCATTCTTTTTGATCACCGGGTAATGTTCCACTTTATGTAAGTAATAGTGTGTGTATATATATATATACCACAGCTTCTTTTTTAAAAAATTATGTTTTTATTTTATTTTATTTTTTGAGAGAGAGAGGCAGAACATTAGCGGGGAAGGGGCAGAGAGAGGGAGACACAGAACCTGAAGCGAGCTCCAGGCTCTGAGCTGTTGGCACAGAGCCTGATGCAAGGCTTGAACTCACAGACGGTGAGATCATGACCTGAGCTGAAGTTGGATGCTTAACCAACTGAGCCACCCAGGTACCCTTATGCCATATCTTCTTTATCCATTCATCAGTTGATGGATATTTGGGCTCTTCCCATACTTTGGCTATTGTTGATAGTGTTACTATAAACATTGGGGTGCATGTGCCCCTTTGAAACAGCACACCTGTATCCTTTGGATAAATACCTAGTAGTGCAATTTCTGGGTGGTAGGGTAGTTCTAGTTTTAAACTTTTGAGGAACCTCCACACTGTTTTCTAGAGTGGCTGCACCAGTATGCATTCCCACCAGCTGTGCAAAAGAGATCCTCTTTCTCTGCATCCTCATCAATATCTGTTGTTGCCTGAGTTATTAATGTTAGCCATTTTGAAGGGTGTGAGGTGGTATCTCATTGTGGTTTTGATTTGTATTTCCCTGATGATGAGTGATGTTGAGCATTTTTTCATGTGTCTGTTAGCCATCTGGATGTCTTCTTTGGAAAGGTCAACCACTGAGACTTCTGACCAAACCTCCCGACTACCAGCTAGCACGGATAGATGACCACACCCATATCTATGGAGACAGCAGTGCATGGGCCCCAAGCCAAGTGGAAGACACATGTAATTTGGAAGACCAGGGGACCAGATCTCCCTTAACAAAGGAGTAAGCAATGATGCCATCTTGAGAAGGTGACTTTTTCAAGAGCTGCCAAATCTTCCTAATTAGCAGGACGTAGACATCAAAGGGAAATCATCTGGAAGCTATGAATGCACAGATGATTGTTTATAGCATCCCAGGGTGCACAAAGGATGTCGGCATCAGCCAAGCCTTAAACCTAGATAATTATTATTAAAACCCTTATTAGAATAACTCCCTCATTCTTTTTTTTTTTTAATGTTTTATTTATTTCTGAGAGAGAGAGAGACAGCATGAGCAGGGGAGGGTCAGAGAGAGAGGGAGACACAGAATCTGAAACAGGCTCCAGGCTCTGAGCTGGCTGTCAGCACAGAGCCCGACGCGGGGCTCGAACCCACGAACCGTGCGATCATGACCTGAGCCGAAGTCAGAGGTTCAACCGACTGAGCCACCCAGGTGCCCCAATAACCCCCTCATTGTTAAGAATTTTGCTGTTCCTGTCTCAGACTGCTCTGGGGTCCAATGTGAGGAAATGGCTTACCCTCTAGGCATTTCTTTAGAAAAAGGACACCCTGCACTGATTGGCTGAACAGTGCAGATGGGGTCATCCTGGGTAGCGGTTTCCTTAGGAAACACTTTCCTTTGGAAGGTTCCAGTGAACAGTGAAAGAGGTGATATCCTGAAAGGTTTGTCTTGCTTTGCACATAGAAGACAGTATTATTGGTTCTTCTCTTTCCCGCCCCCCACCACCTCCAACCCCATATAAAAACATGGATGCTGAGAAGCAACATATTACCCATCTATCCCTGGGGAGGCCAACTTGAACAAGGTCTCTTCCCAAAACACCCAGCGGCGGGAAAGATGGAGTGTGTACCTATGTGGTGACCAGATGTCATAGGAAGGATGACAAGGAGGCACGCCATCAGTGCCATACGGTATAAATACAGAATGGGGTTTACTAGGGAGGAATCTGACAAGCCGAGAAGTGTAACGTACACGATTCCTGAACAACCCAGAGTCCCCCAGAGAGGTGGGCCAGGCTGGGGAGGACTGGGCTGGACGCACCGTGGGAAACCATGGTAAAGAGGGGGCCCCCATATCATAAAGCACTAGAGATGACGAGGGTAGGGTGGAAGGTTAATGCCGGACTTCTCCAGATTTCTTGAGGTGGAGTTTTTGGGGATTCCCAAGAATATCCTGACTAGAAGAGAAAGAGGAGGGGAGACAGGGGTCCCCTTGCTCTGAACACCACTGTCCTACTCCTCTGGGGTGATGGCAGTTCTGACACTCACATAAACTGCCTGAAAAGCCCCTGGACATGAAGCCCTTGCTACCCTCAATGGCTCTCTGTTCACTCCATATCTTTTCTGCCATCCCTGTTCTCGGCCACATTCCATGTCTGAGAGCATTCTTCTATTTATATCCCATTCAGCAAATGCTTCCAGAACATCTTCCAAAAGTCACCTTTTATCTAAGTTCTGAGGGCCTGGAAAAGGACAATACTGAGGAACCCCCTGCCTCCATCTTTGGGCCACTATCCATCCAGTCCCCAGTGGCATCTTTCTAAGGCTCAGATCACCTGTGACCCTCTTGGGCTCAAATAGTTTCATCCGTGTCTCTAGATCGAAATCTAGAACATTCCATGAAAGGCCTTGGTTCCTTGGCTCCTCTATCTGGATGTCGCTGCCTCTGTGAGCTGTGCCTCCATCTTGCTCTATAGTGTTACCTCCCACTGGTCTGCAGGCCTCACCTTTGCCTCACTCATGCTGGGCTCCTTTGGCCCCAGCAATGCCCATCATTTGTCCTGGGCCTCTGGTTTGAAATGTGGCCCCTACCATCCATGGGCCATTGAAATCCAGCCAGTCCTCTACTCCTGCCTCATCTCCAGGAAGCCCTCCTTGACTGTAGCTGCCCTCACTCCCTCTCGTTCATTCCCCTAGTTTCTGGGAGCACCTAAGCATTGAACCTCAGCCCGCACAGTGTTGGGGTTGCTCTCCAGCTGATATCTATAGCGCTGTCCTGAATGTTTCCATCAACAAGAGCTCCTTGAACCAGGGACCACACAACCCCGAGATCACAGAGGAGGGAAAGAGTAGTCCTTGGTGCCCACCCGCTATGCCCATGCCTCACCAAAATATGGAGACTATGTGCTGCGGAGGAAAGAGAACTGACTGAATGTCAGAACACTGGGTTTTGTCTTCCAATGAGCCTTAAGGCTATCATTTCTACCTTTGGGCCTCAGTTTCTGCAGCTGTGAAATGGAGCAGTGGGGCTGGGTTAAGCAATTCCGAAAAGCTTTTACAGCTTTCAGGATTCAGTGTTCTCCATTTCGTTGGTGTCAACTGTCTTTGCATATCAGAATCACTGGAGAAACTGAAAGACTATCAACACCTGTGCCCCTTTCCCAGGGCTGTAAAATGCATCTGGCTTGAGCTGGAGCCCAGGCCCCCAGGATTTCATAAAAGTTCATCAGATGATTCTAATGTGCAGACATAAATTGAGATCCGCTTTTGGCTGGGGAGCCAGCTCATTAGGACGTGGTTAATCCTCGGACAAAGCTATGGTCTCGTGCTGCCCCCTGGTGGTCTGATCTCTCACTACAGGCAGATTTCCATGGCATCTAAGGTTTTGAACCTGGGGCAGGAAAAAAGTGATTCAGGAAAAACAAGGAAGAAGAGAAGAGAAAAAGACCTAGGGTTTCCATGACCCAGAGATACACAGATTCACGGACATTTCCCTCCCCACTTTTCCCTACGACAAAGTGCCCCCAGAGACTGAGTCCTGGAGACAGTCATATCTGTATTAAGTGTGAAACCTGTCCCTCTGGGTCCAGGGGCCAGGTGTAAGGCGATTCAGAAGGAGAAGGGTTCAAGGAGTTCCTGAGGCAGCAACCCCAAAGGAGACTTGAGATGGTAAGGGATTATATGTGTAGTGCAAGCTCAGTGTTAGCTCTATCGTTATTTACTGGTCACTGTAACTTCAGGCAAGATGATTTCTCTGAGCCTGGCTGATGACTGCCCACCTCACAGCACTATTCTGAACACCAACGTGCTCATGGACAAAGTATTCTGTCAAGAACCCTGGAACTTTAATAGACTCCAGACTGTCCAAAGTCCAGGCCTGTCTGATGTGGGGTAGAGCTTCCCAAACCTAGTTGTGAGTCTGAAAAAACTGGGTAAGTTTTCCTTCTGTCTACCTATCTATTTTGAGAGAGAGAGAGACAGAGACAGAGACAGAGAACAAGCTAGGGAGGGCCGGGGGGTGGGGGCGGAGAGAATCTCAAGCAGGCTCCAAGCTGTCAGCGCAGAGCCCGATGCGGAGTTCAAACTCACAATCTGTGAGATCATAACCTGAGCTGAAGGCAAGAGTTGGACAATTAACTGCCTGAGCCACCCAGGCACTCAAGTTTTCTTTTTCTTTCTTTCTTTTTTTTTTTTTTTGTAACATAAAATAAAAGTATTTGCAAGTATCACTTTATCATCACAATGCAATCTACATATTATTTACAAGAACAGGAAGTTTTAAAATCTGGTAGCATTGAAGCCTACAGGTTAATAAGGCTTAGGGCAAGCGGAAGCAAAGGGGTGGGCTGAACACCTCCCGGTGTGTGGGAGCCCACAGGACCACGTGGGAGTCGGTATGTTGCTATGGATGAGACCAGGCTGGGCATATATATGAAAGCCCTGGGGGTCTTCTCATCAGCGGGAATTACGCCATGCCTCACTGCATCAAGCCCCAGATATGGGGGGTGGGGGAAAAGATATGTATCGACACGTGGATGACCTCACATGTGGGCCAAGCTCCTTCCCTCCTCTGGTGCCTTCCAACACCTACCCCTGCACCTGGTACATTCCGACCCAGGCTTCAGCTCTCACCTCAAACAGCATCTTCTTAGGGAAGCCTTCCTTCACACCCCCATCAAGCGAAATGCTCCAGTTTTCAGGGTTCTCAAAGCATCCTCTATTTATCCTTCAGGAATCACAATTTTAGTTCATGTTAAGATGAGATGTTTGGGGTCAATATGCTCCCAATGAATGTGAAACTTTCACAGAGGGACTGAGAACCCAGTACAGTACCTGGCCCATCACAAAGAGCTCAGTACATTGTTGAATGAATGAATGAATCCCATACTGAAAATAAGCAGTCTTTTCTCATTGTCATCTCCAATGTTCCTATCATTAATTCAGAACAAGGGAATTCATTTCAATGTGGTCAACATAGCTACTTTTTATTTATATTAAAATGAAATCATTGATTTCTTAGGCTAAATTAATAACAGATTATTTATACATTAGATATAGCAACAAAATGTCTTAGCATATCATTGATCTCCACCTTTTACTAGAAACACTTGAATCTAACATCCTTCTTCATGCTGCCCATTTGCCCTTTGGCTTTTCAGCTTTGTTTCTAAGAGAAAATAGGGGCATCTGGGTGGCTCAGTTAGTCAAGCATCAGACTCTTGATTTTGGCTCAGGTCATGATCTCCCAGTTCATGGGATCAAGCCCCACATTAGGCTCTGTGCTAACAGCTCAGGAGCCTGCCTCAGATTCTCTGTCTCCTTCTCTCTCTGCCCCTCCCCCCACTCACACACACATGTTCTCTCTCACGCAAAATAGAAAATAAACAATAAAAAGGAGAAAACATATGCATATGCCCTACCACTTCAATTATAGTGCCAAAGTGGCACTATAAAATGATCTCTAATCATTGTAGAAGCCAAGGTAGCATTTAACTTCATAACATCCGATGCCTGGCCATAGACATTCCTGGTCAGAATCACAAGAACTGGCTCATTTGCTTTCCACGGGTGGGGTAACTATCAGGATTGTGCTGCTCAAAATATGGTCCCACCAGCAATACTGGCATCATCTCAGACCTTGTTAGAAATGCAGAGTCTCAGGGCGCCTGGGTGGCTTAGTCGGTTAAGCGTCCGACTTTCATTTAGGTCATGATCTCGTGGTTCGTGGGTTCGAGCCCTGCGTTGGGCTCTGTGCTGACTGCCAGCTCAGAGCCTGGAGCCTGTTTCAGTCTGTGACTCCCTCTCTCTCTGACCCTCCCCTGCTCACGCTCTCTCTCTCTCTCTCCTAGAAATAAATAAAACATTAAAAAAAAAAAAAAAGAAATGCAGAGTCTCAAGGGTGCTTGGTGGCTCAGTCGGTTAAGTGTCTGACTTTTGATCAGGTCACCATCTCACAGTGCATGAGTTCAAGCCTCGAGTGGGGATCTGTGCTGACAGTTCAGAGCCTGGAGCCTATTTCAGATTCTGTGTCTCCCTTTCACTGTCCCTCCGTTGTTCATACTCTGTCTCTCTCTCTCTCAAAAATAAATTTAAACTTTTAAAAATTAAAAAAAAGAAAACAAATGTGGATTCTCAGTTTTCACCCCAGACCAAAGAATAGAATATGTTTTAATACACTGCCCTGATAATATGTGCAAATAAAAGTTTGAGAACTGCTCTTGTTGGCTGCAGGATTACCAAACTGTTCAAAGTTCATGGATCCTCTGAATAACATGATTACTTGCAGATCTGGGTCTGGAAACCCTTTCTCCCACAATTCTTCAAGAAGTTAAACCTTAACTAAATTTGAAAAGGCTAATAAAGTTTGTCAATAATTTTCCAAGCTATTTTGACCAACAAATTTGCTTACAAAATTTGGAGTGGCCTCATTCTTCTGATGATACTGACTTCACTTTATCTGCTTCATGTTTATGTCACTTCAGCAAAGAGACACTGGGTCGGTCTGTATCCTTGAGCTGTGGCCGTATTTAGAGGCTCCTTCCTAGAAAAATCAATTAACTTTCTATTGAAATTTAACTTTCAGAGCAAAAAACTACCTTTAAGCTTTGATCTGTCTGGCTAACACATGACATGAAGCCGTGGGAAACTAGATGGAGAATAAGGATGGGTAAGCACGAACATACTCTACAGGTCAGGGAAGATGAGAGATTACTCATTCCTTACGTGGCCAGTCAGCTCACAAGAGCTTCTCATGTGATGAATGCTGCTGGCTAGAATCAGCCTACTTTTGAGGTTCTGATTCCTTCCCCTACAAGAAGCCATGTGAATTTTTTTAACACTTAATTAATTTTTTATTTATTTTTGAGAGAGAGAGAGGGAAGGAGACAGAGGATCCAAAGTGTGCTCTGTGCAGACAGCAGAGAGCCTGACGTGGGGCTCAAACTCATAAACCGTGAGATCATGACCTGAGCCGAAGTCAGACGCCTTAACCGACTGAGCCACCCAGGCGCCCCCTCCCCCATGTGAATTTTTATGGTTGTTGTTGATGGTTTCCTCTCCTAGAGAAAAAGATACATAACTCAATGGGATTTCTTTTAATTAACATTTTCAGGGGCACCTGGCTGACTCATGCTACTGGTAGAACATGCTACTCTTGATCTCAGGGTTGTAGGTTCGAGCCCCCCGTTGAGTGTAGAGATTTCTTTTAAAAAGGAAATATTTTAAAAACAAACAACAACAACAAAACATTTTCAGATGACTTTAGGTGTCAAAAGCCAGGCTTCTGAAGATTTGACCGCTATTAAAGAAGTTGAAAAAGGCTTTGTAGACGAATCCTGGAATGTAGACTTCTGGGCAGAACACGAAGGCTATGCTTTCATATCCGGTCAAGCTAACTGTCTTTTCAACACCAAACCAAACTCTACAGTTGGCAGAGCTCTTTAAAGTGTAGACATCAAGTTTGACTATCATGTTTGTTCAGATGACACTAAGACATTTGAATGACCTCTCTGAGATCACACAAACATCTTGTTCCTAGCAAAGCAAAAATTGGCATCTGGGTCTTCTGATTTGGAATGGAGTGCTATTACTACCCGTATCACTCTAAACATAACCCCTCTCCTTGAGGCACAATAAGAAAAATAACAAGGAAACAGAAAACTAAAACCACCTAAGGGCAGGGACTGTCTGCTTCTAACTTTATCCAGTATCTCATACCAACACGTATTTACTAATACTCAGTAAATATTTGTCGAATGACTTGCAACAGAGTATAATTTAATAAATATTTACTGAGTGACCTACAACTAACTAGGCAGCGTACAGGCAAATTTACATTATTCCCTTCATGTGTCCTACTCCATTATCACCACCATTATTGTTACTATCAGAGTTGTATGCAGTTAATACATAAGGTAAAGATAGAGGGTCATCATTTTCTCTCACTTGGAAGAGAAGAAAAGAAGAAAAGCTAGGCACAGAAGCCTAGCTGGCTCAGAGGGTTAAGCATCCGACTTCAGCTTGGGTCATGATCTCCCGGTTTGTGAGTTTGAGCCCTGTGCTGTTTGTGTCCTGAGCTCTGTGTTGACAACCCAGAGCCTGGAGCCTGCTTCAGATTCTGTGTCTCCCTCCCTATGAGCCCCTGCCCTGCTCATAATCTCTCTCTCTCTGTCTCTGTCTCTCTCTCAAAAATAAATAAACATTAAAAATTTTTCAAAAGAAAAAAAAGGTGGCAGAAATGGGTGAATAGTATTTCTTGGAACCTATAGAAAGAAGGGTTACCTTAGACATAACTTGAAAGTTGGCAATGTCCTCAGTTTATACATAATTGTCTTTTTTCACCAAATATATTTTCAAAGGGAATGTTATCCCTGAATTTTGTCCCAGTTTATGCAGCTCCCAGAGACACATCATTATCATAGGCAAGAAGCAAAGGGACACAGTCCATGAGTACTTTGATGGCTAGCTTTTCAGTCTTCCCCGGGAGTTGGTGCTTAGCAGTTCCTTCCCCCATCCCCCTTTGCACTGGACAATGTAGAGATACGTAAACATAGGAATCAATGATTTAGAAGACATTTAAAAAGAATAGCAATTATGTGTAAGGATCTGTGCTAAAGCTACCTGATCAACATCCTTCAAAAACAGCCTCTTTGGGAGGGGATGGTATTTCATTGTAGCTCAGGCCTATCCTAGGGAAGAAATCTAGAAAAAACTCCTACCATATAAATCGTTTGATTTCTTGTGAAATTTCATTTCTACCATTGAAGCCTTCCACCTGCTAAAACCCTAAGTGAAAGAGTGTGTAATAAAGAGCGAAGCAGAACTCTAATTGTGGTTGCGGCCCGCCCCTACGCTGGTTCAGTGGCCGCTGGCGCATGAGGAAAGGCTAACAGAGCTAAAGGCTAGCAGTTATCACCACAACTGCTGGTATCATGGGTTACCTTTGTGGTGGTTGTTCCATGCCCCCTGCTCCATTTGTGAGGATTTTCCCAGTATCCACGTGGTTCCTCATGGACCCGCCATACCAATTGCTTCTCCTGAGGTGCAAAAGAAGTTACTTCTGAACCCCTGCCCTCTCGCACTGAACTTCTTATCTAGACGCTAAAGCAGCTGCTTGGTCTTCTCCCTTCTAGCCAGATTACCAAGAATGATTTTCTTTTTTATTTTTTTTAAATGTTTATTTTGAGAGACAGAGACAAAGAGCTGGTGGGGGAGGGGCAGAGAGAGGGAGACAGACTCTGAAACAGGCTCCAGGCTCTGAGCTGGCAGTCAGCACAGAGCCCGACGCGGGGCTCAAACCCACGAACCACGAGATCATGACCTAAGCGAAAGTTGGACGCTTAACCGACCAAGCCACCCAGGCGCCCCTGAAATATTCCATTCTTGCCTGGAGGAACTAAGACACTTCAGTGCAGAGAAGCAAACTGGACATAGAAGCCAGGTGCAGAGGTTCAGATAAAGGTATCTGGACACAAGAATCTACCTTTATCTTAACTGAGTGGTTTCCGAGGAAATATGACCTTGTGCCCATTTCACAGTCCAGACCTGGCGATGAGCCATTTACACTCACTGTACATTGCCTGAACTGCATTGAAACACTACTTCATTTGAATTTCATCCAGATTCCAATTTTCCCCAAACCTCTAAGATAACCCTACTTTCCCCTATTTGGAGAAGATCCAGAGTAACTCTACTGTGTGGTTTTTTTCATTGCAGTGAACCAATAAACCTGACTTTGTCAAACTACAGGTTTGTCCCTGGCGGTCCTAGCCTGAATGGGCTGTGACGGTACCAAGCACGGGGACGTGAGGACAATGGGAGACACTTCTGACGAGCTGCTGAACAGTCACTGTGGACTGTAAAACAGAAGATACTGTATAAGTATCCAGAGGCAGGCAGTTTTCATTATACTAAGTGAGTGGCTGCATATTGTTTCTCAAGCGTTATTCAACAGTTTTCCTGAGACAAGTATATGGGAAAATGATGACTTTGTGTTTAAAGTGCACAGTTCAGTGGTTTTTAGTATAGTTACAGGATTATACAATCTTTTTTTTTTAATGTTTTTTTTTTTTTTTAGGAGAGAGAGAGAGAGAGAGAAAGAGCGTGAGCAGGGGAGGGTCAGAGAGAGAGGGAGTCACAGACTGCAACAGGCTCCAGGCTCTGAGCTGGCAGTCAGCACAGAGCCCGACGCGGGGCTCGAACCCACGAACCGCGAGATCATGACCTAAGCGAAAGTCGGGCGCTTAACCGACTAAGCCACCCAGGCGCCCCTGGATTATACAATCTTAATTCTTATGCAAGCACAAGAAAATATAAGTCCAAAATACTTTCATCACTCTCAAAGAAACCTTCTACTTGTTAGTGATCGGTCGCCACTCCCTCCCTCCCCACATAGTCTGGTAATCAATAATCTGCTTTCTGCCTCCGTGGATTTGCCTGTCCTGGACGTTTTAGTCTGTGGTCTTTTGTGATTGGCATCTTTCACTTAGCATATTGTTTTCAAGGTTCATCCACCTTGTAGAACAGTCTTTCATTTTGTTTCCTTTTTCTTTTCTTTCTTTCTTTCTTTCTTTCTTTCTTTCTTTCTTTCTTTCTTTCTTTCTTTCTTTCTTTCTTTCTTTTTTGCCAAGTAATATTCCATTGTATGGATGTACCACTTTTTGTTACCTGACAGTTGATGGAAGTTTGAGTTGTTTCTACCTTTTGGCTATTATGAATAATGCTGCTATGAGCATCTAAGTGTAAGTTTTTGTGTGGACATAGATTTTCAATTCTCTTGGGTATTTAATTAAGAGTGGGGTCGCTGGATCACACCAAGATCATAACTCCATATTTAACTTCTTGAGGAACCACCAAACTGTTTGAGAGGTCTTACAATGGAAATTGGATCCACTTTTTTTTTTTTTCTTTTGTAGGGAACTCTTGCTATTATGTTATACAAACCAACGATTATCTGCTTGGTCCTTAATACAATTTTAATTTGGACAGATTTATTCTAGTTAAGCCTTAAGTCTCAATATATAAACTTGTTTTGGTTAAATAATTTCTTCTATCATGAAAATGTGACTAGCAATTTTACATTCCCACCAGCAATATATGGGATTTTCAATTTCTTTACATCTTCATCGACACTTGTGATTATCTGTCTTTTTGATTATAGCCATCCTAGTGGATGGAAAGTGAATTATGGATGGTTTATTTTTTTTTAAATCATCTCTACATCCAATGTGGAACTTGAACTCACAACCCTGAAATCAAGAGTTGCCTGATCTACCAACTGAGCCAGGCACCCCGTGACATGATTTTTGATTTGCATTTTCGTAATGCCTAATGATGTTAATCACCTTTTAATGTGTTAATTGGCCACTTATATATCTTCTTTGGAGAAATGTCTATTTAAATATTTTACTCAGTTTTTTTACTTGTGTTGTCTTTTTATTATTGAGTGAGAGATAGATAGATAGATACATATATATAGATAGATTAGATGATAGATGATAGATAGATAATATATTTTGCAAATACTTTCTCCCATTACATGGGTTGTCTTTTCACTGTCTGGATAGAATCCATTAAATTAAAACACAAAAGGTTTTAATTTTGATGAACTCCAATTTATCTATATTTTCTTTTGTTGCCCATGCATTCGGTGTCATCTCTAAGACTCCATTGCCAAGGTCATGATGATTTACCTGTACATTTTTCTTCTAAAAGTTTTATGGGTTTAGCTCTAATATTTAAGTCATTGACCCATTTTGAATTAATTTTTATATATGGTGTGAAGTAAAGATCCAACTTCATTTTTTTTCCTTGTTTTATTCTTTTGCTTTTTTTGCATCCAGTCATCCCAGCATTGTTTGTTGAAAATATTATTCTTTCTTCATTTAACTGTCTTAACATCCTTGTCAAAACTCAACTGAGTTAAATGTATGGGTTTATTTCTAGACTCTCAGTTTTATTCCACTGATCTATATAATTCTCTTACTAACACCACACTTTCTTGATTGCTGCAACTTTCTAGAATTTTTTTAAATCAGGATATGGGAATCTTCCAACTTTTTTTCTTTTTCAATATTGTGTTGGTATTCTGGATCCCTTTCATTTTCCTATGAGTTTTAGGATCAGACTGCCAATTTCTCCAAAAAAAAACTATCCAGGATTTTGACAGAAATTGAACTGAATCTGTAGATCAGCTTGGGAAGGGTTGCCATCTTAAAAATAAATCTTCCAATTCATGAATATGGTACGCCTTTCCATTTATAAGGTCTTTAAAAATATCTTTCAATGATGTTTTATAGTTTTCAGTGGATACATCTGGCACTACTTCTGTCATATTTATTCCTAAGTGTTTTTTATGATTTCTGATGCTCTTTAAATGGAACTCTTGTTATTTTCCACTTTTTGGATCGTCCATTGCTAATGCAGAAGAATACAATAGATTTTTTTATATTGTTCTATCCCACCACTTCGCTTAACTTGTTTATTAGCTCTAATTTTTGTGTGTTTGGATTCCTTAGGATTTTCTATATATAAGATCATGTCAGGGCATCTGGGTGGCTCAGTCGGTTAAATGTCTGACTTCTGTTCAGGTCATGATCTCATGGTTCATGGGTTCGAGCCCTGCATCGAGCTCTGTGCTGACAGCTAGCTCAGAGCCTGGAGCCTACTTCAGATTCTGTATTTCCCTCTCTCTCTGACCCTCCCCTACTCACGCTGTCTCTCTCTTTCTCTCTCTCAAAAATAAATTGAAACATTAAATATATATATATACATATAAAATAAAAAAAGATCATGTCATGTGCAAATACAGTTTTGCTTCTTATTCTCCAATCCAGATGTCTTTTACTCCTTTTCTCATTTAATTTCCCTGACTGGAATCCCCACTATAATATTGAAAAGCAGTGATAAGAGTAGATATCTTTGTCTTGTTCCTGATCCTAGAGATGAAAACTTCCAGTCATTCACTGGAAGTGATTAAGTGTGATTTTAGCTGTGGGGTTTTCGTTGATGCCTCAGTCTAGTGATTCAAATGTTAATTTTATACAGAAACCCACTCAACAGACACATTCAGAATAATAATCAAATGTCTGGGCACTTCATAGTCCAGTCAAGTTGATACATATAATTAACCAGCACACCTGTTGTCATGGTAACAACAAAGTAATACAAACATATAAAAAGAAACAAACTAATCATCTCCTTTCATTCTTTCCCCTCACTCATCTTTTCCACAATAGTCTCCTCTCCATCCCCAGGGAAATGTGTGTGTGTGTGCGTGTGTGTGTGCGTGTGTGTGTGTGTGTGTGTTTGTGTGTGTGTGTGTATCTTTCCACACCTTTCTCTATGCTTTTACAAATATACATTTCTCTCTCTCTCTCTCTCTCTCACACACACATTAACATTCTTTCCCCCAAAAAAGGAATAATACTAAATTCAGAAGTTTGCATTTTGAAGACACTCATACAACAGGACAAAAAGTTTCTGGAAATATCTTTCTGGAAAAAGAAGTTCTGTACATCTCATTCTTCCTATTACATACTTAGTATATAAGATACTATAACTGAGTCATGACATCCAACAAATAAATTTCTAAAAATTTAAAATTAATGAAAAGATTTCCATATGGTTTTAAAGACTCTCCTTTCCTTGAACACACTTAGATCCATGCAACATATCCTTTGGATAGGATAAAGTAGATTTGGAATTTATCTTTGCATGCTAACATCATCAGCTAATTATAGATAAGAAATAAGACATTTAATTTCTGTGAAATTCATTCTCTGCCATAATTATCAATAATATAAGGCAGGATCTAAAAATGGTTTATTTGAATCAAAAGAATTCCAGCTCTAAAAGAAAACACACAATTAAAAATGATAAGGCTACATAGTTAATAGTCCTGTAGATGTCTAGAACTGATGAGGCATGGAAAAAAATTCTAGTGCCTTGAAAACAATCCTCCACAGCTAAATTTCACTTTCTCTCTACAAACATTTTACTTGGCAAAATCCTAACCATTGAAGATGCTCAATTCAGCTGTCACATTCTGTGGAATGCTTTCCTTCACTGACCGGCCCACTGCTAAATCAGTCATTTCCACATTTGTGCTTACATGGCACTCTGCTGCTACTGACATTATCTCAGTTAATCCTCCTGTGAGTGTTGGTTGGGTTTGACTTTGTCTTGTCTCCCAAACTGTCAGCAAAATGTGGGAAGTTTCCATTTGGTCCCAGCTCCTCTGAGCACACACGAATACACACACATACACAAATGCACACTTACACACACAGAGAGCAAGGTAGGGAACTCATTTGTCAATTCCACTATTTTCCATCCCCTATCCTTTCCATTGTCTTCCCCTTAATTTATATATATCTGGCTTCCTTAAGTGTATTGGTTCTTTTAGAACTTGAGCAGAATGTTTGATACGCCTCTTGCCTTCCTTGTTTAATAGAGAAAATGTTTAAGGTTTGTAATTTGCTTCCTGGTAAAGTTTTTGCAGAAAAATAAAACATTTTATTGTAAGCCATTCTGACTGGCATTACTGTCAAACAATTCCATATCAGTTTTAATTTCTTCTTTGTCCAAAGAGGTTTTTAGACAACATTTTAATTTATTTTCTTTTGAGGTCAGGCTTTAGGGTTATTATTCATTTGTGATTTTACTGTATTTGGGTCAGAGAATGTGGTCTGTACTACTTCTATGCCCAGAACTCAATGTTTTGTCTGTAGCCTATTTTGAGAGCCATTTAGAAATAGGGGACAAACTAAAAAAAGTTCGCAAATTTGACCCAGCAGTTCCACACCTAAAATTTGTGCTACAAATATAACAGAAACAATTCACAAATAAATGTATGTGGTAGTTATCACAATGCTGTTTATACGATGAAATTGTAAAATTTCTAAATATCACCAAATAGGAGACTGATTATCTAAAATATGGATGTATTCCTATTAAATAACACACATGCAGTCATTAATAATGATGATATAGATGAGTATTTGCTAAGAAGGAAAAGAGTTTACAACTTCTTTAAAAAGTACCAGTTATACAACAATATAAGCATAACCTTTTAAAAATATTTATACAGGGGCTCCTGGGTAGTTCAGTCAGTTGGGCATCTGACTTCAGCTCAGGACATGACTTCACAGTTCCTGAGTTCGAGCCCTGCGTCAGGCTCTGTGCTGACAGCTCAGAGCCTGGAGCCTGTTTCAGATTCTGTGTCTCCCTCTCTCTCTGCCCCTCCCCCGCTGGCACTATGTCTCTCTCTCTCTCTCTCCCTCTCAAAAAATAAACATTAAAAAAATTTTTAATATTTATACATTTCTTTTTAAGTTGTATTAGCATTTTATTATTTTTATTCTCTCTCTGATTTTAGTTTATTTATTTATTTTCTTTTTAGAGTAGGCCTTACACCCACTGTGGAGCCCAACATGGGGCTTGAGCTCATGACCCTGAGATCAAGACCTGGGTTGAGATCAAGAATTGGACTCTTAACTGACTGAGCCACCCAGGTGTCCCAATTTTTTTTTTTTTAGCTTTATTGGGCTATAGTTGACAAACAAAATTGTAATCTATTTGAAGTATACAACATGACAATTTGATGTTCATATATATTGTGAAAGGATTCTCACAATCAAGTTCATTAACACTAACCTGTCACCTCACATATTTATCTTTGTGTGGGGGCTGAGAACACAAGTGGGAGCTCTCAGTAAATTCCAAGTATACAATGCACTGTTATCAATTATAGTTATCATGTGATACATTAGATCCTCAGACCCATTCATTTTATAATTGAAAGTTTGTACTCTTTTTGCCAACCTCTTTCCATCTCCCCAGCGCCTGGCAGCCACTATTCTACTCTGTTTCTATGAATTCAGCTTTTTTTTTTTCTTTTAAAGATTCCACATACAAGTGATACCATGCAGTACTTGTTTTTTCTATGTCTGGATTATTTCATTTACCACAATTCCCTCAAGGCTGATCCATGTCTGGTACATATTTATACTAAAAAATTATTCATTCTTTATCTGAAATAAATTATAACTACATAAATTACCTACCTCTTTCTTTAATGATATTTCCTTGGTTATTTGGCTCTCCCTAATGTTTTCTTGTTTTGCAGAATTTGCTTACAAAAGTCCTTGCACTAAAAAAAAGAAGAAGAAAAAAAAAAGGTCTTGCATTTACAATCTGTTTCATTTACATTGCAACAGTTTCTATAGTGGTCATATCCACTTTATTTGTTCCTTTGTCTAATGAACATTTCTTAAAAAGAAAACATGCTCAACAATTACATTGTGAGTTAGTGTCCTGATTTGTACTGGCTCTCACTGACTGGCTCAATTTCAGAAGCTTGGGGTGACAGTTCAGGACTCAGTGCAAGGTGGGACTGACAGGTAACAGTCATTCAAAAAGAAAAGTCATTGCCTTTCAGTGACATTCTCTTTTTCCAGATTGGACTAGGTTCAGGCTTGGCCACAGAGGGAAGTCCTTATAGGCTTAACTGACAAGAAAGTGGGGTCTCGTTTCCAAATTCTCTGATCTGCTGTGAGATAGAACACTCCAATCCGCTGTGAGATTGATGATACCTGTAATTCCATGGGTCTGAAGGAGATAGGAATCTCCAGGACAAGGTGTGCTTTCCAGATGACTAGATTGCTGTCGAGGCTTCTTGCCTTAGAAGGTGGTCCTTTTTCAAATATGGTTGCTTAACTAGTATATAAAGGCTGTAGTAAAATTCCTAGGTATGAAGAGTCTTATTTCCAAAACAGACCAGACAGAGGTTGGGCTTCTATTCCTATCACTAGCTGGTAGCTGTACAGGAAGCCCCCCCGCAGAGGTCTCATGATTAACAGAAGCATTTCTTCTCTTCTTTTTCTCTTTTACAGCTTTATCGAAGCATTACTGGTATACCAAAATTGTATATATTTAATGTATATATTTTGATGAGTTTGGATATAAATACACTCCTGTGATACCATCGCCACATACATATCTATATGAGCCTTCAAAAGCTTCCAAGCCCATCCATCTTTGGTCCACTTCTCCAAGATGGGACCCAACGGAATGCATGCAGCATGTGCAGTGCTGTGCCATCAGTATAGTAGAATGTTCAGCCCCAAGCAGCAGATCTCATTGTTTCTGGCACTGTTCAGCTCACTGATAAGGTTCTCCTGGGGAGCTTATTACTCTTGCTGGGATAAGTGAAGTCAAATGACATTAAGCAGGGTCCTATAAGGAAGCAGACAAATTTTTCAAAATGAAATAACTGAACAGAACTCAATGAGGAGATTACTTACAGAGATATGAGCAGGATGAAGGAATCAATATAGGGTGGTAAGGTGCCTGGGGATTTGTAAATGGAGGAGAGCTGTTTCCAGCCCTGAAAGAGTGATGGGAGGGGTCAGGGTTACTGGACAAACTGAAGAGTTGAAAGAGGGGCGCCACAAGGAGTGTTCTTCTCAGAGAAACACAGCTACACTAAAACCCCAGCTGGTGGACATTAAATAACCCTTTCTCTTTTGTCTCCTCTTCACCAATCTTCTACCGAAGCTTCCCAATGGCTGACCCCAACCAGAAGCCAGATGACAAGGGAGCCCAGGTGAAGAAATTCATAGAGATAAGCCTCCAGGGGCATAGAACAGAGCTTAGGTCAGATACTGATTTTTCTCTTCTTCCTGGACAATATCCTCCCGCCACCAGAAAAAAAAAAAAAAATAGCATTAGCCTACCTAAGCCTGCCCACCAAGTGCGTTCTGGTTTAGCCTCTCTTACAATGTCTGTCAGGCACTGCAGGAACAACAGTGGATAAATTGAGCTGGTTGAGCCTCAAAGGCTCAACAAAGGACACAGTAAGACTCAAATTCTAGTGGCTACTAGTGGCCTCCCCAGCTGTACAGGCTAGTAAATTGGTGGATGACATTATTTGGTACCCTGGCCTGTACTGTGTGAGGAATACTGCATTTTCTTTGCCCCTGGTAGGGGATATTGTTTCAATGATGCATTCTGGGCAAGTTTTGGGATTACAAACCGTTCTTGGTCACACCTTCAGTATTCACCAGTTTAGAGACCACCAATAGGGGACACTTTAAATGTATCCAATCTGCAGGTTCATTCACTGTGCATCCGGAAGGTCCCTATCAAGTATACAGGCTGCACGAAAACAAGAAGCATGTACGACATTTGTTTAACAAATTCAGGAACATTTAAAGTCTCACCTAAGGGAGGGGGCGGGGAGACCGGTCCCAGAGCTAATTGACATGACTGCTGGAATTGTGCCTTTAAATCTCTTACATCCATTCCAGACTTCTCATTAACCATGGGTTTGTGTTTTTGCTTCCGAGGAGCAACGAAATCCATTCCAGATTTTCACATCAACCCATCAGGCAGGTTGCCTTTCTGAGCCGCAGTGGCAGCCTCTCGTTTCCACACAGATCTGTAATTTTATCCTTTTCCCCGCTTTCAGCCATAAAGCATAAGCATATTCCTGAATTTTTCTGGGCTCTGCAGAGGCAGGCCTCCTTTTGACCAATCACCAGCTGCCTTTTGGGCCAAGGTTTTTCTTTCGGGTGACGCACTTGTTTGGGACAGTCGGGGTCTGGCAGTTCCAACCGAGTCCTCCCGCCTCCACATCTCCTGTGCACCCAGATGCCCAGGCTGCCTCACCATAACTAAGAGAGCTGACGCCAAAGGTGGGGGGGGGGGGTCCCTTCCCAGGCCAGCTCTGTGACCCAACAGGACCCCCTGAGAATCACCTGAGAATGTTTCCTGTCCCGGGAGGCTATTCCCAGAAACACTTTGCAAGAGACAAAGTGGAGTGTGACCTTCATGCAGCTATCTTTCAGGGGCCCAGGACACCCTCCCCCAATGCCAGGCAGCAGAAATGCAAAATGTTGGGGGGAGGCGCTACACGCAGAAAGGGAGGAGTGAACATGGGCTCCCTCTCCTCACCCCAACTCTCGGCTTTCATTATCCCACTGAGAGGTACATGAGGCTGGGCAAAGGCAGACTGGACACATCCCAGAAAGTGTTCAATAGAGAGCTAATAGAGAGCTTGAACTATCGTGTTTTACATTTGGGGGGTAGGGTACAGGTGGGGGGCCTCCAGAACTCAGTATTTGGTGACTGCTGCTTGGCTCCCAGCAAACTCACATCTGCTGAGGCAGCTAGTTAGTTGCTAAACCATGACAATGAGGGAGAAAATGAGCCTCCGGGACTATGTGGATGGTCTCCCCAGCCAAACAGTGGGGGGCATCTCTCTCACCTTCTGAAGAGCCCTGGCATCAATGCTGGAACAGCACTGTGCTCATCTTAATTCCTTACAGGCCAGAGCCCAGACCCTTGCCTGTGATAAGATATGAATGAACATCTGAGGGACTAACAAATAGTGGATGGGAACCTGGATGCCAGCAATTCTACAACGTAATTGTCTAGAGGTAAGGCATTGTGCTCTAAAAACCACACATCGTAGGCCAAAGTGACACTCGGGTTCTCAAGAGAACATGTAATTGTATTTATTTCTCAAGTATTATCATCCCTGAGAAAGTAGAGACGTCTTTTTTTTTAATTAAATATTTTTATTTATTTCTAGGAGAGAGAGAGAGAGAGACAGAGTGAGCAGGGGAGGGTCAGAGAGAGAGGGAGACACAGACTCTGAAATAGGCTCCAGGCTCTGAGCTGGCAGTCAGCACAGAGCCCGACGCGGGGCTCGAACCCACGAACCGTGAGATCATGACCTAAGTGAAAGTCGACGCTCAACCGACTAAGCCACCCAGGTGTCCCGAGAAGTCTTTTTTTTTAAATGCCACATACGAACTCTTTTTTCAGAACTTTGTGCTTTATGTTCTACCATAGGAATATTAACGGCAAGCAAATACTATTTTAGTGAAATCCTTCTGTGCCCTTTAAAGAGTAGCATCCAAAACAATTAGCAGACTTGGGACTCTCCACCTTGTGTACTCTAGCTTGTTTCTTGAGGTAACAATTAGCAGACTTGGAAGGACAGTTTCTCCCATCCAGGCACACAGGCTCTGGAGTCCTCACCCTCAGCCTTAGTTTAGGGGACCCAAATAGTCAAGTCCTGCCTCCCTATTCCTACCCCTTTTCCAGCCATTATTGTAGGTGTTTGGGAGGGAGGTGGTAATACGAAGCCACAGCCCAGGAAACGGCTCTCCTGGCCTTGCTCACCTCCACTGCTCCCCCAACCTACTCTACTGGCTTCATACCATGTTGGGGAGGGAACTGGGGCCCAGGTTGAAACTGCCTCCCCAGGAGGCTTAGTCTGTGGCACAAGAGGGCAGGCAACCTGACGACACTCTCCAAGGTGTGACATGCTGGCTGGCACAGCTGGGCAGCCTGAGATAGAGGGTCTAGGGGAGATAGCAAGAATTCTGACCCCCCACCACCTGGGGGAAGCAGGTCCTCCACCTGAGTGCTCCTTCTGGCCTTCTGGGGGGAAAAATAGTCATTTAAAAAAGGCATTAAAGCATGTATTTAGCTGTACATTTTTCCTTACGCTCCAATATAGTTTGGACAGCACCGTGGAACCCTGTTTTCATTTAAAATGTTGGTATTTTGTTCATTACGGATTTTTGCATTCATTTTATTTTTTTAATACTGCATTAAAATATGACTTATTTTGATTATTGAAGGGTTTTTTTGGCACTCCTTTAAATTTTGTCTCCCAGATAGATGAGTACCTCTCTCATCTCACATTAATCCCAGCCTTGGTAGTAGGTAACATCATGCTTCTGGTCTTCTCATTTGGTCATAAGTGGAGCAAGTCCAAAGGAAAGGAAAGGAAAATACAATAGGGTAGCAGAAGCAAATGCAGTGAACTTAAAACTCCACCCCCCACCAGCCCCAGCTTCTAAAACAAGTTTAGTCACTCTGAGGGAGAAATAGAGACAAACATGAATTAGAATCAAATCAAAATTAAGCGTCTCCCTGTATGTGTACCCAGGTATGGCTCCATGGCAAATAGCGACGATTGTTCTGTCTTCATCCACTCAGCCTAAATTTAACTTTCTATTTGTTGAATGTCATGCTAGGCTGTGGAGTTACAAGGATGAAAATGACTGAGAGAGACAAATAGGGAACAACCAGCCTGAAGCCAGCTCACTAATTGCTCTTTTTTTTTTTTAATTTTTAATGTTTTATTTATTTCTGATAGAGAGAGAGAGAGACAGCGTGAGCAGGGGAGGGTCAAATAGAGAGGGAGACACAGAATCCAAAGCAGGCTCCAGGCTCTGAGCTAGCTGTCAGCAGAGAGCCTGACACGGGGCTCCAACCCAGAAGCCATGAGATCATGACCTGAGCCAAAGTCGGAGGCTTAGCTGACTGAGCCACCCAGGAGCCCCACTAATTGTTCTAAATATGTGCGTAAATAGTTTGGAAGTACAGAGAGGTGAGTGAGTTTCCTTTGTTTCAGTTTTTGTGTTTTCTTCCTAGGTGAGTTGTCTCATATTTATCAGTGGATACAATGGAAGTGACTGAGTGACAACATGGCAAGGCCAATGCCATTGAAGAAGATTTTTATTATGTTTCCCTAGAGAAGGGGGCATACCACATCATGCGGGGCTACAGTGGAAACATCAGGTTTACTCAGGATGCAGAAGTAAGAGCAAGGGGAAAGTGTAGGCCAGGGACTTTATTGGGGTTTCCAGGGATGGCAGGGCTGAGTAACCATCTTGGACTAGCTAGTCTGAACAACACATGGTGGGCTTGGGATCTAGTTGCCTGGTACCTGGCCCTCGGATGATTTTTTTTTTTTTTTTTACAAACAGTTTATTGTCAAATTAGTTTCCACATAACACCCAGTGCTCATCCCCACAAGTGCCCTCCTCCATGCCCATCCCCCCCTCCCCCCCACATCCATCAGTCCTCAGTTTTTGTCAGCATTCAAGAGTCTCTCATGGTTTGCCTCTCTCCCTTTCCCCCACCATTTCCCCCCTTCTTCTCCCGATTGGTCCTCTGTTAAGTTCCTCCTAGTCCTCCTATACGTGCACACATATGATATTTGTCCTTCTCTGCCTGACTTATTTCGCTCAGCATAACACCCTCAAGGTCCATCCATGTTGCTACACATGGCCGGATGATTTGAGGCAGGGGAAATATTGGCTTGGTGTATGAGGTAGATAAAGGGAGTGGTTGGCTTGCATATGAGAGGCTTGCATATGAGAGCAACCAAGCTGTTTGCTCTCTGTAGGGACTAGCCAGCCCTAGGAGGACAGTCTCTCCTCTGACAGCAAGGTGTTTAGGATCAAAACATCATAACATACAGAAAATTTAAAAACATGATTAATACATTGTGGATGGGGGAGAGGAGTTATAAATGCTAGAAAAATCGTAAATATAAAACACTAATTGTTTTATATTTGGTGAATATAAAATATACATATTTATATTTTTATATAAAATATATTTTAATATATTTATAATTTAAATAAAAATTAATTTTATAAAAATAAAAATAATATAAATATTTAAAAATAAAATATAAATATATATGATGAATTGAGGAAATGGAGTGGTTTGGGTTGGGTGGTGGACTTATATCCACTTTTCCATATAGCTAGAAGGAAATCTCCAGAATACGGAAAAGTTTGGAAAACTTAGTAATGGATGTATGCATAGGCTTTGAAATTAACATTTATTGAATATCTAGTCAGGCACTTAACATAAACAAACCTTCATCACCATCCATAAACCACTTTAGGGGAGGGATGGATTTGAGAGAGGAGTCCAGAAGCTCATAGCATTTAGGCATGGTTAGCTAGTCCACCACCTCACTTCTAGTAAAGTAAATGACAGATATGTGATGGCCAGGTCTCACTGGACTCCCCAAAGTCCCTTACTGCCTTTGGAAAAGCAAGGGGGAAGTAAGGATTATACACTTATAAGGTAAGTGTATTTTCACTTCTCTTACCGATGCTTTTTTACCACCTTAGCAAAGCTCACAATGGGCCACCACCGTGCCTCAGTTATGCCCACTAGCTGTTTTGGTTCATCCCTTCACACTCAGGATACTTAACATTCCGAGATTAAACCTTGGAGAGAAATCCATTTACTACACACTTTGCATTGCCCTAATAGGCTGAATAACCGTGACGACCAAATTAAGTGACAGCCGCTGACCTTTAGATCCAGTACCTGTGCACCTTTTAATTGGGGAGGGGGGTAAAATTATGCCCTCAACAATCATTTCCCCAATTCCGGAGAGGGGCCTGGCATCTCTGGCTGATTCCCAACTCTGCCCCGACTGAATGGACAAGCCTCAGAGCCGCCCTGCTGTGTGATAGGGACACGCAGGACGAGGGAGGCTGGACGGGAAAACGAAGAGTTTCTAGGTCGGAAGACGAAGAGGAGCGAAGGGTTTGGGGTCAAGGGTGGAGAGGACTTAGGGTGAGATTTGGGGCCTGGCTTCGGGTGTAAAATTTCACTTACGTGGGGGGCTAGAGAGAGGCAGACAGACAAGTCTTTTGGAACAAAGACTGAAAGGGGCCCGGACTGGACAAGTTTAGGGACCGGAGTGGGAGGAGAGAGTGCAGGAGAGGTCACAGGGGGCAAGAGACAGCCCGCAGAGCTAGCGCAAGGTGTCAGAACCGGGATCCGCGAAGCAGCGGGGAGGGGGTGGAGCCTTACCGGGACCCGCCCCTTCGACCCGCCAAGTGGGCGGAGCTGTCCCGGCGGTTACATAACAAACCTGTACCAGCGGCTGGGGAGCGGCCCGGGCGGTGGCGGCGGGGGGCGGGGTCTGGGCGGGACCGGGGCGGGGCCAGGCCTGCACCGGGCCAGGCAAGATGGCGGCGATGGAGACCCAGTCGGCACCGCTGACCCTAGAATCGCTGCCCACCGATCCCCTGCTCCTCATCTTATCGTTCTTGGACTACCGGGACCTAATCAAGTAATGGGACGACGCGCATGGCAGGGGTGGGGTCACGGGGCGGGGGGAGGCAGTGAGGCAGGAGGGACGGCGGCCCGGCTCGCCGACCGGACCTGGACTCCCCCGTCAGCCAGAAGGTGACGCCAGGGCAGCCCTGATCCTGCAGAGCCACCCCGGGGCCTGGGCGAGACGGGGACGGAAGGGGCCCTGCCTCTAGGTCTTCCTCCCGTCCAGGGCCCGGGCCTGAGGAGCGACGAGAATCCTCTCTCCCAGGCCTCGGCAAGGCCCAGTTGTAAGGTTGGGGAGGTATCCCCGCTGCCGCCCGGCCGACCCGGCTGCCCAGCACCCGCAGCCCGCCCCGCTGGTTTCGGCCGGATCTGGCCCAGCCTTGGACGCTTTGGAAAAGCCCCTGTCCGGGCCGAGCGCTCTTTTCTGCTTGGGCCGGGGCCTGCAGAGTGGGGTGCAGGAGTGGGCAGGTGGGGCGCCCGAGAGAAGGAGCCAGACGACCCCAGGTGCGACTTGCGTGGCACCATAATATCTAGCAGGGCTCACTTTCGGACATCTATGTTTGATAATCGTTTTTGCTGCCAGCCTTCCTCCTCACGGTTGCCTGTTGGATTTTGTGTTTTGGTAGTGACTTCCGGTGGTGCGATACAGGTGACTGTCTCTCTCCTGTACGCTTTGGGTTTCCCACATTACCAGCATCCGTTCCAAAAATAAACACCGGTTGCTTGTGAGGGTGGGTAAGTGCCCAGTTCCTTCTGCGCTCGGGACTGCCTGGCGTGGTGGAAGAAATGGCGCTGTTTACACCCTTGACAGCTGGTGGCATGGCTCTGTCTTTCTGGTGCCACCATATATGTTTGCAGAGGAGGCAAAATCGCCCTCTTAAGGATGGGTAGGCAAGATTCGTTTTGTTTTGTTTTGTTTTGTTTTGTTTTGTTTGGATTACCAGTTGGATTCTAACCATTTGATGATTGTGCCCTGTGTTATCAGAAGTTCTTTTAGAAATAACAGTATTCTTGGATTGATTTATAGTGCTTGGTTTGCCTATCTAAGTGGTGAGAGAGGGATAACTCCAGTTTCTGGCTGTTACCTATATTAGTGCCTGTAACTTTGTTTTTCAAGAAAATAAATTTTTCTCTACCCAGGCTTGTACCTAAATCAGAGAAATAACATTTGTCTTTTCTTTGGAAAAGGCTATTCCAGAAGCAAACTGTTTTCATCTGCAATATTTTGTTGCTGTATAGCCTCTTAGAAATCTAAGACACACAGACACACACATACATTGCTGCCAGAGTGATTTTTCTAAGACGGATCTGGCTATCATTCTCCTTAACCTGTGGTGCTTCTTGTTGTTTACAGAACCTAACTTCCAGGAGCATTTATGGTCCTTATCAATTTGGCACAGACCACTCTAGCCAAATCAGACCTGTGCCAGCATACCGCACACTTGGTGTTTTTTTGTTTAGTGGCTTAAGCTCTTGGCCCTGACTGAAAGCCTTGCCTGCCTTTTCTCAACCTGGCAAGATGGAATTTCTTTACGACCCTCTCTCCTGATTCCTCTACCTTCCTACTTCCTCTGCAGAGTTTATTTGCCATACCAGTAGACTGTGCCTTTTTTTTTTAATTTAAATTTTAACTTTTTATAAAGAAGGAACAAGTGGGAAGAGGGACAGAGGGGAAGAGAGAGAGTCCCTCTCAATCAGGCTCCATGCTCAGCAAAGAACCCATCACGGGGCTCCATCCCACAACCCTGGGATCATGACCATGACCTAAGCTGAAATCAAGAGTCAGACACTCAACCCACTGAGCCCCCCAGGTACCCCTTGATTGTGCACTTCTTAAAAGTAACGACTATCTTGCGGTGCCTGGGGAGCTCAGTCGGGTAAGCATCTGATTCTTGATTTCTGCTCAGGTCATGATCTCACAGTCCTGAGTTACAACGGAGTTTGAGCCCCGTGTCAGGCTCTATGCTGACAGCTCACAGCCGGTTTGGGATTCCTTCTGTCCCTCCCTCATGTTCTCTCTCTCTCTCAAAATAAATAAATAAACATTAAAAACATTCTCAGATAAAAAGTAAAGACTGTCTTGTTTATCTTAGTACTCTTCATTTATTCAGTAGATTTTTTTTTCAGTGTCTGTTGTGTGCCAGCCAGTTAAATGTTGGGGCTTTAATAGTGAACAAGACAGATAAGACTCCTCTTCCTGAAGTTTTACAGTCTTGTGGGCAAGATGGGAAAACAAAGTACGTAATTACAAGAGATGCTGTTTGCTGTGAAGGAAATAAACCAGTTGCTCTGTAAAGGAACAGGAGGGAAGGATGATCAGGTCACATTGGAAGGAGTTGTCATATATGAAGGATTGCATAGAGCAGTCCTGGCAGAGGGAACAGTGTATTCAGAAGCTGATTGGACAGTAACATAACCTGTTGGAGGTGCTAGAATGGTGTTGTGGGAGTTAGGGAGTGACTCACAGGCAGAATAGCTTGAGAAGAGACTGGTGAGATCATTCAGGACTTTATGAGCCAAGATGAGGGGATCAGATTTTATTTTAAATGCTTTAGATAGGAACCTTTTTGTTCTATTCAGTCCCTCAATGGATTGGATGGTGCCCACCCACATTGTCCACCATTTCAAATGCTAATCCTTTCCAGAAATACACACACACACACACACACACACACAGAAATGTTTAACTAGCTATCTGGGTATCTATTCCTTGGCACAGGCAAGTTGACATATGAAGTTAACGGTCACAAACATCATCACATTTTATCTACAAAAAAGTTTCCAGTGTACTACAACTTCTTTCCTGCAGTATATAGCCCTACTTTGCCAAGTGTCCTGCCTATTGCTGAGCTCCAAAGTTTTGGATACATATTTACTGAACTGGTTGGTGTTGGACTAGAGTAGTCTATTGAGATCATTGTGTAATATTAGCTGCACAGTGTGAATCCCTTCCATTCCAGGTGATTTATTGTGTACTATTCATTCTTAACCCTCACTGTGTATCAGAATTACATGTGACACTTTTTAAAAAAAGTTTATTTATTTTGAAGGAGAGAGAGAGAGAGAGTGCAAGCAGGGGAGGGGCAGAGAGAGAGGAAGAGTGAGAATCCCAAGCAGGCCCCAATACAGGGCTTGATCTCATGTACTGTGAGATGATGAGCTGAGCCTATATCAAGAGTTGGATGCTCAACAGACTAAGCCATCCAAGGGCCCCAACACTTTTTAAACATACACATGCTTGAGATACAGATCTTACCCCATGCCAACAGAGTGAGAATGTCTAGAACAGTATTTCTCATCCTTCACGTACATCAAAATCACCTTTGGTGCTTATTCCAGAGATTCTTTTATGTTGTCTACCTCTTGGGACAGTGGAGAGAGATGGAGAAGAAAAGAGGAAATGGACTCCAAATTCACAGAACTGGAGGGATTCCTATGTTTGCAAATGTTAGTGTTTGTGTAAAATCTGAAAATCGAACTAAGGCTATTATATTATTTACCATCAATTGATTCTTAACATACCCCAAACATGGCTTTGACAAACCCCATGTAATTTAAGAGTCCCTTCATTGATTACCTACTGCCCAACTGAGATCTTTGAATATCAGCTTTTTACAATTTGTGATTCCTCTTCTGAAAGGATCGAAATCCATTTTCCTAATCCTAGGTTCATCCTTTTTGTAAATTAATTAGGTAGGGTAGGCTTTACAGGACTGGAGCACTATTGTATTAGAAATCTTTATATAATAAGAAAATTATTTATCTCTAATATTCCATGTTTTTGAGCAGCTGACACTAACTTGGATCACTATGGATACTGAGTCAGAACTATAATGAATCTGACATATTTTATAGATGGGCTCTCCAATAGTTGCTATAATTAAAATTGTTTTTGGCTATAATATTTCTTTCCTTTAAGAAAAAATTGGAACCAAACAGACAAAAGGCTTATGTATTTAATATCAAATGTCTTGCAGATCTTAAAAAAATTTTTTTTGTTTACATCTGAATAACATTTCTTCCTATATGTAGAAACACTGTCCCAATAATAAATGCACGAAAACTCTTTGATTTGAAATTAACTCCAAAAGTATTATATGTTTTATAGACTTTCATGTGAAAATTATAGTTGTAGAGGTTTGGGGGGTTTATTTGTGAACTCATAGTTAAGTTATTACCACTCACGAGCTAATTATAGTAGCTAACATGCTGAACAGGTTTTAGAAGATACTGTTTTGCAATTATAAGGGTGGAAAGTGGGAAATAAGAAAAACAAAAGGAAAAAAATAAAACAACATTGAATATTTTCATCTTTGTTTCTAAATTGTTCTCTTATTTTCTTTCATACTAACCTCAAATCTGGTTACTGCCAGTTGTTGCTATGTCAGTCGAAGACTTAGCCAGCTATCAAGTCATGATCCGCTGTGGAGAAGACATTGCAAAAAATACTGGCTGATATCTGAGTGAGTATTCAGGAAATATGTATTTTTGAAATTCGGCCCTTGGCTTCCATAACACTGGTCTGTCCTGATTGTCCTCTCTAACCCTTATCTCTTTATGTCCTTTGATGGTTCTTCTTTTGCCTCCCAGTAAATTCTCTAAGCTTCTGTTCTTGGCCCACTGCTTTTCTCCCTCTATGAATTCTGCATGTTGCCATTTATAGTTGCTGCCTGTGTGCTCCTAACTCCCAAACCTGAATGTCCATCCCTAATAACCCCATGGAGATCACAGCTGCCTGCTGGACCTTTCCATTGGATGACCCACAAGGGTTTTCTGAGTTCAGTAAACGTTAATAAATTCGACAGAATGAAAGTGTAGTTGACAAAAGGTGGCATTGGGAAAGATGAAAGAAAAGGTAGGGTTGCCAATATCTTTTCTTTTTGCAGATCGAGGGGAGTCAAGTAGTGACAAGTTGGCAAAGCAAGAAGTAAAGGTTTAAGTATATAAAGCTGCACGTTACTCAATAGAACTAAAAATAACAGGGCTATCAAACCCTGGGAGGAGGAAGGATGGGGATGAGGAAATTTTATGTATTGCCTGCATTGGTCTTTTACTTTGCTGTATCGGTAGATAGATGTAAAACGGATAGATCAAGACTAGAGGCATAAATGTTTAGATTTAAAACTTTTAGAAATAACTAAACTTTCCTTTGAGGCGTTGGGCTTAGAATAGGAGACTAGTTTTTCATCATAAGTTCTTTGGTACTTCATGGTTCTGATAATATGTATATATATTATTTTGGTTAATAAAAAGATGCTTTCCTTCCAACCCCTGTCTCCACCCCCACCCCCCACCCCAAACAACACCTGAATTGTTCTTTTAACCATCCCTAAACCTCATCTTCCTGCATTCCTCATCTTCATGGCGGTACCATCCGCCTGGGCGTTCCAAGCCAGAAATAGGCATCATCCTAGGTCTCCTCTCTTTCTGTCTCTACATTCATTCAGTTAGCAGGCCCTTTCTGATTTTAGCCTATATATATTTCTTGAATCTTCCTTCTCATTTCATCTCGCTACCCGTTTTAGGTCAATTCATCATCTCTTACCAGGATTCCTCACAACCCTCCTGACTCATCTATTGTGCCTCTAGTTTACACACCTCCCAAACCACAACCACAGTTCTGCTCTTTCAGCTCCCCTGTTAAGACCCTTTAGTAGCTCCATTCCCTACAGGATAAGGTCCACCCTTGTTAGCATGATACCGGAAGGTCCTTTGTGGCTGCCTTATCCTGTGCCACTTCCAGCTCTTAAGTTTATGCTTCATTCTTTCTGTCTGACTAGAATATACATTATTTGAGGGCAGAAAATAAGCCTCATTTTTAATGTCCTCCATGGCTGAGTATACACTCAATATTGTAGAATTGTACCAAATGAGAGATTGAATCATGTGATTACTTTGAATGCCATATGATTTTTCTGGCTAATTCAATGTAGATAAATTGGATTAGTAGTATTATATCATTAAGTTCTAAATGGTTTCTAAAGTAGAACAACTATATATGCTTTAAAACTTGATAATTGGGATGTTTTAAGGAGTAGGTTGAAATTCATACCTTATATACTACCCACATTGTGTTTTATTAAGGATTTGAAAACTTAGGGGAAAGAATAAGTAGAAATAAGAAAATAAATGGCTCATAATCCCACCATGCCAGCAATAACTGCTGTGAAATTCTTTGATGTATCACTTTTGCTATCTAGTCTTCATTTGTAGCTAAAATAAATGAAAAGGAAGGCAAAAGTAAGCACAAATTCCCAATAAAGTATGTTGGTAAGTGTTTTAATTTTATTTCAAAAGATTTTTAATCTAATTTTTTAAAATCTATTTAGGGAAGAGAAAACACAGAAGAATCAGTGTTGGAAATCTCTCTTCATAGATACTTACTCTGATGTAGGAAGATACATTGACCATTATGCTGCTATTAAAAAGGCCTGGGATGATCTCAAGAAATATTTGGAGCCCAGATGTCCTCGGATGGTTTTGTCTCTGAAAGGTACTGAGAATACAGGGTCTCCCTTCTTCATTTTAGTAACTATAGTATAAATAGGTTAAATAAATTTGGGTTTCTTATCATCTATGCTACTCTGTAATTCACCAGCATTATCTGTACTTCACCGTTTACATTTGGCCAAGAAAATAGGAAGCCTATATTGCTAAAAGGACCCTTGCTTTCCTGCTTGTCCCGGTTTTGACTGCTTTGGGACCCATGTGACTGTTTATTAGAAGGGAAAGCTGAGCTCCTTGTATCCTTATATTAGTTTTATAATGAACTCAGTAATGGGAAGATTGCTTGAGGATAACTACTGTTATTTCTTTCAAGGGATTTTTTTTTTTAAATTAAAAAACTGCCTGCTGTATCAACCGTCTTTCTTACTTTTAGTGCAAGTAAATTGTTGTTTGCTAGTCTAATGATTTAGAAAGACCAAATATTAAAGACCTGGGTCTTTACGAATATGACAGCAGCCTAATAAAGTAAGGAAAACTTTCATCCTTATTTTGACATTTACAGAACAGTGAAAACTAAGATTTGAACTGAGGTCAATTTGACCGCAGAATTTGTGCTCTTTCTATTATTGTCCAATTCTGGGAAGAGATATTAACAAGCTATTTCCCATTAATTTGATTTGCTAATTTATGCCCAGGAAGGTACATAAATAGGTTGCAGATACATTGCTACTTACCTGCTTTAACTTCCAAGTTTTTTCAGATTTCTCCACTAAAAGGAATTTAAAACATGTTTTGGCTTTGCTGAGCTGTAATTGGGATCAGTTCTTCTCACATGTATTCCTTCTGAACTAAGGTCTCTTTGGAAACAGCATTCCTTTTACATTTCCTATTTCCACTGTAATTTCCCATGCAAACATGAGTTTCATACAAACCATGATTGCATGACCAGGTACTTCAAACTGAGTTGCTGGAAGGTAGAGGAAAGATTGATTTGGCGGGGAAAGTAGAGCTTTGAAGGAAAGTACCCTTGATTAATATCTTCAGTGGCTTTTTTGTCTTGGAAGAAAAGAACAATATGAACAGTATACACTTGGTATGTGGGGTTTGCAAAAGGAAAGTCATTCTGAAAATAGATATTTGGTGGTGATAAGTAAAATAGGTAAGGGTTTGTAATAGCTATTATTTTGTATTAAACACAAATCAAGGCACTAAGCTAAATACTTTATATTATTCCATTTAATTTGTCCAAATCTTATGAGGTAGATAATTATTATTCTTATTATATAGGTGAACTACCTAAGACACAAAAAGCCAATTAAGTTGTTTGCTATCACAAAACAAAAGGCAGAGCCAGGATTTGAATGTAGAACTGATCCCAGAGCTATGGTCTCAACAATTGATGAGAGAGAGGACATAATTCTATTTTGTCCAGAGGGTCTTAGGACTCTTAGAGAGCTAGTGCAGCATTAGGGTGTTTGCAACATGAGAATGTAAGCATGGTTCTCCTTTTAGGTGCAGGAATGCTCAAAGATATAGAGCAGCTTCTTTTTTTTTTTTCTTTTTCTTTCTTCCTCTTTTTTTTTTTTTTGCGGGTGGGGTTGGGGGGACTCCGATTGGCATTCCCAGGTTCACTGCTCACTGTCCTGTACCTAGTGGTTGGAGGTGAGGTTGTCAGATACTTCCTTGATGGCCGTTTCACTTCCAGGCACCAGTTGTCTGGGGGTTATGCTGTGAGGAATGGGGTAAAAGCTGTTTGATCTCTGGAATGCTGGGGATTCTGGGGGTGCCCGGCCTGTGAGGTATAGGACTGAGTCAGGAACTAGCTACTCACCTCAGGGGCCACAGTCCCTGACTCAGTCTCAAGGTTATGGAGATGGCAGATACAAAGGAAACTTGGAAAGCAAATGGGCATTGGGCTTGGGGAAAGTTGTACAGAGTACCTTGAAATTACAGTATATTAATATATCTTCTACCAGTCTATCTAATGGTATATAACACGTGTCTTCAAATTCCATTTTTACTTTACATGTGGGCTTAGAACTTCAGATTTGAAAGGAGTCTTTGAGACCACTTAGACCAGAGGTTGGTGAATTTTTTATTGAAATGATCAGACAGTAAATATTTTAGTCTTTGAAAGATAGATGCTGTCTGTCACAGCTATTCAACTCTACTGTTATTGTGGGGAAGCAGCCATGTACAGTTCAGAGTCAGATGGGCATGGCAGGGTTCCAAGAAAACTTTATTTACAGAAACAGGCTGCAGGCCGGGATTTGGGCTGCAGGTTGTAATTTGCCAGTGTCTGGTTTATACCACTTCCCTTGTTTTACAGGTGCAGAAACAGGCTCAGAGAATTTAGGTGACTTCACAAGGTCCCATAACTAGTAAGTGACAGAGGTAGAACTTCAGTCTAGGTTTGAGTGCCAGGAAAGCACTTTATTAAGCACAGGAAACTTATTTAACCTTCACTATAATGCTCTCAGGTAGGTAGTATTTTTCCCCATTTGGCAGATGAAACAGATTAAAGAGGTGAAATAACTTGCCAGAGATCACACCGGTAGTGGGTGGTAGAGCTGGGATTTGAACCTGGTCTAGTTGTGCCCCAAATTCTGCTGCAGTAGGATGCCCCTCTAAACCTTGATTTTACTGTATTTAAACATGTATTTCCTTATGTTTCTCTCTCATTGTCATTGTTTTCCTTTTTTTCTGTCCAGCTATCTCTTCTTCAAGAAATTCTTATTTTCTTAAGGTTATATGTTAAATGTCCAACATGTAGCACTAACTATACCAATGTTAGTTTCCTTCCTCATCAGTTTCTGGTTCGGGCAATGATTCAGCTTGTTTTCTTTTGTATTAAACTTTTTTTTAAGTAAACTTTTTATTTTGGAGTAATTGTAGATTACAGGAAGTTGCAAGATAGTACAGAGAGTCCTTGTACACGCCTCACCCAGTTTCAGTTTCCCCTAGTGAATCTCCCTGTGGAATATTTGTCAAAACTAAAGTCTTCATTGGCATATAACTACTAACTAAATTCCAGACTTCATTTGGAATTTCACCATATTTTCTATTAATATCTCTTTTTGATTCTGGAATTCAATCCAGAATACCGCATTGCCTCTAATTGTCATTTCTCCTTAGGGTCCTCTGGTCTGTGGCAATTTCTCCATCTTTCCTTGTCTTTCATGATCTTGACAGTTTGAAGGAGTACTGGTCAGGTATTTTGTAGAACGTTCCTCAAAACAGCTTTGTTTGAAGAATTACTTACGATTAGATTGGAGTAATGGGTTTTTAGAAAGATTATCATCCACATGCTATCACTAGTGGTGTTAACTAACATACAGAAATGTGTGTGGATTACAAGTGTACAGCTTGGTAAATTATCACAACATAAACACGACCATTGTAACACCCTCCAGGTCAAGAAGTAGAATGATTTGGGGCGCCTGGGTGGCTCAGTCAGTTAAGTGTCCGACTTTGGCTCAGGTCATGATCTCATGGTGCGTGGATTTGAGCCCCACGTCAGACTCTGTGCTGACAGCTAACTCAGAGCCTGGAGCCTGCTTCGGATTCTGTGTCTCCCTCTTTCTCTGACCCTCCCCTGCTCATGCTCTCTCTCTCTCTCTCAGAAATAAATAAAACATTTTTAAAAAGAAAAGAAGTAGAATGATTTTCTGTACTTAGAACCCACCCATCTTTCTCAGAGGTAACTGCTATCCTGATTGCTAATGCCACTGGGTAGTTTTCTCTCTTTTTGAACTTTATATGTGACATAATTAAGTCTATATTTTGTATGAATTATTTCTATTTTGTCTGTAAGATTCAAATGCATTGTATGTAACAGTAGCTTGTTCATTTTTGTTGCAGTATAATCTACCATTATATGGGGCAGCTATAATTTATAGATTCATTCTACTGTTGATGGATATTGGGTTATTTCTAGTTTTTGGCTATTGTAAATAATGTTACAAATAATTTTTGGTGTATATATGAGTATATTTTTATCAAGTTAACATTGAGGATTGAGTTTCCTAGGTTGTAGAGTATGCTTATATTAAACTTCAGAAGATACTATTAATTTTCCAAAATGACTCTAAAACTTTACATTCCTACCAGCACTTTAACATTGTCATTCTTGGGGTGCCTGAGTGGCTCAGTCGGTTAAGCGTCCAACTTCGGCTCAGGTCATGATCTCGCGGTCTGTGGGTTCGGGCCCTGCATTGGGCTCTCTGCTGACAGCTCAGAGCCTGGAGCCTGTTTCAGATTCTGTGTTTCCCTCTCTCTGCCCCTCCCCAGCTTGTGCTCTCTCTCTCTCTGTCTCAAAAATAAATAAATGTTTAAAAAAAATTGTCATTCTTTTATTTTAGTCTTTCTAGTGGGTATGTAGTGGTGGTTTTAATTTGCATTTCCCTAAGGATACTGAATAATGACAGTTTTATTGCTAGCTTTCCAATCTTCATGTCATTCATTTCTTTTTCCTGTTATATTACACTGGCTAGGGCCTTCAGTATGATGTTGGATAGAAATGCTGAGAGTGAGCATCCATATCTTTCTAATCACAGAGGGAAAGCTTTCAACATTTCTCCTTTAAAGATGATGTTTGCTGTAGGTTTTTTGTAGCTATTCTTTATCACATTGAAGAAAGTCTCTTCTGACCTAAGTTTGTGGAGAGATCTTTGTGTTTTACTTTTTTATTTTAAAGTTTATTTATTTTTAGCGGAGCCCTTGATAGCTCAGTTGGTAGAGTGGAAGACTGTGAAGTTTATTTATTTTTGAGACAGAGAGAGGGAGACAGAATCCCAAGCAGGCTCCACACTGTCAGTGCAGAGCCCGACATGGGGCTTGAACTCACAAACTTTGAGATCATGACTTGAGCCAAAATGAAGAGTTGGATGCTTAACCAAATGAGCTACCTAGGCCCCCCTATTTTTGACTCTGTGCTTTAAGTTTTTTGTAATGTTTATTCATTTTTGAGAGAGAGAAAGCCTGAGCATGAGCATGAGCAGGGGAGGGGCAGAGGGAGAGGGAGACACAGAATCCAGAGCAGGCTCCAGGCTCTGAGCTGTCAGCACAGAGCCCCACGCGGGGCTCAAACTCACGAACTGTGAGATCATGACCTGAGCCAAAGTCGGACATTTAACCAACTGAGCCACCCAGGCCCCCCTGTCTTTGTGTCGATACTTGAATTTTTGTCAAATGACTTTCCAGCCTTGTGATTATCACATGATTTTCCTACTTCATTCTTTTAATATGCTGAATTGCATTCATTGATTTTTCTGAATATTAACTTTGTATTTCTGGAATAAACATACTTTGGCTGTAATATCCTTTTCGTATGTTGGTTTTGGTTTGCTAGTATTTGATTGGGGTTTTTACATCCATGTTCATGAGAGACTTTGGCCTGTAATTTTTCCTTCTTGCAGTGTTCTTGTTAGGTTTTGGAATCAAGATGATGCTGGCCTTATAAAACAAGTTGGGAAGTGTTGCTTCTTTTTCTGTTCTCTGGAAAAGTTTATGTAAGCTTGGTATTATCTCATGCTTAAATTATTAGTAGAATGCACCAGTGAAGCCATTTAGTCATGGAGTTTTCACTATAAGAAGGTTTTAAGTTAAAGATACAATTTCTTTATTAGATAGAGGACTATACAGATTTTCTATTTATTCTTATGTCAGTTTTCTAGGAAATTGTCCACTTCATTTATATATTCTAATTTATTGCTGAAAGTTTTTGATAATATCCTTTTGTTTATGTGATGTTTGTTGTTAGATCTGTAGTGATTTCACTTTTCCGTTTCTGATACTATTTGTGCTTTTCCTGTTCTTGATCAGTCTTGCTGTAAGGGTTAATCTTAATAGTTTTTTCGAAGAACTGGCTTTAGCCTTTGTCAATCCTCTCTATATTCATTTCTTATTATTTTATTAATTTGTCTGATTTCTTTCTGAGTTTACTGTGGCTTTTTCCTTTATCTGAGATAGTTAGATCATAAATTTTGAGGTTTTCTTGTTTTCTTCAGATGCATTTGCTACAAATTTCCCTTTAAGCATAGCTTTAGCTTCATCTCTTAAGGTCTAATGTGTTGTATATTCATTTACGTGCAATTCAGAATTTTTTCTGATTTCTTTTTATTTCTTCTTTGACCTGCAGGTGATATAGAGATGTATTGCTTGATTTCCACATATTTGGGTTTTTTGGTTTTTTTTTTTTTTTTAGTAATATTCTTAATATAATTTATATTTTAATTTCATTGGATCAGAGAATATACTCTGAGTTCAGTCATTTGAAATTTGTTGTGATTTGTTCTCCATGCATATCATCTGTTCTCTAGCATATAATCTGTTTTGGTAAATGTTCTATGTACTCTTGAAAAGAATGTATTTTTAGCAATTGCTGGATTCAGTATTATATATATAATTAGGCAAAAATTGTTAATCTTTTCCACTCTTACTGATTTATTTTATTTTATTTTTGATTTTTGTCTACTTATTCTATTAGTTACTGAGGGGGTATGTTAAGGTTTCTCAGTGTTGTAGGCAGAATTCTGAGATAGCTCCAAAGATTCACCCCCGCTGTACATGCCTGGTATAATAATAGCCTACCTTTAAGTGTGAGTGGTGCTGTGGAGATAATTGATTTCAGTCATATTATTAGGTAATATATGACAAAGGTGAATGGGCTTTGCAGATTTAATTAGGGTCCCAAATTAGTCAAATTTGAGTTAATTATTAACCAAAATTAAAATTATCCTGAGCAGGCCTGACCTAACCAGGTGAGCCCTTAAAAGGACCCAGGCCCTTCTAGAAGGCAGAGAGATTTGAAGCATGGATATTTTATAATGGCTTTGAATAGCAAACTGGCCTGTTGTGATGAGGGCCAGGTGATAGGGAATGGCAGGTGGCTTCTGGGAGCTAAGGGCCTCAGTCCTGCAACTGCAAGGAAATGAATTCTGACCATTGCCAGTGAACTTGGAAGAGGACCTCGAGCAGAAGATGCATAACCTAAGATGCATAGCAGCCGGAGTTGACACAGTGATTTCAGCCTGTGGGACCCGTGTGGAGGATCCAGTTCAGTCATGTCCAGACTGCTTACCTACAGAAATTGTGGAGCAGTGAATGAATGCAGTTTTAAGCTGCTAATAGCACAGCAATAAAATACTAATAACTATGGTTATGGATAGATCTTTTTTTCTGTTTTAGTTCTGTTATTTTAAAAATTATATTTAGAAACTGTGTTATTAGCTACACAAAATTAGTATTACAATGTTTGTGTAGTGAATTTAACCTTGTTGTCATTACGAAAAGCCCTGTTATTTCTGATAGTGCTGTGTGTCTGAAAGTCTGTTTGTGTAATGTTGGTAGAGCTATTTTAACTTTCTTTTCTGTGTCTACATCTCAAAGATGTTTCTCTTATATATGATTGTATTTTGTTTTGTATCTTGTCTGTCAGTTTTATTTATTAGATTATTTAGTTTATTTATGTTTAATGTAATTACTATTACATTTGGGTTTAAATATATACCTCCTATTTGTTTTTTATTTGTGCTCCTGAACAGATGTTCCTTTTTTTCTATTCTTCTTAATTAGTTTTTATTCTGTACCTCCCTTTCTTATGTAAGTTTTTTAGTGACTACCATAGATCTAAAAGCATGCATCTCTGACTTAATTAAAATCTATTGTAAATTAGTAATTTTACCACTTCCCAGACAACACAAGAACCTTAGAATTAACTCCATTTATCTCCCTCTTGCCTTTTGTATTCTCGTTTTTGTGATCTTAATTTTGAACATATTTTCTATCCCTGAAAACATTATTATTTAAAAAAAATTTTTTTTATGTTTATTTTTGAGAGAGAGAGAGAGAGAGCATGAGCTGGGATAGGCAGAGAGAGAGGGAAACACAGAATCTGAAGCAGGCTCCAGGCTTCAAGCTGTCAGCACAGAACCCAATGTGGGGCTCAAACCAAGGAACTGTGAGATCATGACCTGAGCCAAAGTCGGATGCCCATCTTACTGAGCCACCCAGGCACCCCATTTTTTGTAATTTTTTAAAGGACAGACTGCTACACCTGATTTTTTTAGATTTTTTTTCATCTAAAAATGTATGTATTTCGTCTACACTTTTGAAATATAAATATTCAGTGGGTATAGAATTCTAGTCAACAGTTATTTTTTTCAGCACATTAAAGATACCATTTTTTCTGGCTTCTGTTGTTTCTGTTGAGAACGTAGCTGTCAGTCTGATTGTTGTCCTTTTGAAGGGGACTGTATGCTTTCCTCCTTCTTTGGCTGCTTTTTAAGATATCTCTTTGTCTTTGAGTTTCAGTGGTTCTCCAATAACGTACCTAGATAGGATTTTCTTTATAACTGTTCTCCACCAGCTTTATAGTGCTTCTTGAATCTGTGGTTTGATGTTTTCATCAGTTTTGGAAAATTCTCTCAGTATTGCTGCAGAAAGCCTTGCTCAGCTTCTCAGCCACATGTGTGCTTTCAGACTTGGCACTTGGCCTCAAAGACAAGGTTGCTCCAGAGGCCCAGCTGAGCTCTCAGTTTCCCTGTTCTTCTGACTGCTCCTCTCCCCCAGTCCCCACTGTCTTTGAAGTTCTGCAAAAGGCTTGAAACCAATTTTCTGTTTCTGGCTCTCAACAAGAAGTTTGCTCCAACAAGCTGGTGAGCCATTGCTGGAAGTGAATCCCTTCTCTTGGTATTTGTAATCACTTCCAGCTTTTTAAAGCTGGAATATATGGCAAGCTTAAAAACGTGCAGAATTGGATTGAGGTTAATGGCTTCTCCACAGCATGAACTTATACCCACCTATGCCCTGTATTTCTCATTAAGAGACTATGTTAAGACACTTGAACAACGTCAGTTTGGAGAACTGAAGAGGTTTTATATTTTTTAGTGTTAGATTAAGAAAAATGAGATATAGCCTAAAGTTTGCAGCATAATGTGAAAAAATTACTGTGGCTCTCCCTGCTGCCTACCTTTCCATATCTTACTGAGTGCCAGTGTTTTCCCTAGAAAACTGAGGAATTTCCTTCTTGGTGCTTCAAATGTCAGAGCCTATCCAAAATGGTAATAATGTTACACTGAATTTTCCATCTATTTCCCTATATTTCAGCAGTGCAATTTGGACAGGATTCTCTTGCTCTTAAATTGTTTCACTGGCTAGCAGAAGATTGTATTTCTCGTTAGATGTAAGGCTTATTGTTCCTTCTTAATTTGCTGTTTCATATATTTGCAGAGGGTGCCCGTGAGGAAGACCTAGACGCAGTGGAAGCTCAGATTGGTTGCAAGCTTCCTGATGATTATCGATGTTCATATCGTATCCACAATGGGCAGAAGTTAGTGGTTCCTGGGTAAGACATTTGCCATTTGGATTATTTTTATGATACAAATTATTTCCCAGAATGAAACTAAAGAAATACAATTTCTAATTACTCTTAACAGATTAAAGGAGTATAGGAATTCCCTCTTCTTCCTTGTAAGAATCCAAAAGACAAAAGCTAGGGGTGCCTGGGTGGCTCAGTTGATTAAGCATCTGACTTTGGCTCAGGTTGTGATTTCACAGTTCGTGGGTTCAAGCCCTGAGTCCAGCTCTGTGCTGATAGCTCAGAGCCTAGAGCCTGCTTCAGATTCTGTGTCTTGCTCATGCATGTGCTTATTCTCTGAAAAATAAATAAACATTAAAAAAAATCTTTAAGCGAACAAAACAAAATCCATTGCTTGGGTTTGATTTTACTAAAATAAATATGTCTCTTGCATGCAGTATTTCTTTCAATGCATCCTTATAAAACAAACAGGGGCACCTGGGTGGCTCAGTCGGTTGGGCATCCGACTTCGGCTTAGGTCATGATCTCATAGTCTGTGGGTTTGAGCCCCGCATCGGGCTCTGTGCTGACAGCTCAGAGCCTGGAGTCTGCTTCAGATTCTGTGTCTCCTTCTCTCTCTGCCCCTCCCCTGCTCACTCCCTGTCTCTCTCTCAAAATAAAATAAAAACATAAAAAAATTTTTGAAACAAACAAACCAAGTCTGATTGGGGTTGGGACTATTCAGGCATAGCCCATAATTAAATGGCCTAGTTTTAAGAGGAAATATTCATTGTGGAACGTTTTGGCAAAGGCAGGCGATATAGTAGCTGTCAAATTCATTCACAGTATTAAAAACTGTATACTTTGGGTATAATCCTTTTGTTCTTCTATGAAAATTAAGCTATTTCAGAGACATTGCACTAACTGAAAATGCTCATAAGCGTTTAGGGAGAACTTTACATTGTTCTTAGTGGAAGGTGGTGTGTCTTTGTGTGTGAAGAATCATATGAGACTGTTTTAGATCAAGGATGAGTGAGTACAGGTTGATCATACTGAGATTATAAAGTAGTATTCAGAAATCAAATATTGGGCAGTTAGGACTAGATAAGCCTAAATTACTGGCTGCTTTTTTCTAGTCTTTTTTTTCCTATTAAACTGAAACTTACAGAAATTGAAAAATTGTCATATTTCAAGAGCAAATAGGAAAGAACTTTAATAAAAGAGTTTTCCAGAATTGACATGACAAACAGGTCATAGTTTCTACACAAGGATTTGTATCTATCTGCAGTGCAAACAGTGAAACTTAGGATAGGACTCCTATCATCAAGGATTCCTTCCATCAAGGTCCCATCAAGAACCAATACCTGTGTTCTCATTTATATGCAGTGAGATCAGTTTAGACCCCATGCAACTGAAGTTTATAAAAATTTGGGCAAGGTTTAGGTTGATTTACATTGATATTGTCTGGAAGAGTAGGATAAGTTAAAGTTGTAGTAAGATAAAAGTATCAGAATTTACACCTTCAAACATTAAAATGGTCAAACATGCGTATATAGCAAAACTATAGCAAATCAGCATATCATGACAAGATAGTCTTGAAAGCAATATCATGATTTTTCATTTAAATCAGAATCTTTCCACTCAAGTGTTTGAATATAAAGCATTTGTAGTGTTTTTGGTGTTCCCGCTTTAGAATGGACATGTTCATCAGTTCTAATAAAGCTGTTGTTGTAAACATCCTTCATCAAAAGGATGAAGCACAACTGGTTAGCACTGCAATTGATTACATTTTGAGTCTCTCTTCTCAGGTTGTTGGGAAGTATGGCGCTGTCCAATCACTATCGTTCTGAGGATTTGTTAGACGTCGATACGGCTGCTGGAGGCTTCCAGCAGAGACAGGGACTGAAATACTGTCTCCCTCTAACGTTTTGCATACATACTGGTTTGAGTCAGTACATAGCAGTGGAAGCTGCAGAGGGCCGAAACAAAAATGAAGTCTTCTACCAATGTCCAGTAAGTAGAGACTGTTTTTAAATATGGCTGTAAGATGTGTTCTGACAAGTGTGTAAATGTGTGCATTAGGAGTTTCCAGGGCTGTAGAATGGGTATAGAGCATCATACAATTTAATTATAGACCCATCTAATTGGAGGGCTAATATTTGGCCATGGTTTTCTGACATAACGAAATTCCAGAAGACGTTGGACAAATGTGCAAAGCACTGTGCATACAGAGGGCGGTCTGTGATATGTGTTAAGGCAATTTAAATTCCAGGAAAACGAATGAGATTTTGTTGAAGTAATATACATTTCTAACTTAATTTCTAACGTAAAAAACTTAGCTTTGGAACACCAACTGATTCACATTCTGAGTGCAATAGAAACTTTTTAAACTCTTCATTAGATAGTTGAGTTGTTGAAAAATGTGGATCATTTTTTTGGAGGCTTTTGTTATGGTTGTAGTATAATCACAGAACATGTGGTGTTTGGTTTCATTCTCATTTCTTCAGTTCTTTGTAATTTCGTAGTTGTAGATCTTCTGGCTTCATTTTTGCCAAGTTGTGAACTTGTAACTGAAAAGAGGAATTTAAAATAGAAAATCATAGATCATTTCAGAGACGTGACTCCATATAACATTTAAAATATTTAAAGAGATTTTACAGCTTTTATTTTCTTCCTTAAGCATTTTCATGTCTTTTAGCTCATGTCTGACCTGCTCCCTCTGTCAGGTTGTAGGATGATGGCTTGGTCTCTCCAGTTACTGAGAGAAGTGACCAGCTTAGGGTTGTCACGTCTCTTGACTCTGAATCAGAGCCCCTTCCCAATAGGCTGTGTATCTTCTTACCTTAACTTCTTAAAGGATAATTTTTTATTTCATTGTAACAGTAATAGCAGTTCATAAGCCGTTTAACTATTACTGTGAAGTGCCTGGCAGTCTTCTAAGGACTTTCTAGAAGGGGCCTAAATACAGAAATCCTAAGAGCAAGGACTGAAAAGTATAAGGAATGCCCGAGTGTTGGTGAGAGCACTTGCTATTTTTATCGATTTTGCCTTGTCTCCAGGGAAAGATACAGGTAACAAACAATGAGAAATTAACTAAAATCTATTTTTCTCAATTACAATATTTTTGTTCTCGCCTAGGACCAAATGGCTCGGAATCCAGCTGCTATTGACATGTTTATCATAGGTAGGACAAAAACCATCTTCCTTTTCCTTTTTCCTTCCTGGTCAAAAAAAATGAAGTCGGTAAAAACTTTTCCAGTTACTTGATCAGCTGACAGTTTAAACTTGTCCTTCTTAAGTCTTCCTGGTTTATAAAGTACTGCATCTAGGCTCTTATTCAAATAGCACTTATACTTTGAATTTCTTTTCTATTTGGGGAAAAAGCCATGCCCTGCATAATCTTGTGCTGCTAGGACTCTGCTCTAGAACAGTGAAATGAGTAGAATTACTATGAGTACGTGTGAATGCATATACACGTGAACTTTCCATCAATCATATTAATACATAATTAGAGATAGAGATAGATAAAACTACTTTATACCTATACAGTCTGTGGTGCCAATTATAGTAAAATAAAATACTGATGAGTCACACTAGAGATCTCCAAGCAGCAGATCTTCAAAAACCAGTGTAAACTGGGCTCCATGAACTCCTTGGCACAACTAGTTTTTCTTGACCTTCAAAGGTATTTCTCACAGGATTTTGAGAACAAAATGGTTTGTATGCAATTGCAGCTCACCCCTTTGCTATTCATCCAATCTTGTTTTGCTTATATTTTCCTCCCTTAAGGACTTCCTGACTATCCATTCTGCTTTTTAAAGGCACATATTAAACACCCCCATATATTAATAGTAAAGAGGCCTTGGAGGCTAAGGTGTCTGCATTTAATTATATCTCCTAATTGGAACCTCGAACAGAGTATTAGTCTCCATTTGTTCCAAACTGTGACACATTCCGGGTTTGTGGTATACTTCACAATATCAAGAAACTCTCTCTCCTGCGTAGTAAGTTACAAAAAACTGTTTAACTTAGCCTCTAGCTTTTAGCTCCCCCTGATTCATGTAGTCTATTGTTTCCAAGTTAAGTGCCTCTGGGGGTTATGCCCCTTCTCATTGCCTTCTTTGGCATCTTTGCATAGCACATACCTTCAGAGATGATCACCATGGCTCTAGAACAGTGGTGCTACTAATTTATAAACTAAAGGCTCCCTGAACTCCAAGGTAAGCTACCAGCTAAGCTCTGAGTTTCATATTCTTAGTTTGGTGCTGGTCTGACATGTGTGGAAGGCCCCACCACTACCGCAGAGTACTAAGGTCTGATGAATACTATTCTAGTAGCTGGGATTCCTCCTGGAATAAGAGAGCAGCAAAGCAAAAGATTTGAGATGCACTGAGGGAGGAGAGATGAAGTAAGAAGTTAGTGCTGGGAGGAGAGATAAGAAAGCAGCTTCCTGGGGCGCCTGGGTGGCTCAGTTGGTTAAGCATCCAACTTCGGCTCAGGTCATGATCTCATGATTTGTGGTTTCAAACCCCATGTCAGGCTCTGTGCTGACATCTCAGAGCCTGGAGCCTGCTTCAGATTCTGTGTCTCCCTCTCTCTCTGACCCTCCCCCATTCATGCTCTCTTCTGTCTGTCTCAATAATAAATACATATCAGAAAAAAAAAACAACTTCCTTTAAGCTGCGTTGATAAAACTCCAATGTTATCAAAGAGACACCAAGATATAGGCTTACTTTAAAAGGTAAACTACGTTGGAATATATAAATTACATCTTGATTCAACTAAGTTTGATTTTCTTGGAATTTTTGGTAAAACACAAGATGGTTTAGTGTTTAGTGAATTATTTTTTTAAATATATTTTTAAATGTTTTTTATTTATTTCTGAGAAAGAGAGAGAGAGAGACAGCGTGAGCAGGGGAGGGTCAGAAAGAGAGGGAGACACAGAATATGAAGCAGGCTCCAGGCTCTAAGCCAGCTGTCAGCACAGAGCCCGATGCGGGGCTCGAACCCACAAACCATGAGATCATGATCTGAACTGAAGTCGGACGCTCAACCGACTGAGCCACCCAGGCACCCCTTAGTGAATTATTAATAGATATTTAAGAAAACTAGAATCTGTGTTCAGACAAGTTGAGTAGTGAAGACTGCCTAGAAAATTTTGTCCTCATTTTAAAGAATACACTTGAGTGTGTATCGTAATAAATTAGGATACATTAAAATACAACACACCAATTTCTATTTTGGGTAAACCATGAAAACTTTTTGATGGTCTCACTGTAACATTTTATTCCACGAATTATACAAAATGATGTTTTAAACTTTACAGGGAAATTACTAGTTCTATAAACAAAATTGTAGCTTCTGTGAATTTTAATGACATTATTCATGTGGCTCCTCACTATCTTGTTCAGAGTGGATAGATGGTAGGTGACCATTTGAATACAATAACATTCAGTAAGTAAAGGGTCAGAATAGGCCATTCATTAGTAGACACTGAGCAAAGAGCCTTCTGTTGTAGTTTCCCTTCTCTCGGTTGATGCCCTTAAAAATTGAAAGCTAGAAACCCTAAGACCCAAGCTTAAATTATTTCTTCTATTATTCTCTAAATAGTAGAATGGTAAGTAAATACTATACATTTAGCTCCAATGTTCAGCATGACAGAATGTAAGAACTGGGTTAATAGAAACAAGATTATAGAGAACATCCATACAGAAAAACATTGATTAAGGGACTAATGTTGCCAGGCACTGAGTTGTATTAATCATAGATAATGGGGGGGTCTGAGAAAGTTAATTTATACTACCTGGAAGGCGCAAACATAATTCGTGTAAATACTTGTCATTGATCTACTCAGTAGATCACTGATGTGTAGTCGGGTCTAGACTAGACTTTGAGGTGGTCATTGAATATGGAGGACCGCTATGCCTTTGAATCTGTAGACTACTTTGGGATTGGTCTGATGCCCAGAACGCTACAGTGCCATAACCCTGTTAGATGCCCATAGTGAGCCTGGCATCTGCCAGAATCTCATGCATGACTCAGGATGTACCTGGGCCAAGGGTATACCCAGATCATCTGAGGATAGTTGCTAATATTTTTCCTGTAGTTTCTTCTAGACATAGCCGTTTCTCCTTTGTTCCATATGTTCTAGAAATTATAGACAGAGAAGACTTTTCATTCTTATACCAGCACAAAATAAAGTTTAAAAATTTATTATTGAATTATAGGTCTAAAATATAGTTTGAAGGTAGATGGAAGATTGCCTAGCAAGGTAGTTGAGAATGAGAGGAGAATTGAGAATTAAAATTGACCCATGAACGAAAGTGGAAGTATATCTGTGTTTCTAGTTTTGATCTCATATCTTAAGCATGGAGAAATTATCATTGTTTCCTTATTTCCTGTACAGATTTTATAAAATCTATTTGTCCTTTTCTTCCTCCCCACCCCTTCCTGGTTTATAGGTGCTACTTTTACTGACTGGTTTACTTCTTATGTCAACAATGTTGTATCGGGTGGCTTCCCAATCATCAGAGACCAGATTTTCAGGTATTTCACTCAGAACTTTTGAATAAAAATGTTTGTAAGTCAGAAAAAACCATTAGCTACAGATCTTGAAGTTTCAAAGAAGGTTAATAATAGAACCTCTCGTTTTCTTAAATGCCACTACTTTATTCTCACTTTAAAGTCACATTCCGACACTTGGATAGGCAATATTTTTCTCCTCTTGAAGGATCAAGAGAAAAAACGGATTTTGATTTAGAAGTTAGGGCTTTATAGTATAGTTTCTTTTTATACATAGTCTCTTTTGGGGAGGGGGAAGCTGTTTGCCAGTTAATGGATTTATTTTGAATAGCAATTCAGTAACCGTTAACTTCTGGCAAATACTATTTATTATCTCTAGATGAAACTTCCAGGTATGACAGATTGTAGTACAGGTAATATTGGTTCACAGTAACCTGGTTGGCAGAAATGATAGATTAATTAGAAATTAGAGGTCTCTAGAATAACTTACTAACACATCTTATTGTCAGGGCCACTATTGATAGGATTTTCAGATGTCCCAAATGTTTCCTGGCTCTGAAAACTGAGATAAGCTCTTTTCAGTTTCCAGTTTAATTACTGAATCATTACTGGCACCACTGATCATTGAGCCCTGGCTGCTGTCATTACGGCTCTAAAGTCTTCAAGGTTTTCTAGTTTGTAATTTATAGTTTTCTTCTAATCTTAATAGGACTATACCTTTACGTTCCCAAATATGGTTTAAATTTTTGATCCTAAGGTAAAGTAAAAGCTATTTCACATTGTATCTTGAAATCTTTTATCTTAGAGACTTGAAGTTAGTTGATTAAAAAATGTTTAATGCTTTAAAATTACCTAGATATGTTCATGATCCAGAGTGTGTAGCAACAACTGGGGACATTACAGTGTCAGTTTCCACATCGTTTCTGCCAGAACTTAGCTCTGTACATCCGCCCCACTACTTCTTCACATATCGAATCAGGTGAGTTGATGATGGCCTATATCCTATGGGTGTATTGTTCTCTCCCCTTCGACATGGTACGTAAAATGCATTTTGAAAGACAGCTTCTTGATGAGGTGTGGAGGAAAGTGGATAACAAAATTTTGTATAATCTTGAGTTTACAGTAACATCTAAGTTATGTAAGTTATTTCTTGCAGATGTACTGTGTTTAAAGAACTGTGCCATGCTCTTTGCGGTGGACACTAAGTTGTAATCATCATGAAAGCTCTCTGTGAGAGTTGTAATGCATTGTAGAAGCTATCAAATTGTCCAAGATGAAACCATGCATTTTAAATTCCAGTTGGCTTGCCTGTATTCAGCTAAAAATCTAATAAATATTTATTAGGTACTGCCTAGGATCAGACACGGTGTTAAGCATTGGATTTGGTTAAATAAAAAACAAATATTAAACTTGTTTTAATTAGAAGTATTCTGTGCTGTGACATAAAGATAGCTTGCTCATTGGCCCTAAGGGATTAGAGACACTTTATTTTTAGATATCTTTTTATATTTTTTATGGTATGTTACATATATTTAAAAAGTACATATACATGCATATGTACACACTGGAAATATTTTTGCTGCCATATACTAACCAGAGAGCATCATAGGATTTTGGTATTATATGCAGTCTTTGATATATCTACACACTTCCAGATATTTGTGGGTTTTTGTTTGTTTTTTTAAGTTTAATTTTGAGAGAGAGCGGGTGATTGTGAGCCGGGGAGGAGCAGAGAGAGAGGAAGAGAGAGAATCCCCAGCAGTTTCCGTGCTGTCAGCGCAGAGCCCACTGTGGGGCTCAGTCTCAAGGACTGTGAGATCATGACCTGAGCTGAAATCAAAAGTTGGATGCTTAACCAACTGAGCCACCCAGGCACCCCGATGTTTGTTATTTTAATTGTTTAATTCAGATCCTGCCTAGGATTGAAACATGCTTAAAATAATAACTCCGACACTTGTTTATAAGGTACTCAAAATAAGAGAGCAGATTCCTAGAGAAAAGGGGAGAAGTCAAGGTGTAATCCTAGTAACTGACTAGTGGCATTTTGCTTTGAGCTTTCTAGAAGTAAAAGGGAAATGTCTTGTAGTGAAAAAAAAATCATTTTTTTCAAAACAGAAATTTTTCATTGCACTGTATCCTAGAAAGCATTTCATATATTGATCTTTACTTGAACAGCAAAAGATTATTGTCACCCAGCGTGTTTATAAATTTTTATGTTGCCTTTTCTATTGTTGATTTTTAATGGAAAGTCAAGTGAACAAATTGAGTGAAAGCATTTCTGTGGGAGAGTCAAGCTAATTAAGCCAATATCTCTGAGAACTTACACAATTAAATGATTAACACAGATGTTGGGCTGGGCTTCTTAATTTCCTTTGGAAATTTCTTTCAGAGTCTTAGTCCAAATATCATGGCTCTTAAACAAAAGAAACAAAGTCAGGCCATATTTGTGTCTCTACCACCCCTTTCCCTTCTCCAGGATTGAAATGTCAAAGGATGCACTTCCTGAGAAGGCTTGTCAGTTGGACAGTCGCTATTGGAGAATAACAAATGCAAAAGGTGATGTAGAAGAAGTTCAAGGACCTGGAGTAGTTGGTATGTAATTTCAAGATTTGTGTTTATATATCAGTTACCTCTAAAACATTTTGGAAAGCATCTAGGTGACATACAACGTAGAAAATGCATGATGTAGTTAATGGATAAGACTGATCTTCTAATAGCTATGTTTACAATGTGAAGGATACCATAGATTTTGGGCTTTCTTTAACTCCAGTACTTTGCTTCATAAATATAATGTGTAAAGATCATTATTCTATTAGATTAGTACCTTAAATGTGAACTTTTCTAAAATTATAGCAAACAATTTTTCAGGGATTGATTTTCCGTTTTGTGGCTCACCGAGTTCTTTATTTGCTTCTTAAGTTCTTTATTTTTTTGGTGGCATAAATTATATTCTGTGGTTACCAGGCATAGAGCAGAAGGAGAAAATACATTTCATATTGGTAATCTTTTTGAAATGTGGGGGAAATGTTAAAATCAGTAGCACAGATTTTTATTTGTGGATTTCAATTACCTTTAGCTCCGATTATCATTGACATTCGGCTTTTTAAAAGATTATAATTATCTTAAGTTTCTGAACCCTAATACCATCACTGTTAACATTTTGCTATGTTTTCTTTTAGTTGTTTTTTTTTTTTTTTCCTAATTGTGCATTTACTTCAACGTGGTTTGCATAATCCCATAGAGGGCATTATCTTATTTGCTGTGATGAAGAACTGAATTTTATCCTTTGGTTTCTTATTATTGTTTTCTCTGCAGGTGAATTTCCAATCATCAGCCCGGGTCGGGTATATGAATACACAAGTTGTACCACATTTTCTACAACATCAGGATATATGGAAGGATATTATACCTTCCATTTTCTTTACTTTAAAGACAAGATCTTTAATGTTGCTATTCCCCGATTCCATATGGCTTGTCCAACATTCAGGGTGTCTATAGCCCGATTGGTGAGTTAAATTTTCCTCTGGGACTGATTTATGTGACTTTGTAGAAATTACTCCACAGAGGGATTTTGTTGATTAGCCAGACAAATGGTTTACAAATGGTGTTCCCAGAGAACCCTAGACATTCTGAGGAAATATCATGGGGTGGGGGGGGACCATGTGAATATGTAGGGGTGGTGGATAATAAGTAAGCTAGACTCCATACACTTCAGTCAGAGTAACTCTACTGTTAGCTGTTTTTTGCTTTTCATAGATGTCACTTTTTTTTTGAGCAGTTTTAGATTCACAGAAAATTGAGCAGAAGGTACAGAAATTTCCCAGATACCCCCTGCCCCCATGCATGCACAGATTTCCCCGTTATCAATATCTCCCACCAGAGTGGTATTTTTGTTAACAGTTGATGAACGTACATTAGCACATCAAAATCACCCAAAGTCTATAGTCTACATTAGGGTTCACTCTTGGTGTTGTATATTCTGTGGGTTTGGACAAATGTATAATGAAACAAATCCACTCTCATAATATCATGTAGAATTGTTATCGGTTTTAAAGGTTCAGTCTCTTTTCCAGTGTTTCCAAAACCAGTTCTGTGGCCTAATGAGAAACACCACACTAGACCAGTTAGAACAGGCTTTATTTCATTAGGATTAGGAAAATAATTTCTTGAAATGTTTTTGCTAAAAAGCCCAATTTTGGGGGCACCTGGGTGGCTCAGTTGGTTGAGCACCGACGTTAGCTCAGGTCATGATCTCGCAGTTTGTGAGTTCGAGCCCTGCATCGGGATCTGTGCTGACAGCTCAGAGCCTGGAGCCTGATTGGGATTCTGTGTCTCCCTCTCTCTCTGCTCCTCCCCCACTCATGCTCTGTCTCTCTCTTGCTCAAAAATAATAAGCATTAAAAAAAATTTTTAAAAATAAATAAAAAGCCCAGTTTTATAAAATAATTCAAATATCCTATAGAGAGATGACTAAAAGTACAAGTCTACCCATTACACCCTCTTTGTAGTCATCTCTCTTTGGGATCCTTTCCTAAATCAAGTAGGTATAATTTTAAATCTCATCTTTAGGATTACCTTATGATCGTGGCAGTACCCCAACTTTATGGATTATAAAATAATTAAAGAGAATTTTGAGGCTCCAGCTATACAATAGGAATGAAATATGACTTGTATACCCAGAATGTAACTGAATCATAGGTGTTGAATGTTCAGAGAGGGCCCTCTGGCTCCTGGGATGACCCTGCTGGGCGAGTCCAAGATAAGTGAGGGAAGATGGACGTGATATTAATCTGGCCCAGAGCTGACACATTCCCTGTTTGGAAAGAGAAGGATGATGATGAGACTTTAGGCCATTACGCTTGCATGTCTGGTGAAAAGGATCTACAGACTGGGTTTGGAAGTGAAGCTTAGCTTCCCTCCCAGTGGAAGAATGCTTTCTACTGTATATTTCCAGTACCAGGAATTTGTTACTTCCTATAACATTCTCCTGTTTTTGACTAGTCCAGTTTCTGTATGAGATTGGTATCATCTATGAATGTTTGATACAGCTCATTAGTGAAGCCATCTGGCACTAGAGTTCTCTTGGTGGGAAAGTTTGAAATAGGAATTTAATTTCTATAATGTATTTTCTATTGCTTCTTGTTTCACTTTTGGTAATTTGTGTCTTTCAAGGAATTTGTTCATTTTGTCTAAATGTTGAACTTATTGGCATAAAATTATTTACAATATTCCCTTGATATCCTTTTAATGGCCGTAAGAACTATAGGCATATGTCCTTTTTTGCTCTTAATATTGATAATTTATATCTTTTGTTGATCAATTCACTTAAGGGGTTATCCTTTTTATTAGTCATTTGAAAGAACACCTTTGGGTTTCACTGGTTTTCTCTATTGTTTGTTCATTTTCTATTTCATTGATTCTGCAGTTATATTTATCTCCTTCTACTTACTTTGGGATTTGTTTTTGGTTTTTTTTTGCCAGCTTCTTAAGGTAGAAGTTTAGATTATTGATTTTAGGCCCTTTTTTTCCCTCTAAAGCACTGTTTTGGCTGTGTTTCATAAATTTTGATGTGTTGCTTTCATTAACATTTAATTCAAAATATTCTCAAATTTCCCTTGTAACTTAATTTTGGTCTGTAACTTTTCTAAAAATGTGTTCATTTTCAAACATTTGGAGGTTTTCCAGTTAACGCTTGTTTAATTATTTCTGATTTTGTGATGGTTAGAGAACCCACTGTGTGTAGTTTTAATCCTTTTAAATGTTTCTTGTCCCAGCATTATGGTCTATTTTGGTAACGAATCCTGTGTATTTGAAAAGAATGTATATTCTGCTGTTCGTGGGAATATTATACTATAAATGATAGTTCAAATTGGTTGAGTGTTTTTCAAGTCTTCTATATATTGGATTTTTTTTGTCTTTGCTCTCTGAAAGATGATTGTTGAAATCTCCAACCACAATTACAGTTTTGTCCATTTCTCTTTTTAATTCTATCAGATATGCTTCATGTATTTTGAAGCTCTATAATTATATGCAAATATGCTTGGGATTCTTGTGTCTTTTTAATGAAGTGCTTTCTTTTATTATTATGAAATTTCTCTCTCTGTCTTTGATAACATTTATTGTCCTAAAATTGCTAATATTCCAGATGTAAAGTGTAAAGAATGTGGCAGTTTGTTTGGGCAGGCATTTAGGTTACTATGGGGTCCGCTTGCCCCTATTGAGGCTTGTTGTTAATGTTTGTTAGGGTGGGGTATAAAGTAGTCTTTGATTTAGGACAGTAGTTCTCAAACTTTTCTGTCTCATGGCTCCCTTAAACTTTTAAAAATTATCGAGGACTTCAAAGAACTCTTGTTTATATGGGTTATATCAATATTTATCATGTTAGAAATGAAAACTGAGAAGTTTTATAATATTTACGTACTCTTTTTTTAAAGTTTACAATTTTTAAATTTATAATTTTAAATTATAATAATAAACTCATCACATGTTCAACCCTCTTAACCATGTTCTTACTTATTTAGAGCTTTAATTTCCTCCCAACCACAAATAAGCATATAAACTTTCTGACCCGCCTTGTGGAAAATGTTTCTCTCTCTCAAGGATGAGAAATCAATAAAAGAAATGAGAATTCTGGACTTACTTCTAATCAACATGAAAGAGGCAGTGGGGATTGTATTTGTATTGTGCTGTATTTGTATTGTACCTTTCCTGTGGAAATACTCGTTTTCTTGATACAGAAATGGAATTGTTTTCCTTTTTTGTGCCCTAACCATATGAAAATTATTGTATTTAATACTTGCTTTTGCTTTATAATTTGAATGTCACTATAAAATATGCGTTGGGTTGATCTTAAGCTTTTTCTTGCTCTAGGTGGGTTTCTTGTTTGTTCTTGGACACTTGAGAGGTTCCCACTGCTTTTTTATTTCTACCTTACTCGCGTGCGCCTCTTTTCATCTGCTGCTTCTGTGCGTACATTTTTATCTGAAATCATGCGCAGTCTCCCTCTTCAGCCGCATTGATTTCTTTAACATTTTTTTTTCCTGTTCTCTTCTTAAGATGACTAATGATCATGCTACCTGAATTTAATGTTTTAGAATTTCCTAAGCCTTCCCCGTCACCCTTTTGGAACCTTCTACTGAATTTTAAAGTCTTCATTCCTTAGATTGAGAAAATAAAAAATAAAAATAATGGAATATCATGTCATATTTATGTATATTTTCTCTGATTGTTGTTAATGTTGTTGTTATTAGTGTTATAATAAATCCTAAGTGACAATCCTTTGACAACTCCTAAAGAACAGTTTCTTTCTCCTACATGAGTTAATTTGCTTGCTCAACAAATATTTATTGAGTGCCTACTAGGTGCTGGGGGAAATGCAGTGAACAATACAGCCAAAATCTGCCTTCGGGGATGTAATGTACAGCACGGTGACTGTAGTTAATACTGTATTGCCTGTTTGAAAGTTGCTAAGAGAATACATCTTAAGAGTTCTCATCACAAGAAAACATTCTGTAACTATGTACGGTGATAGATGTTAACCAGACCTACTGTGGTGATCATTTTGTAATATATACAAATATCAAATCATTATGTTGTGCACCTGGAACTAATGTAAAGTTGTATGTCAATTATACCTCAATAAAAAAAAAAAAGTTGAGGAAATTAAAAAGAAAAGAAAACAAAAACACCTCTGCCTTGGAATTTACATTCTAGTTAGAAAAGGGTAGCAAATAAACACTCTCTAGTTATACCAAGTAGTAAAAAGTGCTCTGGAGAAAAATCAGAATAAAGGCTATAAGGAGTGTCTGTTGGGTTGTTCTCATATAAAGATATGTTGGGGAAGGCCTCAGTGACATTTGATTTGAGATTTGAAAGAAGTAGAGGGAGCCAGGTGGATATATGTGGGAGAAGGGTGTTCTAAACAAAGGAACAGTAAGTGCAAAGGCCATGAAGCACTCATGTTACATAAACATAATAATGCTTGGGTGTGTTTGAAGAATGCAAGGAGGCTGATGCAGGTGGAGTGAAGTGACTAGGGCAGAGTGGTTAGAGATGAGCTCAGAGGGGTAGTGAGTGCTGGATATGTAAGCCCATAAAGGCCTTGGGGGAACGGCGTTTGCCGACATCACATTTCCACGTTTCCCAGTACTTCCTGCATTACCAGCTAGGTGCTCCTTGCTGTTCAGAACTCTGTCCCATTAGCAGCTCCTCTCATTGAGTCTTCAAATGTAGGAGAGAGAAAAATTGACAGCAGAGTAAATTGAGATTTGATTAGAGACACTGTGTAAGCGGAAGTTTCCATGAAATGTTTAGATCTTGCATGTTCAACCTCACTATTGCCCTATTTGGAGAGCCTTCGACAAGTTAATTTCAAAGTAGAGGCTACCTGTGGTGGTTGAATTGAATCGATGTGCCTTTCTAGTAGGAGCTCCACAGAAATCTATTAGACCTCCTGACAGTACATAAAAGTTACCAGTAGAGGTCATACCTTATTAATGTTTTTACATCCTCTTTTCTATAAGCATATAGATTAATAAAGAATTGTTACTTAATCCACTGAAATAAATTCAGTATAATTTTATCTTGGGTTGTTAGGAGCAGTCAGTTGGCTCCCTTGTACAAATTATCAACTACCAGATAAAAAATATATACTGTATTAGTGAAGTATATTTACCATTAAAACCACACTGAGCATTTTAAAACACGTGGTATATATGTATATATGTGGTATATATACGTATGTATATACACTCTAGATTCTTGCATCAGCAAGTGCATTATGAAAATACACTGTTCAATTCTGTACAAATGAATATTTGGCATGTCCAGTTGTTTAGATTATAGATTAAGTGAGAATTTACATAAAATAAGTATAAAAAACTGATGGAAGTTCTTATCAAAAGATTGTTTTCTCTTTCAAGGAAATGGGTCCTGATGAATACGAAGAGATGGAAGAGGAAGAAGAGGAGGAGGAGGAGGAAGACGATGATGACGACTCAGCAGATATGGACGAATCTGATGAAGATGATGAGGAAGAGAGACGAAGGAGAGTCTTTGAAGTTCCCATTCGCAGGCGCCGCTGCTCTCGCCTTTTCTAGCAAGCCTCTGCCGGCCAAAGCACCGGCCTGAATCCAGTCTGTTAAATAGATGTCTCAATAATGTAAATAACTAAATTTTTCTCAGCACATAGCAGGAAAACTAGCATGAAATGTTGTTCCAGGCCCTGGGTTCTCTGCGACATTACATTAGGAATTGGATTGTTTTGGTTCGCTTTGTGTTTTTGAGGTAGGAGAGGAAATGGGAATCGGTTTCATTTGTTTGTTTTCCTCTCTTCTAGAAGTCTATCTATGGGTGAATAGTTCTCTACCTAAAGAACAGACATTGCTTTGCTTTAAAAGATTTTATACTTCTACACATAGGGAAACGGGAGGGAATTGTTTTGAATAAGGGTTTTTAAATGTAGCAGAAATATCTATGCAGGGATAGAGAGGAACTATGTGACTGAATGATTCTGTGCAAAGACTTCTTGCAGTTGTGAATTATTTAGAAATGAACAGAATTTGTAATTAGGCTAATCCATTTAGTGATTCCTATATATTTTGTACTCCCAGGGAACTAATTGACCTAATACTTTGAATGCTAGTTGTTTGTCCTTTCTTAGACAATCTGTCCTTGAATTTAAAGTTGTCATCACTATAACCTTGAACTTAAAGTCTTTATCGCTATGACCTTGGCCTCGCATATAGTCTTCAATTCTACCGACCTTGAATTTAAAACCTTCAACGTGACAACTTTGAATTTAATTTAAAGTCTTTAGTGCAATGACCTTTTTCATATTGTTCACAGATGCGTCATTTTTGAAATGTAGTGTATAAAACTGTGTGTTATATTGTTTATTAACAGAAGAATCTTCACAATGTCTCCTGTACTCTAAATTTGTAAATACTGCTTCCGTTTTGTTTCTCCTTTATACACTTGACTGTCTAACTTTGTGATAAGTGACATGAATTTTATGTTAAGACTAAGTATAAACACGGATTTTTTTTTTTGTAATTATATAATTAAGAGTTTGGAATGACATCCTCCAAGTGGCAAAAACTCACATTTTAAAAACGAATTTTGGTTCTGATCCTGTATTTTGTGTAATTGCCTATTTTCCATAAACTAATATTAATCAGCCTTTACTCTTAAGATGGAAGATGAAATTGAAACTTCTTGGCCTGTTGCCAGAGGCCCATTCAAAGTCATTTCCTGGCTTTGATCGTGTCATATGCTCTACTTTCTGTTTTCCGCAGGAATAGTTCTTTTGTAGGGAAAACTGTAGAAAGAGGGAAGAATATACAGGGTTAAGCAGCTGCCCCAGGGACTATGAAGACCCTTTCATATTGGCACGTGCCAAAATGTTGTGAAATGCAGTAAGTTGTTTTTCCTGCCTGTTTTTTAAATTTTATCATCAGGCTACCAAATCCTTCTATTATGCCTATCTCTCCCCTTTAAAAAAACAAAAAACAAAAAACCCAGCCTACTGAGTTTTAAAAAAAAATAAAATTTCTCAATAAAACAATAATTTAAAACTAGTTAATGTTGAAAGTTAAAGCTGGTCCCAGGATCCCGTGCCATTTTTGCTTCTTCGTCATTACTGGTTGACCTCTCCTCTCTATACCCAGAATATTCACGATGCCCCACATTTCCCCTGCACAACCCTATTCAATTCTTGCTTCTCGCAATACTTCAGGCTTATTTATCCTCTCATCTAAATTCACTTTCTCTTAGTATGTTGAATGAATGACCTCTCGTTCATACCAAGGTATGACTGATTAGTTGATAACACGCTCAAGTGTTTTATTTCATTGACAAGAATGTGTATTCACACATACAAGAGAGCTAACAGTTGGCCAGCCTATGCTTTTGTAAAGCGAAGGCCATTTCTGGTGCTGGGGTCTCTTGAGACCACCATCTGTCTTTCACTCATTTGTCTAAAGCTTGAATTATCAGTTAGGATGAGACAGATACCTAAATAAACAGCAAATAGCTTAGGGGTTATTTTTCTCTTGTGAAAAGTCTGAGGTGACTAGTTGAGGACTGATAACAGTGGCCCAGTGGTGTCAACATTGCAGATTCCTTCCAGCTTTCTGTTCTGCTATCCTTTGCACAAGGCTTAATCATAAAGGTCACCTCATGGTTGCAAGATGGCAGCTGCAGTCATATAATCCAGGAAGGATGATGAGAAAAGGGACCAATTAAATGGAAAGTGAAGTCAAACATAAGGCTGGAGAGGTAAACCAACCAGGTTTCCAACAGTCACATGGAGGATAGGTAGAGAAGTGGGGCGGGGGGGGTTACACACAGGTAGCATGGAGACCTGGTATGAAGGACTTGAAATACTCCAAATAAGTCATGCTTATGGGCTTGAGTTAGAGCAGTAGTAGAGGGAGTGGAGGACTGAAGAGAGGATGAAACCGGTATGTACATGATAAAGTATGTAGGAGTTGGTGATTAGATATGAAAGAGTGGAAGAAATCAAAGTTGATTCCCAGGCTTCTGGCTTTATTTATGAAAAACAAACTTGCAGGAAATGCAGTTGGACATTGGAGATGAAATGTGGACACATTCTGAATTCAAGATGCCAGTAGGACATACTGGTTTCCAGCAATCAGGAATGAATATGAAGACTGAGGGAGAGTGGTCAGGGATGGAGAGTATAGATTTGCAAATGACCTGCAAACACATATGCCCAAGGGAAAACTAACCTGGGCACGCCAGATTTATGAGGTAGTGGAGAAGACTGAAGACTGAAAGGACAAGGTGCCTGGGTGGCTCCGTGAGTAAAGTTTCTGACTCTTGATTTCTGCTCAGGTTATGATGTCCCGGTTTGTGAGACTGAGCCCCACATCGGGCTCTGTGCGACAGCGAGGAGCCTGCTTGGTATTCTCCCTGTCCCTACCTCTCCCCCACTCGTTCTCTCTCTCAAGATAAATAAATAAACGTTTAAAAAAATGACTGAAAGGTGAGAAAATGGAAGCAAAACCAGGAGGCGGTGGCAACTCAGAATCCAAGAGTTCTAAGGAGGCAACAGCTAATAGGATGCCTATGAGATAATGCATGTGAGAGTTTTGTAAACAGAAATACATGTATTTGCTGTTTTAAGCAGACACGTTTTAAATATCAAAGTAAGTCTTGGTTTGAGACTCCCATTTCTACAGAAGAAAACCAAGATTACGGCACCACCAACCAAAACTCATTCCCTGATATCCGAAAGCCATCAGAGAATCATGGCAGAAGGGACATGTCATCATCAGTTATATGATTTCCTACTTAAATTGTATCTCATGCATTTATGAAAAAAAAAAAAAAAAAAAAAGGAGACTCACCTGACAGCCGGGCCAAGTGAGGGCTTGGTATGGGCACAATAAAGTTTTTTGAAACATTTTATTATTTTTTTTTTAAGGAAGGGAAAATCAGATGTCATGGAGTTTTCATATACTTGTTTCCTAAAACAAACCAGAGGAGGACATTATAAACTTTCCGTTTCAGGGGTTTTAAAGGTCTTCATCTATTCGTGGCCACGGCCTTTTTCAGAACCTGGGCGGGGAGTCTGAGTCACCCTGCGCAGCTGCCTGGCCAGGGCTGGTTGCGCGGCCGTCGCCCGGGTGCTCTAGGCGCGCGCGGTGAGCGCCAGGGGTCTACAGATCGCTCTAGGACCGGGGTGACCTTGGGCTTCCAGACTGCTGCGCGCAGGTGCCAGATCTAGCGGCCGCGGGGGTGGGGCCAGCGAGAGGGGCGGAGCTCCAGGCTGAAAAGACCCAGCCCGAAAGACAAGCGGGCAGAGCAAACGGGCTGCGCGGCGCAGAGTTCGGCTCCTCATTGCTGGCAGGTAAGGCCCGTGGCTGGGCTGGGTCCGAGCCCCACTCCGCGCCTGAAGCCGCAGCGAGCTAGGGCCGGCGCGTGAGGTCACCTGCGGCTGGGTCGGGGCCGACGGAGACCCCAGACGGGGTGGGGGCCCCGGGCGCCCTCCCCAGGCCCTTCTGCCCGCGGCTTTACGGCCCCGGAGGTCCGGGAGGGGCCGGCAGAACGCTGGCCTCCTTTGTTAACCAAAAGAGAAGGGGGGGAGGAGTGGGCGCCCTTTCCGAAACGCCTCCAATTCCGCGCGCCATGCCCTGCGTTGCCTCGGGAGTGTTTTCCTCGAATCCCGACCACCTACCCTCGCCTCGCCCTGAAGGGAAGCTCTTGGAGCTTAGGGAAGAGAAATCGCGCCTCCAAAGGAGGTTGTAGCCCGCTCCGTGCCAGGTGGAAACGGACGTTCTCTAGCTGTACAAATTTGAAATTGGGAAAAGGGCGAGGCCAGACCGTAGACATTTTGTTTTGAGGGGGCTGCGTTCTTCCTGGAGTCTGGCAGCGGACTTTTAAAGAAATGTTCAATCGAGGTTTGTGTTATTTAACGAGAAGCAGGCTCTCCGCGGACCCGGGAAATGCGCCGCGTCACTTAGGCCAGGTCTCGGCTCGCTGACACACGTGGGCGGCGTCCTGGACATGGAAATGGCTTGGAAATGGAAGCCGGCCGGGAACGCACCCACAGTGAGAGGAGCTGCCGGCTGTGGACTCACCTTGGCAGGGACTGCTGAGATCAGGTTTCCCTGTCTCTGCCCTGGACAGGGCCGGTTCCGAAATGCCCGTGCTTGCCACCTTGTAAAGGCGCTTGCTTGCCCAGAGGCTTTCTCAGGCTTTCCTTTTGATGGTGCTCTTCCTACTGTCTGTAATTGGCTGCGTCCATGGTGCCTGGTGCTTCCTGTTGTGACCAGCTGCTGCTTTTTTTTTTTTTTTAATGTTATTTATTTTGAGAGTGAGAGAGCACGCGCATAAGCGGGGAAGGGGGCAGGGAGAAATGGGAGATAGAGAGCCCCTAGCAGATTCAGCGGGAAGCCGACGTGGGGCTCAATCCACATGAGATCATGACCTGAGCCAAAAGCAAACGCTTACCCACTGAGTCACCCAGGCACCTACCAGCTGATGCTTTTCAAAATCATGTTCTTACTTGGTGGTGACTTTCTTCAAGGGATCCAGGGGCCCCAGTGGAGACCTGGCTGCCCACTTCTCTGAACTGCAATGCTTCTAATTCATTCTAACCAAATCAGCCCATAAACTTTACAGATTTAGAGACATAGCCTACATCTTAGAGCCCCTGTCAAGGTTAGCTTGTGATAAACAATTTTTGGAATGGAGATAAAGACTTCAAACAGGGGCACCTGGGTGGATCAGTGGGTTAAGCTTCTGACTTCCCCTCAGATTATGATCTTGTGGGTCCTGGGTTGGAGCCCATTGTCAGCTCTGTGCAGACAGCTCAGAGCCTGGAGCCTGCTTCGTGGATTCTGTGTCTCCCTTTCTCTCTGCCCCTTCCCTGCTCATACTCTCTGTCTCTCTCTCTCTCTCTCAAAAACAAATAAAAGATAAAAAAAAAATAGAGTTAACCCAGAGATGACTTTGTGTTCAATTCTCAGGAAAACACCTCTTTGCTACCACTTGTGCTCTACCTTATTTAGCTTCATGTCTGTTGGTGACCGTGGCTCTGGAATCCACCTGGAATCAGGTACAGTTTGAAGCTTGGTGGCATGAAGAGAAATGGTGAATTCACAACTACCAAGTTCATGTGTCACCGTGTAGTGGTCAAGGGCCGGGGCATCGCACCAGGGTTTGAATCTTGGCTCTGCTGTTGACTGGCTGGGTAATCCTGAGCAAGCTGTTTAACCTCACGTTCTTATCAGTAAAATAATAGGACTTATTACTTCTTGGGTGTTAAACGGACTAACTGAGATAATTCGTGGAAATCAGGTTGGCACCTGTTTGTGAGGAACAAATGGTGGCTGTCAGTATTTTGGGGTGTCCCCATAGCCCTTATTCCTGTTCCCCATGGGGCATTTTACACACAGCTCAGAATGTTCCTTGTGAGGGGTGTTAACATTTCTCAACATGTGGTTATTTATGGGGCATCTGGGTGGCCCATTCGGTTAGGTGACTTTGGCTCAGGCCATGAGGTCACGATTCGTGAGTTGGAGCCCTCAGCAGGCTTGTGCTGACATCTTGAGCCTGCTTTGGATTCTCTCTCTCCCATACTCTCTGCCCCTCCCCCGCTCATAATTTCTCTCTCTCTCCCTCAAGAATAAACATTAAAAAAAATTTTTTTAATGTGGTTTTACTCTGGAGGTAGACTTATAACCCCAAGGAAGATAAAGACTTGCCTCACCAAGAACCAGAAATGCCTGCAACTTGTCACTTCTGTATTTTTAAAGCAGAAACAGGAACCTTTTGCTGAGCCTTGATGTAAGGAAAACAGCCCATTAATGCTGAGTGATTTGGAAGATCAAAGCCCAAATAAAGTGGGTTTTACAATGAGGAGAGCAGGTGTGTAATGGAGTTCACCTCAACAGATGCAGATATAAGGTCTTGAAAAGAAACAAATTAAAAATTCTGGGCCAGCTCGGGGCGCCTGGGTGGCTCATTCGGTTAAGCGTCTGCCTTCAGCTCAGGTCATGATCTCACGGTTCATGGGTTCGAGCCCCACATCGGGCTCTGTGCTGACAGCTAGCTCAGAGCCTGGAGACTGCTTCGGATTCTGTGTCTCCCTCTCTCTCTGACCCTCCCCTGCTCATGCTGTCTCTATCTCTCTCTCAAAAGTAAATAAAATATTAAAAAAAAAAAATTCTGGGCCAGCTCTTGAACTTCGGCCAGAATGCCAAAACAAACAAACAAAAAAACCAAGCCCCAAAAAACAAAACAAAGCCCGGTATCTTTGTGAAATATCTTCACTAACCCCATTGGCAGTGCATGTATAACCTCAAAGGGCAGGGCCGTGAGGAGGCTCTAACAAGAGACCCTCTTCAGAGAGCTCTCTGGCTCTTGGGATCCTGGAACAGATGGCGGAGAGGCCCCTCGTAGGGGAAGCTGCAGATTTATGTGGTTTAGAGAGTTTGGGGTGATTGTCCCTGGCAGTGGGACCTCCCAGGTGCCTGGGAGGGGCTGTTCATTATGACAACGGCTTTCTGTTTGTCTCTACCTTCTGATGTAAGTACTCTCTGAACTGAGTAACTACGCATGGCTGCAGCAGACCCTGTATGTGTCCATGGTGATAAAGGAGGCAAAGCTCCAGGTCTCTGACACTAACGTTAAGCCACTTGTGAGTCACCAGCCCCTGGTGAACAGAAGCAGGACCCACTCAGTATGGCTTGCAGCTGACTTGTTGCCTTGGGACAGGTAACTTCATTCCCTGGGGCTCCAAGAATTGTCTAGAAAATGAGAACCCTAGATTTCATTTCTGAGGACACTTCTAGCTTTAAAGTTCATCAGCCTGTCAGGGGCCTCGCTCCCAGGAGCAGAAGTTAAAACTGATGGGGATCCGTGAATCTCTTGGAAACAGTAGCCATATAAAGTCTCTTCTCTGGTGGCCTCAGCTTAACTAATCTACCTCAGAAGCTGAATTCACAGGAAGCCTCCCCTCCAGAGAGTTTAACTGTGGGTAAAAGCTGAGAGCTGGGTTTAAGTGCTGCTCTAACCATATGCCGGCTCTGGGGGTGCTGCACTAGTTTTCTACTGCTGCTGAAACAGATCACAAGTTTAGGGACTTAACCCAGATTTATTAATCCTGCGGTTCCATATGTCAGAAGTCTGTCGTGGGCGTCGCCAGGTTCATGTCAAGGTGTCAGTGGGGCTGCGTTCCTTTCAGGGGGCTCTGTGGGAGAAGCCATTCCTTGCTCGTGCAGGTTATTGGCACAATGGAGTCCAAGTGGTTGGAGGACTGAGGTCCCATTTCCTGGCCAAGTATCAGTTGAGGACTATTCCGGAGGCCACCTGTATGCCTCACTTTTGCCCCTCCCCACATCGTCCGTCCACAACATCAGCAGTAGTAGGAGAATTCCATCCTCCTTGAATCTCTTGCTGCTACTGCTGCTGCTTCCTTTTTTTTTTTTTTTTTTAAAGTAATCTCTATACCCTAACATGGGGCTCAAACTTACAGCCCTGATATCAAGAGTCACCTGCTTTACCAGCTGAGCCAGTGAGGCTCCCACTTGCTTCATTTTCTTTTCTTTCTTTTTTTTTTTTAATGTTTATTTATTCTTGAGAGGGAGGGAGGGAGAGAGAGAGAGAATGAGTGGGGGAGGGGCAGAGAAAGGGAGACAGAAGATCTGCAGGGAGCCCGATGTGGGCTCAGGAACTCCCAAACCCTGAGATCATGACCTGAGCTGAAGTCATATGCTTAACCAACTGAGCCACCAGGCGTCCCCCTTCTGGTTTCACATCTCTCTGACAGACCCTGCTGCCTTCCTGTCCTCTTCAGTGTAATCGCCCACATGATTCTGGATAATCCAAAACAGGCTGTAACCTTAATCTCATCTCCAAAGTCACTTGCCATCTAAGGTTGCCAGTATTCACAGGTACCCAGAATTGGGGCGTGGACATCTTTCGGGAAGACGCCTGTTAATTATTCTACCTACCACAGTTGCCTAAATTCATTCCCCTCCTCGATCCCGTTTCCTCCTTTTATAAATGGAGGCAGATTAAATTTACTTTACAACATTATGTGAGGATTAAATACAGTTAATGCATTTGGTGACATTGGACCCAGTGTAATCACACAGCCCTTAAAAGGAGAAGAAGCCTTTAATTATTTAATTAGAACTAACAGCTTCTCACACAACACTGTTGGGAGAGACACTTCCAACCCCATCTAAAGTAGCCTCACCCTTGTCCCTGGTCACCCTCTAACCCAGGGGTTCTCAGTGTGTTCCTGATTAGAAATGCAAATTCTTGCCCTCACCCCCAGACCCTTGACTCAGAACCTCTAAGGATGGGGCTCAGCATCTGTGCATAATGGCCTCCCGGTGATTCTTATGCCACTTGAGTTTCAGAACCAGTGCTCTTTTTTACTTTGCTTTCTTTCTAGTCTTTAGCACTAGGTGATGTCCACCTCCGCTAGATGATAAGGTTCTTCCGGGCAGGACCTTGCCTGGTTCAGCGGTCACTGTAACACAGCGCCTTGCACAATACCTGCTCATGGTAGGCTCATAAATGATTGTTGTGGGATGAATGGGGTGTGGGGGTTGTGAACTTACTTCACAGCAGTAAATATACCCACCCACCAAGGAATTCCTTTTATTTGCTTAAACTATATCCTTAAACAGTGTTGTGTTAAATGCTTCATGCTCAAGTTCTGTGGATTGTTTAGATATTTGGAAGGACTGGCTGGAGTTTCTGGATGGACAGTAACATCCCTTTGTTTTCCTTTTAAAATAATGGAATATGGTTGGGGGGAGAAATGGTCACACTCTCCGTAAATTTGCTACCTAAAGCATTTTCAGGAACTTGATCAGGGATGTCTGTATTTATAAATCACCTTGCATTGTTTCAGCTTCCTCTTCCATCTCAGGTAGATGTCAGTGAATAAATAATGATCAGGTTGGTTTTATTATAAAACGAGTCTTTTGTACGTCTGAGAACTCTGGTTTTAACCCCTTGCTGCTGTCTGCAGGAATCTTTTCTGCCACATCTCTGATCCTTCCTCTCTGTTTGAACATTTTCAAGTGATGGGAGGTTTTTTACATTTTACATCTGGAATTGCTTTCCAGATGTGTGGACCCTCAGTGCCTGGCGCACAGCAGGGAGATAGGAGGGATGGGGTGATGGCAAATACTTGTTCCTTAGGAAGTCCTAATGCTGCCTTTGGAAATTACACAGGATAACCTCTCCCCTCTTTCTCAGTGACTCTCAGCATATTTGAAGACAGTAATCATCTCTGACTATATTTTTTCAAATAGAAGAGCCCTGGTTTCTTCCTTCACCTGTTTCGCCTGAGTTACACACCTGTTTATTTTACTCTCCTGATAAACAGGAAAGCAGAAATCGGCTGCTGAGAAGAAAAATAGTATTTTCCAGGTCAGTCTGAGCCCAAGCAGAGTAACCCCAGGATTGTGTGTGCGTCTGTCTGCTTGCTTGTTCCTTAAACTGCTACCTTTTAGTCCATATAGAGCTTTAAAACCCTCAAGTCTTATATTTTCTCATTAACTAGAATCATTATTACCCCTTCACAAATGAGGAACTGACGTAAAGGACTTGACCGTTTTAAGGTTCTATGAATTGGCAGCTAAGTGGGATTAGGATATAGGTCTCTTTCAGGACTGCAAGAGAATCACCCAAGCCTCATATTTTACCAATACAGAGTGTGACTAGAATAACTGCTACCAGACAGACCTAGGAGAGTGTATGTACAGGAAACATTTTTTACCTCAAGCCAATTTTGAAAAGTGGTATATATTTTTATACCTAATCAAGTTGAGTAGTAGAAAAAAACTTAAGCTGCAGGTAAAATGATTTATTTCAGTTCTATCAACCACATGTTCCAGGAGTGTTCAGGAAAGTTGATATGGTATTCCAAGAATCACTTTTTAAGAAAAACAAGATTGTAGCTATTTAAAAAAATTTTTTTTGAGTTTATTTATTTTTGAGACAGAGAGACAACGTAAGCAGGGGGAGGGGCAGAGAGAGGGAGACACAGAATCTGAAGCAGGCTTCAGATTCTGAGCTGTCAGCACAGAACCCAATGTAGGGCTCGAACTCGTGGACTGTGAGATCATGACCTGAGCTGAAATCAGATGCTTAACCAACTTAGCCACCCAGGCACCCCGAGATTATAGCTATTTTTAAACTGGCTTTTTCCTTAATACACTGTGAACAGCCTTCCCTGTCTATCCCTCTTCATGGCTGTGCAGTCCCTCACCATAGAATCGTATCCTAACTTACTCATAGCCATGTATATTGCCAAGTGTTTACTGTTTTAGACAATGGTTACCTTATCTTCTAGTGTTTGCTTATTCCTGCAGATAAAAAGTCTGTTTGGAGCACCTATGAAAGGAATCAACTTCAGAGTCAACTTTAGAGCCATCCAGAAAAACCTGTCTGAACTTTCTAAAGCTGGTTTCAAGTATGTTTTACAGACTCCAAAATGGTATTTTTCCAGGAGGCTTACCCATCTTTAGTCTTGGGACTTTATTCTGAATGACTTTAGTCTGTTTCCAATAATTAAATCCACGGTTTAAAATTTTTTTAAATATTTATTTATTTTAGAGAGAGAGAGACACACACAGAGTGGGGGAGGGACAGGGAGAGAGGGAGACACAGAATCCTAAGCAAGCTCCAGGTCTGAGCTGTCAACACAGAGCCTGACGTGGGGCTTGAACCCATGAACTGGGAGATCATGACCTAAGCTAAAGTTGGACGCTCAACAGACTGAGCCACCCAGGCACCCCTTGGATCTGCTGTTTAACTGAGTTAGTATGTTTGGCACAGAAGAGCATTGAGGCCTTCTGGGTGCATTTTCCGTGGTTGGCTTGGGTGGAATAGAAAAGTCCTGGCAGAGCATCTGATGTACACCTTAACTTATGGGCATCATTTTAAAGTTTAAAATGCAGGGTGTGTTAGACTAGGGGGCAAGTTTGAAATCATGAAGTTCAGTTTCTCTGTTTTAATTCTGAAAAAAAGATTTGCCAAAAGATGAGTGATATGTGACCCCCAAAAGGGAAACATTTGTTATGTGTGGATTTTCCCAATATCTCTGATTATGATTATAAAAGTAATACCTGGTCCATTATCGAATAATTGGGGAAAGAATGGCAAAAAGTAAAGGGTCAGGAAGAGAAATAAGAAATCATAAATAATCCCTCTTAGCATTAACTACTGTCAACGTTTTGGGGGCATTTATAAAATAGCTTTAAAGCAGTTGGGTATTTTCTTTCCACCTTCACCTGCCGTGATGACATTTTGCCCTTGGAAATTGATATTTCAGTAGTGATTAGTGAAGACCTGGTCTTATTTCTATTGAAACAGCTCAACCTTGGTATCGGTACCCTGGCCACTTCCTTCATCTGCCATCTTTGCCCCTCCCACAGCCGCGGTGACTCCCAGCCAGCAATGTGAGGTGTTGAAACCAAGACTTGACACTCCCCATGCAACCCAAAATCCGGGAGCCGCCTTACGTTTGGTTCCTGCAAGGCCCCTGGCTCGTCCATTCCAGGGCGTTTGTCTGGCTTCCTCATCACTTTGCATATGGAGGCCTCTTCCTCATCGCTTAGGGTGCAGAGGCCTTAGGGCACCACCTCTCAGGGTGAGGGGCCAGGAAGGAAGACCCACACATACTCAGAACAGGAGGTGTAGACATGCCTGTCTGAGTTAGGGCCACAAGGTGGTGTGTCCGGTTGGGCAGCCACACATCCACTACTTACGTGTGCCTGGCTGTGCCGAGCGCCTGGCTATGCTGAGCACATACTCATTTAACTTGTTTCACCCCCGTAAATCGTCGCAGTGTTGGGACACACGTCTGTATCCACCTCCGTTGTAGGTGAAGTGAATGAGGCGTGGTTGCCAGGGCACAGCGGCCCTTACCTCCGGATCCCTGCCACTCCGACATCTGAGCTCTAACCACTGCCCTTGGGCACCTCCGATCCTCAATGTACTGGGGTCGCTGTGTGTAGCTAACCCCCAGGAGGGCCTGCATGGGGGGTGGTGGCCATTAGTAGGTTGTTGTAGATTTTGAAGAGGCCAGAAGGACGTGGAGGTTACTCAACTTATATAGAAAGGCCAGGCCCTGTTTGGTTTTTTCTTCCTGGTTCCCCTCACATCAGGAAAGCAACCTGTCTCTTTCTTCCGGACCTGACTTACTCCATGTGTTCCTCTCTGGGCAATGCCAGGGCTGTGCTTTCTGCTTCTCAGCCCTCCCCTGACCTTCCTGAGCCCAGGCCTGAGCAGCGGATGATCTTCAGAGGTGTGGAGATGACATTCCTAACTTAAAGGAGGGTGGGGGCTCGCTTATCAAGACGCCCTGTGTCTGTCAGGCAGAAGTCCTGGCCTGTGGGGCTGAGGGGACTAGATTGTGGGTCACCTTGGTTTAGAGGCACTGGCGCCTCCTTGTTTCAGGAGGAGGCCAGGAAGGTCGGGCCGGGATTGGGAGACTTCTTAGAGCTGGCTTATACTTAACGCAGTTAGAAACCTCTCTGCTTTGGCTTCCTTGTCAGGTGAAAGAAGGGTTTGAGCTATCTCAGCGCTTCCCTCTCCTCCCCTGATGCCACTGCCACCCACGTAGGCATTGCTGTAGCGGGACTGGTCCTCAAAGTTACCAGACCCCTCATTACCTCCCAAGAGGGGAGGAGGTGAACGAGGCGGGGTCTCCATCACTTGCTAAGGTGGGGAACCGGAGCGTCTGCATGCTCTGCCGCAGGAGGCACCGGCGGGGGGTGCCAGCATCACCCGTTCGGTCTGACACACTTCGTGGCATGGCCTGGAAAGGTGGCCCTTGCTAGGCCCCGGCTCAGCCAGTAGCTTGGGGTGGGGCCAGCAGAGTGGAACTGTAGTTGCTGAATTTTTTTTTCATATTCTCGTGTGACTAAACAGCCCTTATGGGGAAGATAGTGCTGTCCCCACTGCTTGATCGTGACGACTGTGGCTTGGAGTGGCCGTTTACTCACGGCCACTGTAGGTGAGAGCTGAGGTTGGGTCCCGGGTACTACTGATAAGCCAGGTGTTCTCTGACTCCCCATAGCCATGCGTCTCCCCAGAATCGGCAGCATTTTAGTAACCTGAGGTTTGGGGGCAAGAGGAGGGACGGGAGAGCACCGTGGTTCACGGCACCCCAGACCATTTCTCCATCTGCTTCCTGAAGGTCCAGGCCCTCCAGCTCTTGGTCCTGGAGGTAACCAGCACTCATTTGTTGGTTCCTGACAATGCTCCGTGTCCCTTCCTTGCAGATTCTGTGGATGCTCACAATGCGGAGCCAAGGAGGATTCATCCTGCTGGTGCTGCTGCTCCTCCTGGCTGTCATCTGCCATTCAGGTGCGTGGCCTTCAGGGGCGTGGATCTGGACCATCCGGGTCCACTTGTGACCGAGGTGATGAGCTCACTTTGTCCTCTACCTCAGGAAGCCTGACCTGATGCTGCTGGCCTCAGGTCTGGCTCTGCTTCTTTTGCCTTCCGGTGTCACGGCTCCCGGGCCGCGTGACCACTCCTGCCTGCGCTGCAGCCTGGCTCTCCTCGCAGCACCTTCCTGAGTTACAGCCCATCCTGGGTTACAGAGCAGCTTTTGAGGGGGAGGGGGTGCGGGGCAGGGGGTTCACTCAGCAGCTTTATGTTTCTCCCTCTCACAAGCTGTTGGGGACCCCAGCGGGCGCCGAGCTCCGTTCTTATGCCCTGTGACCGTGATGATAACGAGCCCAGGAGCAGCAGCGGCTGCTGAGGCTCGCAGCACTGATGCGCCTGCCGTGATTCTAAGCATTTTACACTCACTCACTGGGTTCTCATGTCAGCCCTGTGGAGTAGGTACTTCTTTTTGTCCATCATTCTATAAATGACCAACCTAAGCCCCAGAGAGATGAAATAATTTGTAAAGTATCACACGGAAGTGCCACAGCCAGAATTTGAGCCCAGATAGTCGCGCCTGGGTGTCTGCTCGTCACCAGCCCCCCGCCCCCAGCCACCCTGCCCCGGCTCCTGGAAGTAGTTGTATGTTCCTGAGTCTTAATTCTGTAACAGTAGAAACACCTGTGTTATTTGCTTTGGCTCAGGCTCAGGAGTTCTTTCCTACCTGTGTCCTTGTCAGTACTCCAGGTTTGGGGCTTTTGTGTGGGGGAGAGGCGGAAAGGGACTGGCAGTGCGGTGGTCAGTGAGGAGATATCTGCTGTGGCAGAGGTATCTTCTGTCTGATTAGCTTTAGTAGCTAGCTACCATATATTGAATTCTTCCAGCCATCCCATGAGCGGTCAGTGTTGTTATTCCCACTTTACTGGGGTGGAAACTGAGGCAAAGCAGAAACCAGCCCAAGGTCACATTTGAATATGCTCTCCTTTCCTGAGAACAAAGAGAACCCATGGTGCTCCCTCCCTGTCGCTCATTCCAGCCAGGGTTCGGTTGTAACGTGGCTCACCTGTGTGACAACACAGCACGAGTGTCTCTGTTCTTTTGCCTAGTGCATTTCCTGTAATTAGAAGAGCCTAGTTATGCCTCAGTTCCACCAGTCTGCCTTTGTTTATGGAGCAGGCCTGGGTCTGGGGCCATCGGCTGTTCTGTGACAGGTCCCGGGTGCACGCAGGCTCTTCTGCAGAGAGTCAGAACCTGGAGCACGGGCACACACGGGACAGGCTTCCTTGGCCACCGCCTAGACTCAGGAACATGCAGGGGAGCCTTCCTCCACGACCCCCCCTACACCTCCATTAGCCCAGAGTCGGATCCCCCGCACCGTATGCGCTCTTTTCTTCTCCCGCGCTCTGGACCATTAGAAGAAAGTCACGGTTAGACCAGGCTTGGGTTTCAGAACTGATGGCCTGGGTTTGAGTCCCTGCTCTCACTTGGTAACGTGTGACTTTGGACAAGTTAGTTAACAGTTTAGTTCTTAGTTTTCACTTCAAACATGGCCCGGAGATCACTGAGCCTACCTCTCATAACAATTCTGCAACGGTCGAGAGCTTAGCGTGTAGGTGCAGGATATTTGCACACAGAATGAACATGGCAGCTATGAATATTTCTGCCCCCCAGAATTTCCAAAGGTGAGCTTTGGTTCCACTCTTTAAAGGTTTGTCAAGAAGTCAAGTGAAAGAGCACGTGGGTGACTCATTTGGGCATCCGACTGTGATTTCGGCTCAGGTCAGGATCTCATGGCTCCTGGGTTTGAGCCCTGTGTTGGACTCTGAGCCAATAGGACGGAGTCTGCTTGGGATTATTTGTCTCTCCCTCTCTTTCTCTCTTTCTGCCCCCCCCTCCCCCGCTCACTGCTTTATCTCTTTCTCTCTCAAAAATAAATAAACATTAAAAAGAAGAAGAAGTGGGGCACCTGGGTGGCTTAGTCGGTTAAGCATCCGACTTTCGCTTAGGTCATGATCTCGCGTTCGTGGGTTCGAGCCCCGCGTCGGGCTCTGTGCTGACTGCCAGCTCAGAGCCTGGGGCCTGTTTCAGAGTCTGTGACTCCCTCTCTCTTTGACCCTCCCCTGCTCATGCTGTCTCTCTCTCTCCTAGAATTAAATAAAACATTAAAAAAATTTAAAAAAAATAAAATAAAAAGAAGAAGAGGAGGAAGCCAGATGAACTCTGGCTCTAGCCAGGAGAAGATTCAACCAAATGGCCATCTCCAGGATCCAAGCCAGAACATACCTCCCTCTTCCATTCTGCCCTCTCAGACGTGTGTACCTGCATCCAGGGCAGGGAGGGGACTGCAGAAAAACTGCATCTTTGTCCCTTCTCACTGTGGCTCCCCTCCTACACGGGGGCAACAAACGCCATCACTGGGAGGGAAGAGGCAGAGTGGGCTAACGGCCCACATGTGGGGGCCTGGCTCCAGGCATCTTTCTCCTCATCTGTAAACAGAGTGGTGGGAGGGGGTTATTTGGACTGACCTTTCAAAGGTAAATCTGGAACCTTCACAGATCGAGGGTCTTCTGCTAGGTGGGATTTCACACCAGGGATGGCCAACGTGGGCCATTTAATATGGTATAGAGAGCTTGACTCCTACTATATGCTCAGATAGTGAGGAGCCACTTTCTTCTGGCCTTCTGGAAGATTCCTTTTTCCTGGGGATAGATGTAGGCTTTGGCCTTAGAACGGCAAGTGAGCTCTTGGGTTCCAAAACCCACACTTGGTCTTCTATAAGACTTTACATATTTCATCTTCGAAAATGTTCTTTCACAAAGACAGATACTGCCAAATAACTGATTATCGATCTATGAGAATGTGATCAGAGAGTATCCGTTGCCTGTAAGGCATTTATAGAATTCTATTAGTTTATTCTCTTGATTTCTAGAATTCTGTTAGTTTAGTTCCTTTTAATCCATCATTGCAAATTAATCACTTTTTAAAAATCACTTCTAGTTGAAGGGAAAAGGAAGCTTCTCAGTTGCATAGTTCTAGGGATTCTGACACATGTAAATTCCTTTTGTACTTGTATCAGGGTACAAAAAAATGCTGCTGGGGGGCGCCTGGGTGGCTCAGTCGGTTGGACTTCGGCTCAGGTCACGATCTCATGGTTCATGGGTTCGAACCCCATGTCGGGCTCCATGCTGACAGCCAGCTCAGAGCCTGGAGCCTGTTTTGGATTCCGTGTCTCCCTCTCTCTCTGACCCTCCCCTGCTCACGCTGACTCTCTCTCAGAAATAAATAAAAAACATTAAAAAAAAAATTTAAAAAGTACTGCTGGGATTATAGTTTGAGGCTGGAGAAATCGACCTGCTACAGATAGTGTGGGAACGGAGCACCCTGAGCTCCGGGCCCCTGTCCCATTCCAGTGCAGACGGCAGGCCTCCTTCCACCAGGAGGGCAAGTCAGTGCTGCTCTGACAAGTCCTGAAGGGTTTCTTTCTGATTTTAGGCCACAGCCTGAACTGCTACAACTGTATTTCACAAGCGACTAAAAACTGCACTAAGACCACCACCTGCTCGTCGAATCTTGACGCGTGTCTCTACGTTGAAGCCGGTAAGAGCCTGCCCCTTCCCTGTCTCTTAACTGTGATGGGATGAGGAGGGCCTGGGAAGAGATGAGTGCCCCATGCATTCTCGTGAGACTTGTATTCAACAAGTAGTAACTGTCATCTAAGAGAGAAATAAAAACACCCTTCAAGGCTATTCTCTTCCTCTACGCTGCACCATAAAGCCTTTCCAGTGTCGGCATCAAAGAATATTGAACATTGTCAGGTGAATGCCTAAAAGGCTCAGGAGACCCACAGGTTCAGAAAAACCTGATAGAAAGGAGAGAAGAAGATTAATTTGCCTAGAAAGGAGAAATCCTGCAATAAGTAAGGACAAATCAGAATTATCCCATCAGATTGGAGTATCTGATAATTTTGGTGTAAATTCCTGGAATGTGGCCAAAATTCCAAGCCCTACTTTGCAGGGTCCTTGATTGTGTAGAGGGACAGGTCCTCCACCTCGATATGGGGGGACCATGATAATTCACTGTTAGTGTAGAAAGCACAGTAAGGCCCCTGGAGAGAACATAGGCACTCACTCCGCAGATATCTGAATACCAGTTATGTATGAGCACATGCATCAAGTTAACATTAATCATCTGTGTCTTAGATCACATCCCTCCACCCCCACAAAAAGTGTGATTTCCAAATGAGAGAATAAAGGCAACATTATGTGTAGAGTAAGAATCAGATTAGCAGTTAGGAGCTCCCATCTCCCATCTCTGTCCTGCCTCCAGTACGTTCCTTCTGCCTGTGTTTTTTCATTTGTGAAATTTAATGTGTGCATTGGATGGTAGAGGTGAGGAGGAGAGGGAAGGAGGGAAGTAGAGCTAAAATCTTTTTTCCAGTTCTCAAATCCCGTGGATTGTTAAACTTTATTGAAAAATTTTCCAACTTTATTGAAGAATAATTGACAGATAAAAATTGTGTATACTTGAGGTATACAGTGTAATGATTTGATATTTGTATGCACTGTGAAATGATTACCACAGTGACCTCATTAACACATCCAGCAGCTCACACGGTTGCCTTTTGTGTGTGTGTTGTGAACACTAAGATCTATCCTCTTAGCAAATTTCAAGCATACGGTACGGTATTGGTAACTGTATTCACCATGCTATACATGAGATACCCAAAACTTATAATTAATTGTTCTGCTTTTAGAAGTGGTTCATGTAGGGGCCCCTGGGTGGCTCAGTCAGTTAAACATCTGACTCTTGACTTCAGCTTAGGTCACAATCTCACCGTTTGTGAGTTTGAGCCCCACATCAGGCCCTGTGCTGACAGCAGGGAGCCTATTTGGGATTCTGTCTCCTCTCTCTGCCCCTCCCCCTCTTGCTCTGTCTGTCTCACAAATAAAGATAAACTTTGGGGGCAAAAAGCGGTTCCTGTAAATAACAAGACACACCTATTAAAATGGCCAAAATCCAAAATGCTGACAACACCAAATGCTGATAAGGATGTGGAGCAATGGGAGCTCTCATTCGCTGCTCATGGGGGCACCAAATGGTGTGGCTTGGTAGTTTCTTACATAAGCGAAACATACTCTTACTGTATGACTCAGCAGTACCTGAACATTTACCCAGAGGGGCTGAAAACTTCTGACCTGCACACAGTTATAGCAGCTTTATTCATGGTTGCCAAAATTTGGAAACAAATAAGATGCCCTTAAGTAAGTGAATGGGTAGATGAACTGTACATTGTAGTACATCCAGACAGTGGGCTAAAAAGAAATGAGCTATCAAGCCATGAAAAGACATGGAGGAAATTTAAATACCCATTACTAAGTGAAACAAGCCAATCTGAAGAGGCTACATGCTATATCATTCCAAGGGCAGGACATTTTAGAAAAGGCAAAAGGAGACAGTAAAGGGGTGAGTGGTTGCCAGGGGATGGCAGGAAGGAGGGAGGGATGAAAAGGTGGAGCATAGGGGCGCCTGGGTGGCTTAGTCGGTTAAGCGTCCGACTTTTGCTTAGGTCGTGATCTCGCGGTTCGTGGGTTCGAGCCCCGCGTCGGGCTCTGTGCTGACAGCCCGCTCGGAGCCTGGAGCCTGCTTCCGATTCTGTGTCTCCCTCTCTCTCTGACCCTCCCCTGCTCACGCTGTCTCTCTCTCTCCCTCCTAGAAATAAATAAAACATTAAAAACCAAAAAAGGTGGAGCATAGCATTTTAGGGCAATGAAACTACTCTGTGTGATACTATTTTAGTGGATGCGTGCCACGTATATGTCAAACAACATACAACAACGTATATGCATACAACACCCAGAGTCAATTGAACCGAAATGTCAGTTACGGGCTTTGGATGGTAATAAGTCCATGTAGGTTCACCGGTGGTAACAAACGTACCACTGGGGTGGGGGACGTGGGGAGGCTTTTTAGGGTGGACGCAGAGGCGTCAGGGGGCTAAATGAGAACCTTGTACTTCTGCTTAATTTTGCTGTGAATCTAAAAGTCCTCTAAAGAATAAAATCTTTTTTTAAAAAAATGTGAATCTTAAATATTTTTCTTCTTATGAGCAGAAGTCCCCAAACTTCGGCCAGACATGTGATAGCAGTTCTTGAACTAGAGCTATTCTGACTTCACAGTAAGACAGATCCTAACAGAGCACCTAAAATCCGCCTCCAGCTTGGATTGACATCTCCGGGGAGAGGCAGGGCGCACTGTCATAAGCAGGAGTCAAAGGTCAGGTACCCGAATGGAGAAATCATTCAGCAACTCTAGCCACATTTTCCCCAGTGATAAAATGGGCATACTTCTTGCTCTCCTGGGGTCAGGGGGACAGTTAGAAGAGAAAATGCATATGATGGTGCTGTACAGAGTGAGTCTAGAAGAGAAGTAGGTGTTGAGTGTTAATTCAGCTGTTTTTCACTGGTGTCCTGGCCATTCCCGGCATTATCAACCACGTGCTTAGACTCTGGCAGAAGCCTCTGGTGACAGTGCCAAGCCTTCATTGCTATTATGAACTTCTGAACAAAGGGAACGCTTAGAGGTGCCGAGGACAATTAGGGACTCTTGCATGGTGACATTAGAGTCAAACTGAATCTTCAGAGAGATCCGGGATGAAGCATCAAGCAGAAAGAGAACCTCTAATATTCCAGTGACTCTGATATAATCCACTTTATTTGGGTGATTCTGACAGAGGCTTTGTGGAGAAGCTCACCATTAGAGGTTGTCACACAAATAAGATTGTTGAAATAGAGGGGCGCCTGGGTGGCTCAGTGGGTTAAGCTCCATCTCCAGCTCAGGTAATGATCTCATGGTTCGTGAGTTCGAGCTCCGTGTTGGGCTTTGTGTTTACAGCTTAGAGCCTGGAGTCTGCATCAGATTCCGTGTCTCCCTCTCTCTCAGCCCCTCCCCAGCTCATACTCTGTCTCTCTCTCTCTCTCTCCTTCAAAAATAAACATTAAGAAAAAAATTTTTTAAAAAGATCGTTGAGGTAGAGTGCTTGGCTCACTGCAGGACACATAGTAAATGATTAATTGGTAGCAATTATTAATAAATTGCTCTCTGCTCTCTCCAGGCTGTTAGGCTCCCATAATTAAAATTCCGCTAGCTTTAATGTTTTTCTAGTTCAGTGCCTGATTAGTAGTACGTAAAGCAGTAACTTGTCCTATTCTCCAGCATCCTCTAGTTCAGTATTGGAGGCATCTCCTAAATACTTATGACCAAGAAATTAGACTCCCGAGAACACTCTGTTTGGCCTCTGCCACCTGACCAAACTTCATTAAAATTCAGTCCAGTCATCCCCTCTGAGGGGGAGGCTGGGACAGTTATATCTGCAGTTATAAATGTAGTTTTGGGGGCACCTGGATGGCTGAGTCAGTTAAGTGTCCAACTCTTGATTTCAGCTCAGATCGTGATCTCGAAGTCATGAGATTGAGCCCCAACTTGATATGCTGATGATGCGGAGCCTGCATGGGATTCTCTCTCCCTCTCTCTCTGACCCTCCCCTGCTTCTGTGCACCTGTTCTCTCTCTCTCTCAAAATAAATAAAGCTTTTTTTAAAAATGTAGTTTTGTTCCCAGCTATGAATAAAATCACGTTAGTTACAAGCCTTTAGTAAGGAAATAGGTATCTGGTTGTTGTTTTTTTCTTTCCAGCACAGAAGATAAAGTGATTCCAGGGCAAGGACCATTCCTTCTCTGTCTGTATATCCCCAGTGTCTGGCACACAGTCTTGGCACATAAAGTTATTTTTGGAGAGGAAAACCTACCGTAATTCCTCTCAACTAATGCATTGTTTTTCCCTTAACGTAATTTTTCTGAATATCAAAAAAAAAAAGAAAAAAAACCATAAAATACTTGGCATATATACTTTTGGCCTTTATTTTTCTATGTGTGCAAAGATTGGGACCATAGTGGTGTGTTTTCTTGGAAACCCTTCCTGTATTACCGAACAGTCTAAGGACTTTTAAATGAAGTTTAAAATATTTTAAAAAGCATCCAATGACTTTAAAAATCTTGGTGCATAAGAAATATATAAATCAAAGATAATCTTCTGTGAAGGTAACATTGTTAAATTCCTTGGGAATTTTTCCAGAAATACATACATACACTTTATTTACACAGATGGCTCTCATTCTACATCCTGTCCTACATCCATTCTATTGAGATATAATTCACATACAATTTAAAATAATACAATGCAATGACTTTTAGTGTATTCACAAGGTTGTGCAACTGTCATACCTAACTCCTGAATAGTTTTATCCCGAAAAGAAAGCCCTTACCCATGAGCAGTCTCTTCCCATTCCTCCCTCCCACATAACCCTGTGGTTCCTAATCTCCCTGCTGTCCCCATGGATTTGCCTGTGCTGGACATTTAATATAAACTGAATCCTACAGTATTAGTGGCCTTTGTGACTGGTTTCTTTCACTAAGCATAATGTGTTTAAGGTTCACCCGTGTTATTGCACGTTTTCAGTACTTCCATTCGTTTTTATGGCCAAATGATATTCCAGTGTATGAATAGACCACATTTTATTTATCCATTCATCAATTAATGGACATCTGGGTCTCCACTTCTTAGCTATTTTTTATTATTTTTTTAAATGTTTATTCTTGAGAGAGACAGAAAGAGACAGGGTGTGAGCAGGGCAGAGAGAGGGAGACACAGAATCTGCAGCAGGCTCCAGGCTCTGAGCTGCCAGCACAGAGCCCATCATGGGGCTTGAACTCACAGACCGTGAGATCATGACCTGAGCCAGAGTTGGATGCTTAACCAACTGAGACAGCCAGGGGCCCACTTTTTAGCTATTTTAAATAATAGTAGTATGAACATTCATGTACGAGCTTCTGTATGAACATAGTTTTCATTTCTCCTGGATATATTTACCGGGGGGAGGGGGCACCTGGGGGCTCAGTCAGTTAAGCTTCTGACTCTAGATTTCCGCTTACGTCATGATCTCATGGGTCATGAGTTTGAGCCCTGCATCAGGCTCAGCACTGAGTGAAGCCTGCTTGGGATCCTCTCTCTCTCTCTCTCTCTCTCTCTCTTTTTTTTCAAAGTAAATAAATAAACTTAAAAACACTTCAGACTCCACTTCAACACATGCAGGCCTACATAGGTTTCTTATCTATGTGGAATCCCATTGTATGGAACTCTACCCTGATTTCAAATGTCTTTTTTTTTTTAATTAATGGACTGATTTTTCTTTTAGCTTCTCACTGTTACAGTACTGCAGTGACCATTCTTTTTTTTTTTTTTTTAATTTTTTAATGTTTTTGTGAGAGAGAGAGAGACAGCGTGAACAGGGGAGGATCAGAGAGAGAGGGAGATACAGAATCCGAAGCAGGATCCAGGCTCTGAGCTAGCTGACAGCACAGAGCCTGATGTGGGGCTCAAACCCACGAATCATGAGATCATGACCTGAGCCGAAGTTGATTGCTTAACTGACTGAGCCACCCAGGCGCCCCTGCAATGACCATTCTTGAGGATCTCTCTTAACCTTTTTTCACAAGGAACTTCATAGAGCAAATTCTAGAAGTAGGATTGTTGGATCAAAGGGAGCATGTGTTTAACAGTCTTAGCAAACCTCTAAAACCTCAGTACAATCGCCTCTTGGCTCCCACCACACACAGCTGTGCGGACTCTCACGAGACTTTGATTTTAGGGACACATTCCATCTTGAGCCGTATCCTCATTTGCTGAATCATTCCCCTTTACAGCTCGACTGGGATACGTATTCTTTTTTTATCTTTTTTTAATTCTTTTTTTTATTTCTGAGAGAGAGAGAGAGAGAGAGAGCGTGAGCAGGGGAGGGTCAGAGAGGGAGGGAGACACAGAATCTGAAACAGACTCCAGGCTCTGAGCTAGCTGTCAGCACAGAGCCCGACGCAGGGCCCGAACCCACCAACCGTGAGATCATGACCTGAGCCGAAGTCGGACGCTTAACCGACTGAGCCACCCCGGCGCCTCTAGGATACGTATTCTTGCCCGGATGTCTCTACTTCCCCACAGAGCTGAGATATTCTAACAAGTAGAATCCAGAGTTCGAAGGCAGGCGCAGAACTTTACCCACTTGCTCGCTCATCCTTGTGTGTGTGTCTCCCCCACAGGGCCCAAAACGTACTTCTACCAGTGCTGGAAGTTTGCGGACTGCAGTTACGAGCGCATCTCGACTTCTTTAGGGCTTCAGAAGCTGCAGTACAACTGCTGCCAGCGTGACCTGTGTAACGGGAGCCCTGGCACCAGTGTCTCCGCGAAGATGGCTCTGCTGGTGACCCCGCTGCTGGCAGCAGCCTGGACCCTTGGTCTCTAACTCAACACCAGGGGCCACTTCTCCTAACCTTTCTGTTTCTGTATCTTCCTGGGTTCCTCTGCTGCTGCATTCCCAAGGGTATCTATTTGCAGCTGGATCCTATTGGGATCCTGATGGAAAAGATTAAAACTAGCTTGAGCCACTTGGTTAAGACAGAGACCCTGAGAGCCTTTGCAGACAGGTGGTGTCGGCAGTGAAGACCCGTTGGAGGGAAGACGCCGAAGAGTGAGGCACAGGCGATTAGAGCTCGGTCACATGCTTCTTCCTCTGCTTGTGGCATGACCAGCGTTGCAGTGACTGGTTGAGGACATTAGACTCCCTGCTTGCCTCAGCTCTTCCCCTCTAATTCCTCGAATGTAGTTAAATAAGTAATATCATGAGGGCTTTTGGGGGACGGACCGGTGCAGCCCCTTATGGGCCCTGTGCTGCCACGCAGGCACAGCGAATCTTCACGTGTGGGCTGTCAGGGGCAGTGAGATTCTTAATGCAGAGCGATTGGAATGAACTTCGTATTCGCAACTAGCAGGTGTCTGGCAGGGGAGAAGGTAAGCTCTCCGCATGATGGGGCCTGGAAATTCCAGGTCTGGCTTCCAACATCTGAGGGTTCCTCTGCCCCTAAATGTGTATGGGCTGCGCTGTCTTCACCAGAAATAATAACAGCGTATATAATGATGTGTTAAAACTACCCCTCCCACTTTTTATTGGCATGGTGGGATATCTTGGCTTTGTCACACACATATGGTTAAAGTCTGGATATATGGACATTCTGCGTTGAAAATGACTTGCAGTATTGACTGTGCCGATTTGGTGTAGTACTGGTTGCAAGTCTCTTCATACATGTGCACTGCAGTATGAACACAGTGGTAAGAGCCTCTGAGGTGCAGTTTGGGACGTGAAGGTATCCTCACAAATAGCAACAGCAAGGGTGTGATTTACCTGTCAACTTCTGGCCCGTTGACTCCTAGCTGACGTAGCACAGATTGTGTTACCTAAAGAGCTATTAGCATAACCACAATTGTTAAGGTTTTGGGAAGCTTTCCTAAAAAGTGATCCAGGGGGTGCCTGGGTGGCTCAGTCGGTTAAGACCGACTTTGGCTCAGGTCATGATCTCACGGTTTGTGGGTTTGAGCCCCGCATTGGGCTCTGTGCTGACAGCTAGCTCAGAGCCTGGAGGCTGTTTCAGATTCTGTGTCTCCCTCTCTCTCTGACCCTCCCCTGCTCACGCTGTCTTTCTCTCCCTCTCAAAAATAAATAAAACATTAAAAAGTTAAAGAAAAGTGATCTACATTTTCAGGAGGGCACCACTTTGCCCTTTTCTGGTGGGCGATGGTGAATAATTCTCAAGATACGATTCAGGACATTTGTGTTCTTATAAACAGCCTAGCCTGCGTTTTGCAGATGATGGTAAGATTTCATGATTAACATTGTCTAAGACGCCTTGATTATGTAGTCTGCTCGGCAAACTGGGCTGAATGATAACTTTCCGAAAATAAAAATCAAATGCACGAGTGTGGTCATTGGCCCAGAAGGAAAACAACATGCGTGGAAGCCAGTGGTGGCAACTGAAAGAGGGGAGCGTGATTGGTGCCAGCTCTCTCCTGTCGATGCCTTTACTTGAACAGAGACGACTAGGACCTTCCTCAGTAAAACCTAGCATTGCCTTGGTTGTCTGGGTTTCCTATTGGCTCAGTGTTTTTCTTTACAGAGTCTTTAGTTCCCTTGTCCAACACAAACTACTGCATGTAACTCTTTCCTCAGTAGGACCTTTCCTGCCCCTTTGGTCTTTGGGGACCTGGGTTCAGATCCTATCTCTTCCACTAATTGGCTATGTCTCTAGACAAGTTTTCTGGCCCTCTCTGAACTCTGGCTTCCTGCACAAAAAGTTGTGTGAGGCTTGTGGTCTCAGGTTTGTAAAGTGTCTGGCAGGCAGGAAGTGGGTTGTGGTAAAGATGCAGGTTACATGGAGTCAAGGGTTGTTAAAGCTAAAGGGATCTGAGAATCGACAGCGAAACACATTGTTGTATTCATTCCACTGGCTTTGGCCTAAGTAGAAATTGACCAGGGATCCCCTTTTCAAATGGCCTATTATGGGATTGCTCACCATAAGATTTTTATGTAGGCTAAAACTTCCTGTGTATATACGCAGTATTTTCTAGTAGGTGGGTACTGCGAGGCTGTCGTAGGTCAGGATGTTCTTTTCCCCAGCAGTCATGTAAGTCCACAGCCCCTGGGAGAGGTGGGAGCAGGGGAGGCCGAGACACCACACACACCACTGCAAGGGGCAAGGGCACTGAACTGGGAAACACAAGTCCTATGTTGGGGAGTGAGGACCTTCATTTCCATGATCGGCTTCCCTAAGGATGCTGCTATCTCCATCCTTGCTCTTGTTGGCTCCACACAAGTCAGCCAACCACACCGTGTCATTGGTATATACAATCTGTGCTCATGCTGGCTCAGCTACCACCACCCCATCTGGCTGTAGGTTTTATAGAAATCAGGCAAAACTTTGATGCCTATTCCCTTCTTATTAAAGACTCTAGAGAAAGTCAGGATAGAAGGAACTTTCTTAAACATCCTAAAAGCCATCTATGAGAAGCCCTCAGCTAACATCTTCGTCAACGGGGAAAAACTGAGAGCTTTCCCCCTGAGATCAGGAACATGACAGGGATGTCCACTATCACCACTGTTGATTAACATAGTGCTGGAAATCCTAGCATCAGAAATCAGACAACAAAAGGAAATAAAAGGCATCAGAATTGGCAAAGAAGAAGTCAAACTTTCACTTTTCGCAGAAGACATGATACTCTACATAGAAAACCCGATAGACTCCACCAGAAGCCTATACTAGAACTGATCCAAGAATTCAGCAAAGTTGCAGGGTACAAAATCAACATACGGAAATCGGTTGCATTTTTAAGTAAAAAAAAAAACTTAAAAAAAAAAGGGGCGCCTGGGTGGCTTAGTCGGTTAAGCGTCCGACTTTCGCTTGGGTCATGATCTTGCCGTTCGTGGGTTCGAGCCCCGCATCAGGCTCTGTGCTGACTGCCAGCTCAGAGTCTGGAGCCTGTTTCAGTCTGTGACTCCCTCTCTCTCTCTCTCTGACCCTCCCCTGCTCACGCTGTCTCTCTCTCTCTCTCTCTCTCCTAGAAATAAAAAAAAAAAAATCGGTTGCATTTTTATACACCAATAATGAAGCAATGAAGAGAAATCAAGAAACTGATCCCATTCACAATTGCACAAAAAAAAAAACATAAAATACCTAGGGATAAACCTAACCAAGGATACAAGAGATCTGTGTGATGAAAACTATAGAAAACTTATGAAGGAAATTGAAGACACAAAGAAATGGAAAAACATTCCATGCTCATGGATCAGAAGAATAAATATTGTTAAAATGTCATTACTACCCAAAGCAATCTACACATTCAATGCAATCCCAATCAAAATTGCACAAGCATACTTCTCAAAACTAGAACTATCCTAAAATTTGTATGGAACCACAAAAGACCCCAAATAGCCAAAGTAATACTGAAGAATAAAACCAAAATGGGAGGTATCACCATCCCAGACTTTAGCCTCTACTACAAAGCTGACATCATCAAGACAGTATGGTTTTGGCACAAAAACAGACACATAGACCAATGGAACAGAATAGAGAACTCAGAATTGGACCCAGAAGTGTACAGCCAATTAATCTTTGACAAAGCAGGAAAGAATATCCAGTGGAAAAAAGACAGCCTCTTTAACAGATGGTGTTGGGAGAACTGGACAGCAACATGCAGAAGAATGAAACTAGATCATTTTCTCACACCATGCACAAAAATAAACTCAAAATGGATAAAGGACCTAAACATGAGACCATCAAAACCTTAGAGGGGAAAGCAGGAAACAACCTCCTTGACCTCCACCGCAGCAACTTCTTACTTGACACATCCCCAAAGGCAAGGGAATCAAGAGCAAAAATAATCGATTGGGACCTCATCAAGATTAAAAGCTTCTGCACGGCAAAGGAAACAATCAAGAAAACTAATAGGCAACCAATGGAATGTGAAAAGATAGTTGCAAATGACATATCAGGTAAAGGGTTAATATCCAAAATCTATAAGGAACTCACCAAACTCCACACCCGAAAAACAACCCAGTGAAGAAATGGGCAGAAGATATGAACAGACACTTCTCCAAAGAGGACATCCAGATGGCCAACAGACACATGAAACGATGCTCAGCATCGCTCCTCATCAGGGAAATACAAATCAAAACCACACTGAGATACCACCTCACGCCAGTCAGAGTGGCTAAAATGAGCAAATCCGAGAACTCTAGATGCTGGTGAGGATGTGGAGAAACGGGCACCCTCCTACACTGTTGGTGGGAATGTAAACTGGTGCAGCCCCTCTGGAAAACAGTGTGGAGGTTCCTCAAAAAGTTAACCATAGAACTCCCCTATGACCCAGCAATAGCACTGCTGGGAATTTACCCAAGGGATACAGGAGTGCTGATGCATAGGAGCACATGTACCCCAATGTTCATAGCAGCACTCTCAACAACAGCCAAAACATGGAAAGATCCTAAGTGTCCATCAACTGACGAATGGATCAAGAAGATGTGGTTTATCTATACGATGGAATACTACATGGCAATGAGAAAGAATGAAATCTGGCCATGTGTAGCAACATGGATGGACCTTGAGGGTGTTATGCTGAGAGAAATAAGTCAGGCAGAGAAGGACAAATAACATATGTTTGCACATATAGGATGATTAGGAGGAACTTAATGGAAGACCATGAGGGAGAAGAAGGGGGGAAATAGTGGGGGAGAGGGAGGGAGGCAAACCATGAGAGACTATTGAATGAGAACAAACTGAGGACTGATGGGTGTGGGGGTGAGGGGGGAGTTGGGCATGGAGGAGGGCACTTTTAGGGATGAGCACTGGGTGTTAGACGGAAACCAACTTGACAATAAACTATTTGTAAAAAAAAAATACTATAAAAAAATAAAAACAAAAACATTTAAAGTAGACTAAAAAAAAAGAATTCATTCATCCTAAAGCAATAAATTCAAAGTCATTGTTATATAGCAGCCATGCTATCTTATATTATTGTTTGTCTTTGGGGATAAATCTTAGAAGATTCTGGAGCTTCAAATGTGAATTTAAAAGCACCAGGGTCATTATTACATTCTCCAGTGAATATTGAGCAGTCCCCCTCACACAGACACAGCTAATCTTTAAGGATTCTGTCAGTTCTCAAATGATCTCTTTATTTTTTCTTTTTATCTCAGTCTTGGTGCACTTTCATTTGATAATTATTGGGAGTGTAATATAATAAATGAGCTTCTGGCTAAAAAAAAAAAAAACTTTGATGCTGATAAGATGGCGGCCTTACTAGAATATAAACAGTGTTGTTTACATTCTCATATGTTTTTGTGACGTGGTGTTATGGCCAGAACTGGAACTTAGTGTTTCAGTTCATAACCTCTACTGGTGTAGACAAAATGGGTCCTGGCCCTAAATGTTATACCCTAGAGTATAGTGGTCCCAACTTGAGGGCTTACTGTGTGCCAGGCACTATTTCAAACACTACATATGTACAGGTTCACTTAATTTTTCTCAGTAACCACGAATCGTATTTATCGTCTATACCCAAATCCATCCGAGTGCTTACAAATTACAGTTCCCTGCCCATTTCTGCCCTTGGATTCAGTCAGGTCTATTCATACCGTAACTCCTTCTGCCCTTTCTTGGTGCTTGAATAAGTGAGAAAGTTTGTTCTTTGCAGCCAAATATCCTTAACCAAGACATCTGTTAGTGGCAAGGGTTAGCTGACAGTTGCTAACTAAACCACCCTAGCTGTGGGAAGCAGTCAAAAGAACAGGCACATACATTCCCATGCCTCTGAGACTGACTAGCTCGGAGGCTTTGAGCACGTTACGTATCCACCCTGAGCCTCTGTGTCATCACCAACTGTAACCATGGCACCTGTCTTAGTGAACATTTGACTTTCAGCCTCTTGGCCTCTGTTCTTTCCCTCTGGGAACAGGAGCATACTCACCTTTTGGGGCATTCCTTCCCCCCTTTAAGTGCAGTATCGGTGGGACTGTTAATGAAGGTGGCCTACCCTCCTCCAGCAAGAGTGTTGGGCATGTTCTTCCCTGCAGTTTAAGTCTTGAGTGGAGTTCCACAGGATTGAAAAAAAAAAGGTTTTGGTTGAAGGCATGAGGCTCTCAGGAAGCCCGCAAGTAACAGACAACCCGACTTAGAGTAGCTTAATCAGACAGAGTGATTTTCTTGCATAAACCCACCGCCTGTAACTGGCTGCTAGCATTGGTTCTGCTGCTCCACAGTGTCTGGGCTGGTATGTTGGTGACATTCTTGGTCTTTCCCTCCTGATCACAAAGTGACTGCAGAGGTTCCAGCATTGCATCAAGGTTCAAGGCAGGAGAAGGAGAGGAAGGGAAAGCTTCAGATGTTTTCATCACTCTAACCACGAAAGTACAATCTTTCCCAGAAATCTCGCAGCTCTCCTCTGGGCATATCTTCTGGCTGGAACTGTGTCTCATGGCCACCCCTACCTAAAAGAGGGACTGGCAAAGCTAGTATTTAATTTTTCCAGCCACTGTAAGGGGAAGGTGGCAAGGGTAAAAGCATGAGGGAAGAGTCATTGAGAATAGCCAGCCAGCCAACAGCTGGCTACCACCCCAGGGACCGACCTGAACGGACTATTGATTCCTTCCTGCTGGATCCTGAAGTTACCCTGGTTTTGATACTTCCTCCACCTGACTCTTAAGCTTTCAAATCTGTGAGCTGTCTCATAGCCCTCTGTGTAAATTCTCAGTATCAACTTCTGTTGCTGTGCACAGAAAATTCTGACAGACGTATGCCCTGTAAGCGTTGCTGTCCAGATAACATGAGAACGTGTAATAGTAAGCGGTCAGGAAGTGCTTGCCACAATTATTTTTGCCCAAAGGTTGTACAGCTGGCTGATGCTGGTCGACCTTCCAAGCCCCTGCTCACTCCATTCCACTAAACTGCCCCTCAGGCTCCCATTTATTAAGCTATTTGCTTACTCTGCAGATACAGAGGAACACACCTACTGAGAAAAATGAGAATAAGGACTGAACTGTACTTTTTAGAAACTTTTATAAATGGTGGGTGTTGTGAAGGGAAGTGGGAATGTCTGGCCCCCAGATCCAAACCAACACAATGGTTAATTCAGATGAGTAATAAAGAAAAGGCTGTTCCCAGAATAGCTGGGCACAAACAACTTCCAAGTAGAGCCCCCTTCCCTGCCAGGAAGAGGCCAGAAGGCCAGATGCCAGGCTCTGGACCTGCCCTGAGGCCTGAGGGGCCTGTGGGGAGGCCAGAGGGGTGGTGGAGCCCACCCCCCTTGTTAGGAATGCCAGCTCTGATGCTAACTAGCCACAAGGCCTCAGACGAGTTGCTTAACCTCACATGCCTCAGTTTTCTCATCTGGAAAATTGGCATAACAACACCCACCACCAGGGTTGTTAGGAAGATTACTGGAGTTCAGACTAAGTGTGTGGCACACAGTAGCCTCTCTTCATGTGTTTACTATCATTGTCCTCAGCGGGACAGCAAGGAAGCAGTTTCCCGGGTACAGGGCTTGCAAAATTATCTGGAGTGGGTTTGGTTTTCTAGAAGTGACATTCTCCCCCCACCCTTTCCCCATTCCATTTTCCTGGTCAATTCACCAGGGCTTCATGATGAACTAAGGAATCCACCTAAGACTGTATAGTCATCCCAGCTGCACTTCATTGAGCACCCACTGTGTGTCCCCAGTACTGCTTACACATATTTTCATCAAATACATCAACCCTGTGAAGTAGATATTATCTTCATTTTATAGGAGATTGAAGTTCAGAGAGCTGACGTGATTTTCCCCCAAAGTCACAGAGTCCCAGGTTCAAACACGCATTCAGGCTACTATAACAAAGTACCACAGACTGAGGGGCTTAGACAACACACATGTATTTCTACAGATCTGGAGGCTGGAAAGTACAAGAGCAAGTCTCTGGCATACTTGGCGTCTGGTGAAAACCCCTTCCTGGTGCACAGGTTTCCATCAGCTTGCGGGTTCCTCACATGGTGGAAGGGCAAAGGAGCTCTCTGAGCTCCCTTTTCTGAGGGCACTAATCCCATTCACGAGGACTCCACCTCATGCCCTAATCACCTCCCAAAGGCCCCCACCTCCTAATGGCCTCATACTGGGGGTTAGGATTCTAACATATAAATCTGGGGGGACGCAAACATTTACTCCACGACAACCCTGTGATATTCCAAGCCACAAACACTACATTGCCCCTAAAAGCCACCTAGAGCCAAGGCGGGCATGGCAAATCGTGATGTGCCCTTCACGAGGCTGGGAGCCTGGGTAGGCTGTGATTGCCAGCGGTGTGTCTAGATGCAGGGCTATGGCGCTGAGCTGTCTTACCCTCTCCAGCAGGCGATGACTGAGGAAATGAGGCGGCAGCGCCTGGCTGAGGAGGGCTTTGGCAATGGGAAATCATAATCCCCCACTGCAGTGCGGCAGCCTGGGTTAGAGAGTTTAAATCTGAGTGTTGGGAGGAACCTTCACCCCACTGTGTCATGTCTCTTTTTTTTAAGTTTGTTTATTTTGAGAGAGAGAGAGAGAGAGAGAGAAGGGGAGGGGCAGAGAGAGAATCCCAAGCAAGCTCTACACTGTCAGCACAGAGCCTGATGCGGGGCTTGAATTCACGAACCAAACCGTGATGTCATGACCTGAGCTGAAACCAAGAACATTAACCGACTGGGCCACCTGGGCGTCCTGGGTCACGTGTCTGAAGGGTGATGCCCCTGCCCCTCCTCCTGAGAGTGGAAGGGCAACCGCCCTGATGGGTGAGTTTGTAGGAGGGACCAGCTCTGTCTTTGGCCTGCTCTTCGCTGTGCCAGTGAAGGCCCTTTCCCTGCGGACAAGGTCCTTTCCCACAGGGCCTTGCACTGGGTAGGTGGGCTCAGTTCAGGGATGGAGACTTAGGTCCTTCAGGACTATGATCTCTATCAGTTATCAATTTGTTTTTCCCCTTTCCTTTGTTTTGGGCAGCCAGGAGTGCCAAGGGGTATCACACATCTCCCACCTGGGGCGGGGGTGGGGAGGGCGGTGTTTGAGGCCGGTCAGCCTGCCTTATGCTCCCTCATCAGGTACCATAACTATTCCCATTACATAAATTAAAAACTGAGGTTCGGAAAAGTCCCTCCACACAGCTGAGTATATAGTAAATTCAGGGTTTGGTCCCAGGTGTGAGTCTAAAACTCCGGTTCTCACCACTACTGCGGTTCTGTAGAGGCAGGGGGAAGAAAACCATTCTCTTAGGTTCAGTAGCTGGATCATGTGAATTAAACTGATAAAAGACAGAACAGAAAAGATTTATTATGCAGGCACATGGGGCCTCACAGAAAAGATGTGAAAACTGAAAAACATTAGGCTTGAGAGCGTATAGGCCATTTTAACATAGGGTGATAAATTGTGGACAAGGGACAAGACAAAGGAAAAAGGGATCGGGTTTCTAGAAGTCATAAATTGTGGGAAGGTAGATATATGGGGGATATATAAGATATATGTAAGATATATGTAAGATAAGGGTTGTGTGGTAAGATTTGTAGTACGATGCATGCTCAAGTCAGTGCTATCTCCACTGATGAGAATCATCTCTTCTTCCTGATACGGGAAAGGGGCGGGGGATACCTTCACAAGGGGAACTTTACATTATCTTTACAAAGGGAAATTTATACGCTGTTTTTAGGCAGGAAGGAAGAGGACAGAGCTTCTCCTGTGTCTGCTGTTCCTCAATTGCCTTCAGCTCATAATCATCCTTATGCCAAAGTGGCATAGTTTAGGGTGCTATATTCTGGTCCCCTTCAGTTCCCCAAACACATAACACTGTTTTAAAAGGTCACAAATATTTATTAAGTCTATTATATGTTCAATATTATAAGGCTGGATTCTTGCCCTCAAGGAGTTTACACTAAGTATAGGAAGGCAAGACTCCTCAGCCTCAGACAGGTCCCTCAGTGGGGACAGTTGCTCTCTACATTTGGACAGAGTTTCTAAGTTTACTAGTGCTTCACACACACCATTCTGTCTTCTGTCTGACTGCCAGAAACAAGTGAGGCAGCCTGGTTCTCTTTTCTGTTTTACAGAAAACTGTCTTAGAAGTCAAGCAACTTACCCAAAGTTATCCAGCCTGGACATCTATCTCCACTGTTCTGCTCTACACACACACACACACACACACACACACACACACACACACACACACACCATACAGATGCCTATATGTAGCATCTGTATGTAGCCATGTTTGCTAATGGAGCTGGTACTGACTCCGATCTTGACTGGCCAACCTAAACTGGCCCCCACCCACCAATAATCATTAGGGAGAGGCTTTGAAGGAAATTTATTCCCCCCAGTCTGTGGCTAATGCAAGTTACTCACGTAAATGAGCTGGACAAGTCACTTGGACAGTATGTACAGGTCACTCAAAGAAAGAGCTATTTGAGGTATGTTCAGCAGGTTTTCCTTTTGTAAGGCCACAAGTCTAAACGTCTAAACCAAACTGACTCCATGACAGGCTTTAAGTTTCCTCTCTAAACTAGAAGGCCTGAGTTTGGCTTCCCCAAAACTATCAGGCAGTTACACATTGCCCAAGGCAGGAGACACCACCCTTGCAACACCCAATAAAGAAAGGCCAGCGACCACCCTCCACATTGTTAAGGAAGAGGCCTGGAGATAGAAACTATAGATAGGACCCTGTTACCTAATGTTAAAGTTAACCTGTTAGTCGCCGAACAAGACCCTAGGCTCGCTCTGTGATTGGTTGAATTTAAAGGTACTCTAAACGTAATTGGATCCCGCCAAAAGTAACGAATACTCTAGACAATGTGTATGGTCAAACCCGCTGTCAATGATGCTGAATAATTATGATTGGATCACAGTTCCCATGTCACAACTTCTGTAACTCCCCCGTCACAAACCCCATAAAAACCCTACTCTGCCCTTGTTCGGGGCTCTCAGCACGGATCCATTGCACTGGTGAGGTCTGGGAGCCCGAGCTCGAGCCCGTAATAAAGCCCTTTGCCTTTGCATGCGTGACTCGGTCTCCCTGTTGGTCTCTGGTCAGTGAGGATACTGCGATCTGGCTATAACACTTTGGGCAGACTGTTTCCTGTTAGCGCCTGTTAATGTGTCTGGAAAAGAACTAAATTAAACTGCATTTCATTGAAGACCTTCTACTTCAGATCTATTACAAATCCATACCAGAGTCTCCTTTTCCAGAATCTCCTACGACACTGGCAAGTTTGGCAGAAACACGGGTTGGCTCTAACAGCCATTCCCAATCAACCCTCTTCTCTTTCGTCTGCCTGCCCTAGGAGAGATGAAAACTCATTTCCCCAAGTACTCTGCAGCGAAGGGTGGTAAGGGAAGTCTGCTGCGGCAGCGGGCAGGTTTCTAGGAAATCTTATTTTTCTCTCTATGAAAGGAGACGACTGAAAATGTATTCTCTTGAAGTTCTGGTCAGCTCCCTGCTTTCTGTTTTTGTCTGAATTTCTGCTGGGATGTGAGATGAGAGCTGGAGCCAGCGCCACCAACAGCGGGAAATCCTGGCTTGTGGAACGTAGGCGCGGTGGGAAGAGTCGAGGGGCGGGACAGGAGGGGGCAGAAGAACGGCTGGCGCCTGGCGACCACAGGGCGCAGCGGAAAACCGAGGGCGGTGCGGCGGCGGATTAAGGAGCGCCGGCGGGACTCGTCTTCGCCCCGGCAGGCGTCGCCTCTCCGGCTCCAGGGGTGCGGCTTGTCCTCAATGGACGCGGCACGTTCTGGGGCGTGGTCAGCCGGACCGTAGAACCCCGCCTGCTCGGGGGCGGGGCTGGACGAAGGGGTGGGGCTGCGCCCCGTCGGGGTGTGGGCTGTGGAACCTCAGAACCCCGGCGACTCGGGGCTGGGGCGCGCGTCTCCCGGCGCGGGGTTCCTCCCACGCAGCCTCCCATTCAAAAGATGCCGAAGGGGCGGCGCGGCGGCCAGAGCCCAACCATGAGCCAGCGGCCTGCTCCGCCCCTCTACTTCCCGTCCCTCTACGATCGCGGCGTCTCCTCGTCTCCGCTCAGCGATTTTAACATCTGGAAGAAGCTCTTCGTGCCGCTGAAGGCTGGCGGGGCGGCGGCCGGGGGGCGGCCCCTCCCTCAGGCGCCCCTGCCGCCGCCACCCGGCCTGGGGCCCCCAGGCGAGCGCCCCTGGCCCCCGCCCTGGCCTTCCGGCCTGGCCTCCATACCCTACGAGCCTCTGCGCTTCTTCTACTCGCCACAGCCGGGGCCCGAGGTGGCTGCCTCGCCCCTGGCTCCCTGCCCCACCACACCCCGGCTCGCCTCCGCCTCCCACCCCGAGGAGCTATGCGAGCTGGAGATCCGGATTAAGGAGCTGGAGCTGCTCACCATCACTGGGGACGGTTTCGACTCCCAGCGCTGTGCGTGACCTCCTTGGCCGGCCTTGGCTCGCTCCTTGGCTCCCCACTTGGCTCCCCGCCTCCCAAATCCCCTCCCCGGCAATGTGGCCTCCGGCTGGAGTGCCGAGATCCCAGATCGACCACCCCCCCCACACCCCAGCACCCACACTTACCCCTCCTGGGTTTCAACCGACGCCTTCCCTCACCGCAGTCAGGATTTCATGAACACTCTTGTACCAAAACTCCACTGTCCCTCCATGCCGAGACCTTTTGGTAATCTGGACTCTGAATCTCCAAACCTCCATCCACCACCACCCCCATCCTGCACTTGACGCCTCCTGAACCATAACACTCCCATCCCCTGTGGTAGTAATACTACCAACACACACCACACACAACCCCTTCCTTTAGAGACCTGAGCCTTAAGTGTTCATCTTAACTGCGGTCCTCCATGGGAGGAGGGGGAAGCGAATGGCCGTTGGAGTGTCCGTGGGTAGAGGTGGGAATTGTACAAGACCCAGGAAGCCCAAGGACAGTTCACTGAGGGGCTCTGGGGCCTCCACTTCTCAATGCTGGAAGGTAACCTCCCTGTGAGCCCTAGCCCTGACTGTGATAGCCCTCTGACCAGGGTTTTGGACTCTGACCTCTGATGTTAGGGCTAAAGTCTTAGGGCTCTGGACCAGGGCAGACCAGGTGTGCCCTGATGTGGGCAAGTCTAGCTGCAAGCTGACTTGACTATTCTCCTTGAACGGTAAAGTTAAATCTGATTCTACTCCCATAAGGACCTGTCACACTAGAATATTCAGTAGCCATAGGCTGTTCTGCAGACTTTGTCTTCCCATTACCTGTTCCCGCTAAGGCTTGCAGTTCAACACTGGAGGAGGATAGATTGTTCTAGAAAGACTATCCCCATTATTGTGAACAACAACACAAGTTAAGTTGGCTCCTCCGCCACACACAGAAGGGGGGTATGAAATAACCTAAATATTTAGGTTAATGTGGCCATGACAATGGTCCTCAACTTATCAGGCACCCTATAAGGTCCTCTTCCCCACAGCCTCATTCCCCACAGAATCCCTAGAAAACCAGCCTTCTAAGTCCTAGATTTCTTTACTACATTTTCTCCACTGAAACATATTTTGGCTGTTAGGGGTTTTTTCCTACCCGTGTTGGGTTCTGGGCTCATGCAGGGAGCACACAATTGCTTCCCAGACGCTTACTTTGGAAGTGTTAGAGAAGCCCTTATCTTTACTACAGATATGTTTATTTTGCTCTCCTGCAGATAAATTCTTGAAGGCACTGAAAGATGAAAAGTTACAAGGACTGAAGACGAGGCAGCCTGGAAAGAAGTCGGCCTCTCCCTCCTGAGGAGCTGCCTCCCCGGAGCCAGGGACGCCGCCTCCTTAGGTGTTAGTGCTTAGATAATGTGTCCCATTTGTTGTCATTTCAAAGACCGTTATTTTCTGTTCTGTATTTAACTGCTGTTCTCATTGCTCCCAGCATTTTCTCCACATACAGTGCCCACTTGTGTGGTAAATCTCATGGTCTGTCTTCTCTTTGTGCTGCTGCTGGGGGAGCTCTTTCACAGGGCCTGGGAGCTGCTGCCCGGCTGGCATTCAGGGGACCCCCGACGCTGCCGAGTGGAGGGAACTGGGAAAAACCAAGGGCAATATATATTTGGTTGCGGTGCCCCTGCTCACAGAGGCTCTTTGAGGACTGGAACAGATAGTTTGTTTTCAAACAGCTTTAGTCCTGGGAAGTGTTTTTTGAATAGCTTTTGGACCACAAAACTCTTTGATGATCTGATCAAAGCCATGGTCCTTCCTAGAAATTCATGTGCTTATTATGTGCCCGGCACCCTCCTAGACTTTTGGGATTGGGAGTTGGGGAGACACAGACAATAAATATCATAATATGGTATCACAGATAACCTGCTAAGGGGAAAACAAGAATAGTAGGGCAGGGTTGGTCAGGAGGGTCAGAGGAAAGCAGGGTGGTGTTTCAAAATAAGGTTTCTAAAAGAGGTAACATTTAAAAAAAATTTTTTATTTAAAAAATTTTTATGGTTTACTTTTGAGAGACAAAGTGCAAGTGAGGGAGGGGCAGAGAGAGGGAGACACAGAATCTGAAGCAGGCTCCAGGCTCTGAGCTGCCAGCACAGAGCCCAACACGGGGCTTGAACCCACAAACTGTGAGATCGTGACCTGAGCCAAAGTCAGATGCTTAACCAATTGAGCCACCCAGGCGACCCTAGAAGAGGTAACATTTAAATAAGGTGTGAGGGAAGTTGAGGGTGCTAGCCATGTGGCACATGGGGGGAATGTTCCAGGCACAAGGAAGGGCCAGGGCAAAGGCTGCGGGTGGGAGCATACGGGGATGTTTTAGGGTCAGCAAAGAGCCCAGATGGCTGGAGCAGAAGGGACAATGGTAGGGGAGAGTACAGGGGGTCCTTTGTGTGGGACTTTGCAGCCATGGCAAACACTGTGGGTTTCACTCCCAGTGGGGGATGGAGTAGAGGGTTTTCAGCCAAGCGGTAGTGTCTGACTTGTTCTTCTAAGAGTAGGCTAAGGAAGGAAGCACGGAAAGCAAGAAGGCTGTCATAATTAATAATCCAACTAAGCAAGAAGTGATGGTGCAGCACAGTGTGGCCCCGCCCGGCCTGCCCCCCCCCCCCCCCCCCCCCCCCCCCCCCCCCCCCCCCCCCCCCGCTGGGTCAGAGGTGTCTATGGCCTGTGGCACCACCCGCGCTGCCAGGTGCTATCTGTATGGCAAGGAGGAGCGAGAGCTCAGCGACACAAGCCCACAAATAATATTTTAGGAAACAAGTCTTCATCGAGTGTAACATTTTGAGGCGTGGCATCTGGATTTCCTTGTGCCCTCCCGACGGCCGCAGCCACTGTAGAACATAGCCGAAGAATTTGTGACGTTCGGGCTTCGCGCAGAGGAGAACGGAAAGGAGTGACCCGTGACCCAGGCGTCTTAGAATCCGAGGGGAGGAGGTGCTGAGGAGGGGGCGTGGTCAGCTCTGACCAATAGCCCAGGGCCTGAGACTCACTCCCGGACTTGGCAACAAAGATTCAGTGTTGGTGATCTTGTCGAGAGCAGTTTCCGTTGAGTGATAAGGGGTTTAACGCCTGACCCGAGCCGCTTTAAGAGAGAAGCAGGGGGGACTGGCTGGGCAAGTGGTTTGGAGAGGCCTTTCTTTATAATGACGGGAGACCGGCCTGCCTGTTTGTGTCCGGGAGGGAGAAAAAGTTGTTGCGAACGAAATGACACAAAAGACAAGACACACACAAAGGACAGACACAGACACAACTCCGGCCGGAGGAACAATTCTACGCAAGCCCCTCTTGCGGTTTATTTTATATCCCGGTAACTGGAGACAAACTGAAACCTACAAGATGCATTCCTTTACCAATTAAGGGCAAGTAGCCAAACACATTCCAAGGACAGGGGGGAGCAAAGGGAGGAAGTGACCACAGCATGTTTACTAAGAGGCCTGCTCACAATTCCAGCCTCCTCCCTAGTTCTAAGGAGGGCATGTTCCCTCGTTTGCGAGCGGACCATTAAACCTGGATATTGTGTGCAGGCCTCCTGGCAGAGCACCCCGTTTGCAGGCATGCTTTGCCCAGGCAGGGAGCCCCGTGTGCAGGCACCTCCCCGCGTCCCTAACCACGCTTTCTTGTGTGGTCACTGTCGGGCTCCCACAAAAGTGATGACGGAGGAAACGAGGGATTGCTGGAATGGTGCCTTGAGCGGACAGATAGGGGGGACCTATTTTACAGTGGAGGGAGCGGCTGTGCGTGGAGCAGACACGAGCCAGGGGGAATCGCACCAGGCTCGGTCTGCGGTTTGAGGGTGCAGATGCCGGTAGATGGGGAAACGGCTGGTAGGAGCCAGGATGTTGCATACCCAGGCCCAGATGTTCGTGCAGTGACCCCGTGTTTGAGGACACAAATGCGCATGCCTGCAGGGCCCAGCTGGGAACCGTGGCAGAGCGTGCGGGGAGCCCCGTGGAGACTGGCAAGCGGCGAGCTTGCGGGGCGGCTAATAACCCAGTTGCAGCGGCGTGTTGCCCAGGCAGGAGCAGAGCACCGTGTCAGGTGGAAGTTTCCTGGCTTCTAAATCTTAGCAACGAATCCACGGGTCTCCGAAACACAGTTGGGGCCAAATAAAGGCTAGTGTGTCCCCCAGTTTGTAACCTCTGCTCTCCCAGTAGGAGCCCTCTCCCCCTGGGCAGGGTTTCCAGGCCCCTACTCTCCTCCCCAAGAAGAAGGTAGATTCCTATTGCCCCAAGCTGGTTGTTACTGGAGAAGGTCCCTTGTTCACCCTGAAAAACTTCAGGCTGGCAAAGCCAGTGAGAGAGGCTGGAGAATTTTAATGAGAGGGAGGGGAAAATCAAGGGCAATGTATTCTGTGGGGGTCTGTTTCCTGTTCCCTCCCCTGTCCCATCAGCTCTCGCCCCCTGGTTAATCCCTAACGGCTCACCTCCTTCCCCACCAGGCTCTGGTAAGATTGGCCACCTATTAATTGCTTACCATGTGCCAGGCACAGAGGGAGACAACGGACATGAACAATTCAGTCCTCACCATCACCTTGTGGAATAGGCACGACACTTGGGGTATTTTATAAAAGAGAGAGGAGAGGCTCCTCCAGAATAAAATGGAATGGAAGAGTCGGCTTGCCAAAAAAAAGGCTGTTGGCACATGAAAATGACAGGAGTCCCGATGGAGAGGACAGCATATGCAAGGCATAATAGATGAAGGCAGTGGCGTGCTGGAGCCAGCTTGAAAAGCTTGTGAGAGCCAATTGTTAAAATTTAGGAATTTTTCAAGCTGGTTGTTAAACACAGCCATTATTAACAAGTAAACCGCATCAGGGCGCCTGGGTGGCTCCGGCAGTTAAGCATCCAGCTTTCAATTTCCAGTCAGGTCATGATCTCATGGTTTGTGAGATTGAGCCCCGTGTTGGGCTCTATGCTGACAGTGCGGAGCCTGCTTCAGATCGTCTCTCTCTCTGCCCCTACCCCACTTGCTCTTCTGTCTCTCCCAAAATAAAGAAATAAACATAAAAAAATTAAAATATATCAACTCACAATTAAACTATATTTACAACCAAGTTAATAAAGATTCAAAATTCATCACTTCCTAATTAGTTTTGCTACATTTCACAATTACATAATGTTCTTGAGGCTATGTCTGTTTGCACTGCTATAGTTGGTGAAAATACTATATAATGGTGTACCAATGTGCATTACTTCATAATAATGTCATGTTAGTATTTTGATTTTGGCCATCATGAGAGTTTTTACACCATGGAAACTGGTGAATGTACACATCAGGTTTGTGCCTACCCATCTCCACTCCGCCAAGGTGCTGGTTGTTAAAACATCCACTAGCACACCACCAGATAAATGAGAAACAAAAGTACCACTTTGTCTATCACTGAGCTAAATAAAGAAGCTTCTCTGAAGCATTTGAAGTTGGGCTGATGGTATAAATGGGCTTCCTTCTTCCTCTGGCCTGATTTGCCCACTCAGCTGCAGACATGGCAGAGGCAGGAAAGAAGAGCCTGGTCCAGCCTGCCCACAAAGGCTTTACCCTGAAACAAACAGGTTTTCACGGAGCACATGTGTACTGGCTTAAGATGTCATAACCTGCCCTCAGGTGATGTAGGGAGTCAGATTAGTGACTTCTTTTGGGTAATAAGGGTACAGGGAATCCAGAGGGAACAGCCTGCAGGTGGGGGACCAAAGTCCCTTCTCTCCAGGGGTAACTGTTTTGAGCAAGATGGAACATGCAACTTCATTAAACACGACACCAGCTCTTTATTTTTATTTTTTATTTATTTTATTTTTTTAAAATTTAATGTTTATTTCTGAGAGAGAGAGAGAGAGAGACAGCGTGAGCAGGGGAGGGTCAGAGAGAGAGGGAGACACAGAATCGGAAGCAGGCTCCAGGCTCTGAGCTGGCTGTCAGCACAGAGCCCGACGCGGGGCTCGAACCCACAAACCGTGAGATCATGACCTGAGCCGAAGTCGGACGCTTAACCGACTGAGCCACCCAGGCGCCCCAACACCAGCTCTTTAAACCACACCTCCTTCGTCACAGATCTGTTAGTCCTGAGAGAAATACAAAATTCAAATGTAATGGGAAAACCTCCCACTACTTAATGCCAGTCGCTTGTTCCCCACTCAAAAGCCAAAGGAATCAGACAGGATCTGGCACCTGCAGGAGCCTAGCTTCTAGGGACAGAAGGGAGAGAGAGCCTCTCACAGGTTTAAAGCTTTCACCGGAAGCCAACACCCCGTGGCTGCCTCATGGCACACTGGCCTTTTCAACAGTGTCTTGATTGTGTCACCAACCAGATCTGTGGCCTTGAGAAAGTCCTACCCAACCCCTCTAAACCTGTTCCCTCATCTGTCAGATGGAGGTATTGCTCACACAGGATGGCTGGGTCGGGGACAAGAAAGAAAAAGGGACTGTTGTGAAGCTGCCCCCAGTTGGGAGGAGGGTGAGTCTTCTAGAGAGGGCCAACCACATTTCTCCCAGGAAGCAGCCCATCGCCCACAACAGACAGACAAGGGCTCAGCCTCTCTGCAGGTGGGTCCCCCAAAGGAGGGCTGTCGTCACCCACCACCCAGCGCCTTCATCTTCCACCCCAGGGAGTCAGCTCACACAGAAGTTTCCTGCACAGCGTCTGGAGGAAACGGAAGTAGAGGAGACTCTGGAAAATGAATCCTTAGCTGGGAACCGACCTATCCTAGCGTTTCTTTTGGTTGCGGGAAAACAGTCACTCAAACTAGCTTAAATAAGGGGCTGACAGGAAGGTTCTCTGGTTACAAGCAATAGAAACTAACGTAAGAGGGGCACCTGGGTGGCTCAGTCGGTTAAGTGTCCGACTTTGGCTCAGGTCATGATGTCACGGTTCATGGGTTCGGGCCCCGCGTCGGGCTCTGTGCTGACTGCCAGCTCAGAGCCTGGAGCTTGTTTCGGATTCTGTGTCTCTCTCTCTCTCTGACCCTCCCCTGCTCACGCTGTCTCTCTCTCTCTCTCTCTCTCTCTTCCTCAGAAATAAATAAAACATTAAAAAAAAAAAAAGAAACTAACGTAAGAGAAATTTTTCAAAAGGAGGCACCCGGGCCCTTAGAAGGGAAGGAATGAGGCGCTGCCACCAGATGGCTGCGCTCCAGCTTTCAATCTTCAGAGAGGAAATGTGACTGGCCCTCCACCCTGGCCTCCGTGTCCATCTCTATCCATGTGGGGGACGGAGGGTGGCCAGGGTCTTGTGACTTCAGCCCTCTCAAGCCCTCAGAGTGGGGGAGAAGCTGCATTAAAAAATACCACATGTCCCCCCACGGGCCTCATGCCAATTGCACGGGCCTCTTATCTCTTGCTCCATATTCCTGTCTCACCCTCCTCAAAACATAACTCCTCAGTGACTCACAGGAGCCACACTGGGCCCCCTGTTCACGCCACCGCCTGCGGCGAACGGTTTCCTCGTCTGGATTCCTAGGGGCTGTGTCACAAGCTAGGGGAGGGGAGAGCCGGAGCACCGGAGGTCACGCCGCCAGCAGGGGTCGGAACCGGGATTCTTCTGGAAGGAGGAATCGATATCAGCAAGTCCATCTACCCATCCACAAACCCACCCAAGACTACTAATCTCATCTCAGAGCTGAACTGAATGCCGTTCGTCCTGTAACTCTGAACACACTGCACGTAAATTATGCTCGCATTCATTTTACTCCTTTGTTCATGTATTCTTCCAAGCATTCTTTCAACGAAGCAGGTTCTTAACTTTCTCTGAGCCTCTTCTCTCATCTGGAAAATGTGCATAATAACACCCCCTGCCTGGGGTTTTTTCAAGTGGTCTGAGGTAATGTGTGTAAAGCACTCAGCTCACGACTTGACACCATCATTTTGCTTGGTAGGGTTTCCTGGGTACATTTTGCACCCGGTTTCTAGTCCTTGAACCAAAACCTTCCTGTTTCTCTCATGCTGGGACCCACGAGGTGGCGGCCCAAGCTTAGAAGCGGGAGGGAAAGGACCCCCTTCTCTTTCTAGTCCTCTCACATCCAGAGCTTACATGTATCAGCTTGTTCATTAGCATACAGGAAAAAAATCTAGTTTGGAAACCCGTGAGGAGGAGACACTGTGGCCATTCACTGCAAAAATAAACACAGGTGCAGGCCCGGGCCTTTCTCAGAGGCTGCAGGTGGCTGCCTGCTGAGAGCCACAGTTTGCTCATGTGGGTGGGGGTGGGAAGTGGAAGGATCACTTTTCAGAACCAGGTTCAAGGTGGAAAATCCACGTGAATAAAAGAAGCTAGACTGAGCTCATTAACACTTTCTGTCTGTATTGGGCTGCTTGGGCTGCTATACCAAAATTCCACAGCTGGGGGGCTTTAGCAACAGATATTTACTTCTCACAGTTCTGTAGGTCCAAGATCAAGGTGCAGGCCAATTCTTGTTCCTGGTGAGACCTCTCGTCCTGGCTTGTAGCTGGCTGCTTTCTTGCTGTGTCCTTACGTGGCAGACAGTTCTGGTGTCTCCTCCTCTTCTTATAAGCACACTGATCTTATCTTGGGGACCCCACCCTCATGATCTCATCTAAATCTAATTACCTCCCGAAGGCGTCCTCTCCATATACCAGCACATTGGGGATTAACATACGGATTTGCGGGGGAGGGTGGCAGCACAAGTCAGTCTGTAGCATCATCTACAGTGTATTTCTAGTTATTCCCCTCTCCGGTCATTTATCTACCTAGTTCCTTTTAGTCATACACACACACACACACACACACACACACACACACACACACCATCCAGCCATTAATGGATGACAATAATAATAAATAGGCAGATAGACAACAGTCCCTAAGTAAGTACATATATCTATATCTACCTACATATAAATAAACATAAATATATACACATGTAGATATTTATCTATGGTTTGTTGTCTATCTGCCTATTATGTTATTATTGTTATCCATGAATGGGTAGATGGTCTAGAACTATGCTAACAGAACTTTCTGCAGTGATAGAAATGTTCTAAATCTGTGCTGTTTAATATAGAGGCCATTAGCCCATTGAGACTTGACATGTGCGTAATGCAACTGAGGAGCTGGATTTTAAATTTTATTTCATTCTAATTATTATATTTCTGTATACTTTATTTTTTATTATTTTATTTATTTGAGAGAGAGAGAGAATGAGTCGGGGAGAGGGGTAGAGGGAGAGAGAGAATCTTAAGCAGACTCCATGCCTAGCGCTGAGTCCGATGCGGGGCCCAATCCATTGACCCTGGGATCATGACCTAAGCCAAAATCAAGAGTCAGACATTCAACCGACTGAGCCACTCAGGCACCCCACTTTATTTCAGTTTAAATAGTCACATGGGTTATTGGCTACTGTGTTGGACAGCTCAGATCTAGACAGAGGTACATATATAATTTCCCTTTTATTTATTTGATTAGGTTGTGTTGAGTTTGGAAATTTTGATTTGAAAAACCAATGCAAGCTTGGTTTCCAGAGTTAACTGATGTGGGAGTAGGTGAAAATGGTATCTCTTTATAAATGAGGAAACAAAGGCTCAGAGAAGTGAAGCCTGAGGTGACACAGGGGGTCAGTGGCTGAGCCTACCCACTACCTCTAAGGGGCAGTTCCCTCTTCCGTGCAAGCCTCCAGGAATCTGGGTTCCCTTCTTGTCCCTCCTGGAGGTGATTTGGGAAGAGTCCCAGGACAATGAGGACAGGCCACTTGAGCAAGGTATGAGCAAGGCATGATGTGTGAGCATGTATGCGTGTGTATGTGCACAAACACCCACGCGGTGTGTGCATGAGCAGGCCTCTTGTTGAAGGAGGCTCTGTGATCCTCTGCCCAGGAAAGAGGATGGTGAGCAAATCTAAATTGTTTACTGTACCCTTGCCCATCCATCCCAAAGAGACAGTTTATTTTAGGTGCATTTCAAGGACTGATGAATTTTATAGCCTGCGTTAGGAAAAGAGCAAAGGTGCTCTCATGGGGCCAGTCGTAGCACTGGAAAAGATGTCTTGGGGGCTGAGTGCAAGAGAGGCCAGTGGGGTTTGGAGACACTCTTGAACTTTCTCCCAAGCCCCTGCCATAACACCACACCCATCAATACCAACTATCAACTCGCAGTTATTGATGGCTTTCTCTGTGCCAGGTCCTGTGCTCAGCACTCTACATACAGAGTCTTATTAATACTTCCAGCCTCAATCCACGAGGAAGATGTCCTTCCTACCACTGAGAGAGGCACGGAGAGATGTATAACTAAGATGTGGCCACGCTCCTCCAAAGCCCCATCACTTAAACCTTCAGCTCATTTCTTGGTGACTGGTTTCAAGCTACTATATTTTCCCTGTTTCCCCTTCAGCCCACCTCAGCCAGCTGCTACTGAGAACTTTTGTGTGAGCAAACGTCAAAACTGCCAAAGTCTAGACTTTAAAGCAGGAACAGGCAGGCAAGTTTTCTCCTGATTTCAACACAGGCGAACTTCACTTTAACAACATTGTGCCTGAGCTGTTACATGGGTAGTCTCATGAAGGCTTCCCAATGCAATCTTATTGTCCACTGGTTTGCCATATGGATTTGGTAATGAGTTCCACGTCCTTCTTCCAGAGCTGACTGTCCTTACTGCCAGACCTTTAAATATGCCAAGCTCAGGCATTATGCAAGGAGTTGCTTGCTGGGACTGGGGTCGAATGCCCTGGATGAGTTGAGTTTTTTGGCTGTTCTGAAGAATGACTCCCAGGAGAGATAGGACCATAATCAAAAGAACACGTGGACTCTGTGGGACATCTCCAGGTTGGTCAGGTTAGTGAAGGGCTTTTCCTTTCACAGCACTGCTCACTCTCTGGGTGTCCTGAGCTTGTCCTCTGTTGTGGGGACTTGTGGGTGTCCTGGGCTTTTGAAAAGAGAGGTGGTCAACAGTGGGAGGCTGGGAGGGGCTGAGCATAGGGGTCACTCCTGGGTGATCAAGGGGAAATGTGTTGGCTGTGGCAATATAGTGAGTTCCCCAATGCTAGTAGTATTCAAGGAGCCAAATGAATAATAATCCATCATGCTTGCAGGGTGTCATGCAGGTGTAAACCAGGCACTCTCTCCTTCCAGCTCTATAGTCACGTCATAAACTAGATCTTATCTTCATTTCACAGATAAGGCTCAAAGAGGGGGCATGACTTGTCCAAAGTAACTAGAATGAGGTAAAGATGAGGTTCAAATCCAGGTCTGGATGACTGCAAATCCTAAAATGAGGATCCCTTTACCCACGTGATAACAATGGTCATGGCGTAGATTCAGAGCTAGAGTAAAACCTTTAAAAAAGATTTTGGTGTCCTCTTCCACCATAAGTAGTTTAAAATCAAGACGATTCCCCCAATTCTACCCCACAGTGACTACATTGCTTTTTTTCCCTAAATATAAAATTATATTTTAATAGTCTCCATCTTCCCCCCAACCTCCCATTCATTCTCCTACCCCTCATTTTGAGTACCTGTCTTGCTGAAGCTCTAATTCTGCTTAATCTTTGATCCAGTAAGCCAACATTGTGTATTCAGAGCATAAAGTTTATCCTGTATGGATTGCAGGGTACAAAGCTGGAAAATTTCCCCACTAAATTCTCTTCCAGTTCAATGAGTCTGGGCTCATTGAATCTGGGATCATAATTTCAAAACAAGCAAGATACATCCTTTCATCACATGGCCATTTCTAATATTCTGAGAATTTATAAACGCTTGTTAAAAATCTCTTCAGAAGAAATTTTAAGTAAGAAAAAAGACAAGATGTGAGCACAAATAGCCACTAACTCCTTGGAAAGAAAATTATCTGTAAGACAACGTGCTTTATTTCAAATGCAAATTTGCCAAGAAAAAACAAACACAATTTCAACTAAGCTCAACAGACAAATGCGGCAAAGAAAAGGTATCCTTGCAAAGCTCTACCTGATTCGCCTATTTAGATTTGCTCCATAGAACACTATATTTCAGAGCTGAATAAAAACCAAAATCCATTCATTAATAACACAGTGCATTCTGAATGGCACTTTATTGATATGAACAATGTAAAATGAAAGTGTTTGGTGTACTATGGTTTCATTTGTAAAATATACGGTTCCTGAAATTTTGTTTTGGATTGCATAGTACAGTTTCCAAAGCAGTTATTCCTTTTCTTACAATTTGGGAGCCTGATTTCATTTGACAGCTCTGAAATTTGGGTTTATAATACTTGTTGTTTCTTGGAAGCTGGCTATTTGCTCTCTGTCCCCAAGGAGATATTGTGGGCATCTTCCTACCTAGTTAAAGATCATTGATAAGGAAAACTGTGTAACATCATTAGAAGATGCAACTGTAGAGTCTGTCTTTTCTAAACCTAAATGTTTCCAGAAAGAAGGGGACTTTGGTTTTCATTCGGCTGCATTGGTTTTTTATTTCACCTATGTCTTATGAGCTGAAAATGCGCTGAATGAATGCATGTTCTTCACATGTTGGGTTCTGTGTCTCAAGGATCAGTCTTTCTGGACTATAAGCTCTGTGGGGGACAGAACTGTGTCCTGCTCACTGTGTGAATCCGCATCACTTAGCATGGAGTCTGCTGCAGAGTAGGTACTCAGGAAATGTTTGCTCAGCCAATGAAGGCCTGGATGGATAGCCATGTGGAAGTCCTATTAGTGTTTCCTGTACAGTTCCAGTTAGACGAAAGGTTAATGATCTACAGGATAAAACTGGGCCCATAATGTGTGGCCCCGGCAGAAAGGCAGCTCTGCAGCTTTTCTTCAGCCCTCATTTCTGCTCAGTTGTGGCACCTGATTTCTGGTCCCGGCCTGTGGCTCTCTTACCTGGACCCACACTAAGGAATTGGTCCCCCAAACACCGAAGGCTAGTATGGGACCTACCAGTTTTGGAGACAAAATCTTAAAGAGAAGCCAACTTCTAGTTTACAAAGCACCTGAATATTAATCTATGAAGCAATTCATGCAATTTGGCAGCTCTATATTTTCACAGTCTTAAGATTTTCCAGGCTCTTTCTTTTGTTGCTACCAAACTTGACCTAGGAAATGGGACTTCTCCAGGAGGATGCAAACAGCTTTTGATTTTGCCATCACGAATCCTGGCAGAATAAGGTGAAGCATGAATAACCTAATCCAACATCTCTCTTCCTCATAGACCCTATGTCTCAAATCCAATTGTTTCCAAATATCCCATTGGCAAGACATCTGAATCTGGGTGGTAGCCTGAGTTTTCATTAGGTTGTGTTGGTGTCACTGGAGATATGGCCTCAAGGGGTGTGGCTTCCACAGGCCCTTTGGGTCTCCCAAAGATGGTAGCTACCAACTGTGATGGAGTTGGCACCTGGGGCAAATGCAAATTCATTCATATATTTATGGAAGATCCATCAGAGTCCAGAGCAAGCTTATATAGCCCATTTCAGAGATCAGGTAACCTGGAGTGCCTTTACCTTCAAGAGTTTGCGAGAGTTCTTTGGCTTGGAGGAGGGGTTGGTGGTGAAAAACTGTTATGCCAACGAAATTTCATTTCAGTTCTAAAGAGCCAGATGGGCGCTCTTTAAATATGAGTCTGTTTATGTGCCAACATGAACACTGAAATGTCTTTAAAATGAAGTGCCCAACTGTGCAAACCAGTGTTTTGCCATAACCACACCTTCAAGAGGTCGTCGAGAGACTCGGAACAATTATGTTTCCTGCTAACCATCTGTGTACATTTTACAGGTGATTGACCATTGACAACACCCTCACTAATGTTTCCATTATGAGATTCCACATCCTTTCCTAGGTGCATTCTTTCCAGCTTCCAGGGGCCAGCAGAGCCCATGAATTGGATGCGTGACAGTGACTCACAGAAGTCTAGAGACTGTCCTTTGGAATAAATTTGCTCTCCTTTTTCTGATGGGACCCCAGTAAGAAAAGGCTGGGATTGCCATGTGTCTCTTCCAGCTCCTTGGGTCTGTGTCTGTCTGCCATTCCTGGGATGAATGACACTTCCCTATATTTGATCATTTCATTTGTCCCGAAGGTTCAGAGCAGCCAGCATCCAGGAGGAAAGAGAAAGGAAATGGAGGAGTAGGGAGCCCCTCTGCTCCTGGGCACACTGGCCCTATTCCCTGCAATGGTGAGCACCAGAACATTTTGTGGAGGCTCCAAGTTTAGTCCTCATCCCCACAGCAAGACAGTGGCTTTGGGAGTGTTTTTTGTTCATGTGTGAGCCCTCTTTACAGGGGGAGCAGAGAGAGGAGTAAAAGTTGCTTCTTCTGTCTCTAAGTACTTCTGAATACTTGCAGAGAGCTTAGCAGACTAGGCTCCAGTGAGAAATGACATGCAGTTACTGTCCAAGCTGCCTGAGTTTGAATGGAGCCGCAAAAGCCCTAGGGTTGTGGCTCTCCATTAGGATGTAGGGACTCCCTCAAAAACACTCAAGAGTTGGTTTTCATTTGTCTATTTTTGTTATAGGAGATAGTTTTACTTACCTATACTCTAAGTCTTCTTGGCGTCAAGGCTACTTCTTACTCAATATTCTATTTTCTTAGACCTTTGCATTGAATACAGCCCATCATGGCCTCTGAATCTTGACCATTGAGTTTCAGCATCTGTTGCTAATAGACTCAGTGTCTTGGTATTTCCCACGGAGAGAATCCAGTTGGCCTGGTCCCATGTGCTGAGCTACATTTCTTGTGGTTGGTCAGCCTATGAATTTGTAGCTCCTGGGTCAGAAGGGTCTCCTGTTCAATCAGCTTACATCAGAGGGCCGGGCATTGACATAACACATGAGTACGGCTGAGCGTGAGGCAGACATCATGATTGCTGGGACTAGCAAAGGTGAGGAAAGGTAGGTGGTCTTGGAAGTTTGTGTCCCATACCAATGTCATCCTGGACTCCTTGGGAGCCACTGACCTGGATGGGACTTGTTTATGTTCTGAGAGGGGCATATGACTAGACATTGGCTTATTCTGCCCTGGGTGTCCTGGGAAACCATCCACTCCAAGAACACAGTCATGGGTGGGCTGACTGGGATGGCCAGGGGTGAGTTCTTTTTGGCTGAGGAGCACATGCTCAGGCTGGGAGGGCTGCTGAGACCACATGGAGTGCTCCTGTTCTTTGACAACTCGCTGTGCAGTTGGGTTGTGAGGAGGGTTCCATCTCACCACATAGAAGAGGTAGAATGAGAAAGTAGGCAGGTTTTGGAGAATGAAAGCCTTTGCTTTTTATTTTACAATAAAAAAAATTCTAACAGCATATGAACACTCTGTTCCTGGCAGAGGCCAAAGATGTACAAAGTCAATCAGAAAGCAAAGCATTAAGTGACAACAGCTGGAGTTGAAGCTCCCGTTCAGTAATTATCTTATCTCAGCCTAATGTGTGGCTAATGTGGTTGGTGGGAATCGCCAGCCTAGGTGTTCCACCCCGAGTGAAAGCACAAGTGCAATGTTTGTGTCACCTCTAAATGTAAACAGTGACAGTAGCAACAGCACAATGCAGCTCCAGATGAGGCTGGCTTTTGTGGGCAGTTCCAGACTTAGGAACATTTTCATTTTTAAAAAATTTTATAGAATATGTGACAAATTAGTTCAGTAGATGGAAGGAGCTAAAATATTTCACTACATAAGACCAAATTATGAAGCTAATAATTTAGTAAGAATACCTTCAAATATACTTCTCAGAGCATTTTCAGATACAATATGCCACATGTTCCTCACAAACACCATGGGAGGTAGGAAGCGTTATGCTCACTGTTTTTTAATTTTTTTTAATGTTTACTTATTTTTAAGGGAGGAGGAGACAGAGCATGAGCGGGGGAGGGGCAGAGAGAGGGAGACACAGAATCTGAAGCAGGTTGCAGACTCTGAGCTGTCAGCACAGAATTTGATGCGGGGTTCAAACCCACAAACCGTGAAAGCATGACCTTACCCAAAGTCAGACGCTTAACCAACTGAGCCACCCAGGCATCCAGTTTTTCTCATTTTATAGATGAGGAGTCAGAAAATGGTTTAAAGTGAGTTGCCTAAGGCCTTGACTATTTATGACTTCTTCAAGATTTCCAGACCAATGAATGATACTCTGATTCTGTTTGGTATAAACCTTCTCCCCCAGTTAGTATGTGGGTGGGGTGAATTTAGACATAAGGAAGAAATGGGGGAAATAAGGTGTTGTCACAGTTAATTTATGTAAAATACATTGACAGCCTCCCTCCATAATTTATAAAAGTCTGGCCAAGGTCAGAGAATGAAAATAATCAATTTCTAGATTTCATTATGTAATGGCTTTCACTAAAGTATGGGTTTGACCTATGAAGACAAATTCTGCCACATCACAATTGTTTTTGAAACCTGCATAATCAAAGCAACTTAACATTGTCTAAAACAATTTGTTTCTGGCACTATTCTATTTCCTAAATTGTCCTTTCCAGAAGCCCTCTACATTTTAGCACTTACCACAGGCTGAAGGTTAGGACTCTAATCTATAACCATTCACCTTAAGAAATCAAGAGACCTTTCAATTCTCAGGACACTAACTTATTATATTTGGAAGGGCATAGACACAATAATATCAATTTCACTTGAAACTAATTTTGTTTCACAAGTCTCTTTAGAGAGGCTCATCAGTTTCCTCATCCATGCAGGTATGTGGTGGCGAGCTACATTAACAGCATCTGAGCTAAGATCATGCAATTCAATTTACAAGTATTTATTATCTGCTGAGCAATATGTGGTGCTACGTGGGGCTTGACCATAATCATCCTTGGACCCAGAAGTAGTATCAGTAGTACTGGTGCTAGGATGGCATGTGGTTGGGGCAGGGCTGGCCAGTCCACCAGGGTTTCAAATGCATGCATTCCCACCTGATGCGCAATGACCTTCCTCTCTGCGGCAGTGTCCACAGGGATGGCTCATCTGCTGTCTGGAGTGCTGATCAATTTCAGTGCTGAGGAGGTTCCTTTTGAAGGTTCTTCCCACTCACGCTCCTCCTCTGGGTACTAGCCCCCAACAAAGGCTCTTATTGAAAGAGTCAGTCCAGGAGGCCATGTTTGTTTTACATGACTCTGCCTCCTTGATGATTGCTGATTGGACAGGCATGGGACACAGGGGTGGCTCATCCACAGGCAGATGGACTGGACCAATCAGAGTCTCAAGATTTGGGCAGAGATGGTAGTCAGAAAGGGGTGGGTACAGGGAAGAAAAGGTGGTGCGGAGTGGGTCCTGGGATGGATTCTCAGCTGTAGACACAGTAAAGAGAAAACGGAGAATGCTAGGAGGCCACAGGAAGCGAGAGAAATGAGCAACTATACAGAATATACGGAGAGAAACAGAGATGAAAGCCCATATGGAGAGAAGATGTGAGAGAAAGTAAGAGTGAGGATGGCTGTCTCCAGGCTTTCCCATATGGGATCTGTGTTTTATTTCTATGAAATAGCTCTGTGTTCTCTCAGTCAATTCCCACACTTTTGAGCAAGTGTGAATAGTCCTTGCAAAGGTCTTTGACTGGAATACCTTCAAGGTTGGACTATAGGGGAGAATTTAATTTCTAACACATGGATCTGAGTCAGTCACTGCTCCAAACTAGATCACTGTACTTCCCTAAGAGTGTTTAGCTGTATTTTGTAAGGAAAGTCCAAGTATTTTCTGGTGTATGGTAGAAGGAACAGATCAAGTTTAAATTATGTTCTCAAACTTTATAAATAATATCTGTTATTTTACTCATTAAACATTGAATGCCTGAGTAGAAAAAGGTGCCTCAGGTAGAAAAAAGAAGCTTATTTATCTATAATCAATATTTAAGTCTTTTGATCCATTTCTCTGTTTACTGCTATTAGAAGAGTATTTTTTTGTCAGGTATTTAAATTCCTGTCTTCATCTGTACTCTGATATTTTTTAAAAAATCACAAATCTAACAATTTCCTATCCATTCTTCCATCAAGATTGTTCAGAAATTACATGCTCTGCTGCTGAATTCTTAAATTAACGAGTGTACAACATAAGTTCCAGGACCAGAGAACTGATTCTTATATAATCCACTCTGTCTCAGTCAGCCCAGGGTGCCGTAACAAAGTACGGCAGACTGGGTGGCTTTTAAACAACAGAAATTTATTTCTTACACTTTTGGAGGCTGGAAGTCCAAGATCAGGGTGCCAGCAGGATCAGGGTCTGGTGAACCCTCTTCAGAGTTGCAAGACTGTTGACTTCTTACTGTACCTTCACATGGCAAAAAAGAGGGCAAGAAGGCTCTTTGAGATCCCTTTTACAAGGGCACTAATCCCATTCATGAGGACCCCACCTTCATGACCTAATCATTCCCAAGGCCCCCACCTCCTAATAGCATCACATTGGGGTTAGGATTTCAACAAATGAATGGGGGGTGGGGGGTGGGACTCAACATTAAGTCCATAGCACAATAGCACATCCTGAAAGAGGCAACCTGCTGCTGTATAGGTAACCACTGCCTTCGCAGATCATGGGTACCCAGGGCACACAATAGACCTTTATGTTCCTGCACCACGGGACTGCCTCTCCTAATGCAGAGCATAGAGCCTGCTACCTCATAATGAAAGGCGGTCATGGCCTCACTGCCTGCTTGTTTGGCTCCATGGCACAGAGAGAGGAATACGCCCCTGCAGTCTTGAACAGCAGTTGAGAATGCCATTTCCTCGATGGCACCCTCTGGAAAAAGCCCAAATGCGTTTCTTTTCATGAAGGCAGAAAACTCACATCAAAACAAGTTCTGAAAAGTGTTTATTATGCCACAAATGCATCGTCCTCTATACACTTTATCTGAAGTCCTTTACATATCCAATCATCTTTTTTTTCTTCACAAGAACGTAGGGGTGTCCCTCATACGACCCTTGTCTACTTTTTAAACTTCTTAGCACAGTTCAAGAAATGCATCACAGACAAGCGTGCAGGCAGCATGGTGAAATGGAAAGCAAGTTGAATCATGAATCAGCAGGCTTGGGATGGAATCTTCCAGGAGGTCACTCCACTTTTCTGGACTTCTGATTCCTTCTGCGAGATTGCCACGGTCGTCTGTGGCTTCTTCAACTGTCTGGAGGATCATAAGGAACACAGACCCTCTGGACTCTCATGACTCTATTTTTGCCTCCATGAAGCACTTCTGCCTTTCCTCAGAGGCAGCAGTCCGGGCGTCTGTCCCCTCCATGACGCCAGGAGACTCTTCGGAGAAGGGACCACCATTCATCACAGAAAATCTAACAATGGTGGCTGTCTCCCCATTGCTGGAAAAAAACATGAACAGACTGATTTCTTTTCAACTTAAGGTTTTCCTCCCATATACTTTTCTTAAACCTGTGGTGTCTAGTTTACCAGAGTGTCTGATTTAGCACGCTATATTTTTAGTCGTCTCAGTTGATGAACTCAATACTTCATGGGGTTCTGCAAAGACTGCAATGATTTGTTTCTCCATCGTCTTAGCAAGCTGGGGCCATGCCGGTGCAGACCGTAGGCTCATTCTCTTCTGTAAGTCACTGGAACATCTGAAGCGCAGAAACTGTCTTTGAAGTATATATTTTAATTATACTAAGGTCTTGAAACTTCATTGTCACATACAGGATTTCCAGGCATTTACCAAGTAGACAAAGTACTGGGTTGATATCATTGCACTGATGAAATATTAATATTATTGATAAGGCGGGACAATGTGGCTGACTTTATCAGACTCATACCATTTGCATGAAAGGCTGAGTTTCTTTGGCTCTTTGTTCATTCAAGTGCATGAATACCTATTTGGATAGACTTAGGCATTGTGTTAATCTGTCAATAAAATCTTGCACCATCCACAGTGTTTTGCAAGCTGATTTAGGTTTGGGACTACAACAACTGGCCATTGGTAGAAATATACCATATATACACATGGAAATTACAAAAATACATTTTATTTATAGCTGAGTTTTTCTTAAGTAACAAAAAACTAACACTATGAAAGATCAACCAGCATACCAAAAGGACACTACCTAATATCATCCGAACAAGAGACTGGTCTGGGGATTCCATGACACATCATCTCTGGAAATTTCCAGAAAGGGCAATTTGCCATTGGGAAATAAAAACAGCTTCTTTGAAAAGTCTGTGCTTTGACAGTTTGAATCTCTCATTCTATTCACTTCCACTCCTACTCTTCTCTCAACTTTTAAATTTCCACCTTTGCTCAGTAAAGACCAAAGAAACTCATGAGGGAAATGGAAGGATGGGCTCAAGAAGGCATGGGCACAGCTGAAGCTAATGGGTCATGGGTGAAGGCAGGACAGGACCTCGTTCTCCAACAGACACCAAGTAAGCCCCCAGCAGAGTTGGTGAGGGGACCAGAGTGTTCCCTCCCCTGGGCTACCTGAAATTTTGCTTTTGCACTGACAGTCAGCAGCTGATGCCTCAGGGCTGCGAGGCAGTGTCCAGCCAGAGTTCCAGATGCTGACTTGCCAAGCCAGGAAATGTGATTTACCACATTGCGGTCACAAGGTCAGCAGCCCTGCCATTTCAGCAAATGTCCTACATCCATTGACTATGGGGGGGGGGGGGTGGCCGGGGGAAGGAACTGGCAAACTCCATAGCTTAAAAAAATGTTATTTACATTTAAACGTAAATCAACAGATTTTCTACATTCAGAGGCTCCTATAAACAGAGGCTGCAGCCTGGGGAGACTGGGGAATCCACTCCTTCTGCTTCAAACAGGCATCAGTTACCACTTCCTTCTGTATTGCTCAGCAGCACACACTGGACATCGCTGTTGAAGAGATAGAGGTTTTCTTATCGAAGTCCATGTATCTATTATCTCAAAATAGACAGAAACTTGCTCTCAGGCCAACTTCATTGCAAGGCAAAGAAAAACCTCCACAAATGACTGTTTTTCTTTTGTAGGATCTTAAAAGCTCTTAGCACCGATTCTTTCAGTTAGATCCCAACTTGCACGGTACTCAAGTTCCAAAATGACAACACCTTTTCAAAAACTTGTCAACACAAATCCACCATTCCCTCTCATCTGCTCTCTTTCTCAGCCGTTGTTTAATTAATGGGAGGAAAAAAGAGTCAGGACTATTTATAGGTGCAGTCATCGACAATACTGATTTTCATCCAATTCATCTGACTTCGAATATGAACCTTGAAAAGAAAAGGACTGAAGTTTCTTGGCTGGAGTCAGTGCCTCCTTTACAGACCAGAGGTGATTCAAATGATCACAGTCATGGCTGAATGAGAGAGAGAGTACAGTCTGGTGCTTAATCAGATGCCTGCATTGCCTTTAACACAGAAACAGAGTTAACATGCAGAACTCACCGAAGACAGAGCAATGTTCTCCCCCTTCTGGTGATTTATTAAAATGTGGCATTGGACAGGGGTCTGCAGATTAGTTAGTGTCTCTTGTGACTAAGGCTCCATAGGGAAATATACCCACAGTTCAAACATTTAACTTCACAGAATATCAAACATATGGTCCTACACGGGGACTTCTTGACATACAATCAATTGAATAAGCCAAGAATCAAGTTGTTCAAGAGTCTCCTCTGTTGCCCAGAAGCCCCACCATTCCCCTTTTCAGAGACTGAGGGTGAGAAAGACTCACACATGGTCTATGCCTCAAGTCCCAGCATGTTAGGCGGAGAAAGCAGAAAACTGTTTCCTCAGAGTCTGGAAGTCCCATGGGGCTAAGGCATTAGACCTGGAACTCAAACATGTCTGTCTGTTTCTTGGCCAGCTTGGCCACCTCTTCGCGGATGGCCTTCACGAGGGCCGCCGTGGAGATGTTGGTCAGGGGCGTGTCAGATGGGTCGTTCTCCGCGAGGCTCTGCTGCGAGGCGGCCGCGGACGGCCCCGGGGCCTGCTCCAGGCTGGGGTGCAGGCCTGCTGGCTGGCTGTACTGGCGAGGGAGCCTGGAGGGAGAGTTTTGCTGATAACGTGACCGGGGGTAAGCCTCTATGTACCCTGGGAGGGGGACCTGCAGAGGGTCGGGAGAGAAGAGAAGGGCCCAGTATTAGGAAGGGGTTCAAGTCAATACTGGATGCAGGAGGGGACTGAAGACAAGGAAAGAGATCCAGAAGAAAATGGGGGACCACTGTACACATATAAAATCTGGAGTCTGTTTGTTTAGAAAATAGGTCATTTGGACTCGCTGGATATGCTGGTTAGATGAATTAAGTAGGTGTTTTGAACATTGCTATAAGCAGTTGGAACATGCCTGAGTCTCCCCCTGAATCTACCTGCCTGCCTTTTTAACATAAGCACAACCCAGCAAACAGAATTACTGTTCTTCACAGACCTCAAAGGACTCAGGGGTTTATCCCCGACAATAACTGCTCACACTGAAGGAGCCCTGTGCTGAGGGCTTTCCACATGCTATCATCTCATTTAATTCTCAAAGCAACAACCTAGGAGGTAGATACTGTTATCCTTATTTTATAGAAGAGGACACTGAAGTAGACTGTCACAGTCTTTGGTGACATGATTAACAAGCCACTGAGACATGCTTTGAGCAGGTCCATCTGATGCCACAGGCTGGGAGTTAATCTCTGCACTGTCTTGGACCTGGGATATGATCTTGGATTCTTGAAAAATTTTGTCTTTTCATTAAAAGTGGAAAACACATACTTCTGTGCCTAAATATATGGACATATCTAGGAATAAGGACAAGTCAGTGATTTGGAATTCAGGCTCAACTTTCCCACAGAAACCGTGCCACACATGGGGATGCTGTTCGAGGGCAACCCACAAAAGACCTTTATATCCCATAATGCTAGTTGGAACCCTGTGGGATGAAAGACTGTGGACAACGTAGGCACAGGGTGCTGTGGGCAACAGACATGTGTGGGGAGTCAGGCAGCTTTTGGGGAGAAGCAGCTTAGCTGTGTCTGGAAGATGAATAGCTGTTGACAGGAAAACAAGGCGGGAGGGGCTTTCCAGCAGAGGAAAAGCAAAGGCACAGGTTAGGGGTGCACAGGGGATGCAAGAAGCTTCGGGGGTTCCGTCTGACCAGAGAGGATGTACAGCATATTGAAAGAGCTCAGGAAAGGCAGACAGGCAGGGCCAGATCAGAAAGCCACTGAATGCCAAGCTATAGAGTCTAGTTTTCTATGGCACACTTCTGAGGAACACAGCATGTTCCCATTCTTTACAGAGACACTTGTCTGGGCTCTGGTGAGGATGGAACAGGAGGGGGTTGGGCGAAGAGTCAAAAATTTTGGATGGGTGAATATTTAGCAGGAAAGTGGCCGCCTTCTACTCCCTGCATGAGGTGTCTGACAACTCCTCCTGAGAAGGCAGCTTTCTGAGATGCATGCCTGCCGCCTGGCCAGGGAGCCACCAGTGCGCGACCAGGCAGAGGAGGGGCCTGTGTTTTAGAAAGGACACTTGGGAGGTAGACTCACTGGAGGTCAAGAGGAGAGCTCTTGACCCTCGTCAATGGGCTAGGTGAGGGCCGGTGAGGGCCGGTGAGGACCGGCGTGAGGAAAGAAGTAGTGGAATGGATGTCCCAAAACGTGGGGCTTTAATTTCCCAAGACCTGACAAAGAAAGACAAAGTGGCAAATAGGTGCTAATGGTGGATCCTTCTGCACAAGGGCTGTGCGTATTTCCCTTACACCTTAGAGGAAAACCAGAGTTGAGCGGTCTGCATCCTTGGACCACAGGCACTAGGAATGTGCAGGAGGTGACTGGGGGGGAAGCAGATCCAAGGCCAGGACAGAGGACTTGCCCATCACGTCTCAGCTTGACTGTTCGTTCTTCTAGGACACCTTCCCCTGCCCTACATTAGTCGAGGGCTTCCTGTAAGGTGCTTTCATGTGGTTTCTCTAGAGTAACGGTCGTCACCCCAGATGCCAACACCTGTCTCAGGCCACTGACATCGTCAAGGCAGAACTTTGTCTTGCTTGCTTATCAGTGTGCACCAGTGCCCAGAATTATGCATGGTACACAGTGGGGAGTCTCTCAGAACTTGGGGTTCTGAGGGACACAGTTTGAAAATCACTGGAGGGTGACCAGCTGGTGCCATATGTTTGTGAGGGAGGCTGTCATATCCCCTTTCCTGGCATTTCACATTTAGCTGGAGCTTAGAGTGACTGTCCAACTCCTAAGACCCCTCAGTTCTACAGCATCGAGCGTCTTGGTACCAATGGCTGGGACGGACAAGGGATACCTGACTCCACTGGAGTGCCCTCAGGGTAATACCCAGAAGCAGAGAAGATGAAGAGATGAGACACTCTTCTTCTCTTGCCGTAGATGCAGGCTGGAGCCATCACATCTTGCTGGCCAAAATTCAGGGCCGGTGAAAACCACGCGTTCCCTGGGCAGTGCCAATGGCAGGCATCACTTGTTGCTCACAGCACACCCCTCCCAATCCTTCTCCACCAAGCTCCAAGGATGAAACCTACTTGTCCACCCAGGTTGAGGTGATTTTATCTGAGCTAGCTCCTGAAGTCTGGATGCCTGGGATCAGGGAGGTCAGACATCCAAATGATGGTGGGGCCTTTCTCCTTCTCAGATGATGCGGAAGCGGACACCATCCCTGTCCCAATTTCTCTAGTTGACAACCAGTCCCTCTGAGCTTCCTGCACTTTGTTTCACATGTGAGAAATCACCTGTCCTCCTCCCTGGTGTGGTTCCTGCATGGGCACAACTGCCCTGCTTAACTGCAGGTGGTAACTGGGCCCCAGGAAAGACCCATTTAGGCTGTGGTGATCATGTTCCTCTTAAAAACAATGAACAGAAAGCTAACTCTCCCTAATACTGAGTGGATGGGCCCAGAATGATCAAATCATCCCATTAGGAAGGTTAGGTCTTGATTTTCTGGGTTCCTATTCTTTCACCTTTAAGGCAATATGAACCCAAAGACATCTGGAAGTCACCATAAGCCCAGCTATCATCTGTAAGTGTCTTGAGGGCAAGAGCCAAGGTTTGTAAAATACTTGTGTTGACTCCTCCAGCGTACCCACTGGAATTTTCCATGCAGAGGGTGAAACGACAAAGCTGTATGCTTACTGTTTAAATAGCACAAATTAAGTATCATCTACTTTCTGAAAAGCACACATTATGTTTAGACTGTGAGTGGAATTACGGAGTCAAGTAAGCTCTGAACTGATCAACTCATACCCAGTGATTTTAGTTGTTTGAAACAGCCAAGCATGACAGCCAAAACAAACATAAACAACCAAAACAGATGGCACCAAGTCTCACATTAGGATTTGTAGACTTGGGGCACCTGGGTGGCTCAGTCGGTTAAGCACCCGACTTCAGCTCAGGTCATGATCTCACGGTTCATGAGTTTGAGCCCTGCGTTGAGCTCTGTGCTGACAGCTGATGGCTGTCTCTCTCTCTCTCTCTCTCTCAAAAATAAATAAACATTAAAAAAAATTTTTTTAAAGATTTTCTTTTAAAAGATTTGTAGACTTAACAATAGGGAATCCTTATAAATTATTCTTCAAGTTTATTTACTCCAATTTGACAAACAATTCTAATGAGCTCAGACATGCTCCATTTGTAGATAATAGCCCATTAGGAAAAGCATATTTAAAGGTGGGTATATCTATGGAAGTGGAAACACTGTCAGCAATATAAGGTCCAGTTGGGCGCACAAAGAAAGAAAAATCATATTGAGTGTAGTAATAACTCTAAAAATTATAGTAGTTTGGAGATATCTGGTGTAGGGGCAATAATCCTACCATCAAAGCTCATCTTTCAAATGTCATTTTAGTATAGTAAGGCATCCTAATGATGCTGAATCATTTGTTAAAGACAAATTAAATTATGTTCCTCTTTTAAAGGAGGGGGGAAAGATATAATTCATTCCAGAAATTTTTAAATGCAAGAAAGCATGTATTTTTAAACAGTTTGAAAATTAAAGGGATAAGCTTTGATCATCAGGAAAGTTAATATATGTAGGAAAGCTTTGCCCCAATGATGTTGTTTGGAGGTGGCATCATGACAATAAGAACAGACACCAGTGCTGAGGCCGAGTTGAACCTGCGGGCATAGAAGGCATGGACCTCAGGGTTTCAGACAGAGAAAAGATGACATAGGCCTTGGACTGGATGTTTGCTAAATCTAGGATATATTTCAAATGTTGAGACCAAACCCTAAAATGACACACATTCCCAGGTGGCCCTCAGGTGAAGTCTGGGAGACAGCCTGCCTTTCTTGTCCATGATGGATGACATTCCAGAGGGATTGGGGCAACCCACACGAGAGGCCAGCACTGCGCTATTTTCGTTTGCTTGGTTTTTCTCACTTAGCAGCCCTTGACAGGTGACTCTGAGACGGGTCTGGGTGTGCCTATCCAGGTTTGCCTGGCTGCTGCCCTCTCTGGTCTAGGCTGGGCCAGCTCCAGTGTGCCACAGACTCCTACTTATGATGGAGCATGGGAACAGGAGGGTCAGGACAACACAATCCTTTGCCAGAAGTCAGGCAGAATGCCTTAGGGTCTATGTGCAAAGTAATTCAATCTTGAGTTTCTAAAACTATATCTTCTGATACTCCATCTAAAATTTTTATAGAATTTTAAAACTAGAAGGAACAAATTTAATAACCGCTTTGGAGCCAGACCAATGCATGTTTGAATTTTGGCCTTAGCACCTAATGAAAGCTGTGTGGCTTTAGACAGTCATGTCACCTGACTGGGTCTTAGTTTCATTTGCAAGATGGGACACATCATGGGAATAATAATACCTACCTGATAGGATTGTTGTGTAGAATAAGACCAATAAACCTCTAACATGGTGTCTGGCACATAGAAAATACTCCAAAACTGACGGTTTCAATAAAATTTGATTTGACTAAGGATGCCTTGCTAGAAAGAGGTGCAATCTGGACTGGAAGGCGGGTTTCAAGTTCCTCTGTCAACAGACATCCCACCTGACTACACTGTCTCCACTGTCTTGACATTAGCCACCTGCTTGGTGGCAAGGGGCCTGAGATAACAAAACACTCTTAACGTCTCATCCGTTTTCTCCCTGAAGTGTGTCGAGCAGGTAAGGCTGTGAGGGAAATCAGCAAGCCTCTCACCGAATCGGCCCACTGGCCTGGGAGCTCATTCTCTCCTGCATAGGACATCCAGGCCTGGTTCCTATAGGATGAGGGAGGCGTCGGGATGAAGTAGCCGGTGAAGCCAGGTCTGTTGGCAGCTGGGATGGCGAACACTGCCGGCACCGTATTACCTGGCACGGATCAGATGAATGGGGAGGATTAGGCAGCATCCCACCTACCCGGCTCACATTTGCACAAAGCTGGGGGGGGGGGGCAGGGAAATGGGGGTGAACTCTGGCATGGGGGGAGGGGAAAATGAGGTGTGGAGCAGACCTCAACCTGCAGCCCTAGCCCCACCCACCTGCCCACTCATCTGCTGTGACTCACACCTGGTTTTCTAGAGAAATGGCAGCCCAGCTCCCCTCCCTGAACTCTCACCACCCCCCATCCTCATCCTAACACCCCTTACCTACTGGCAAGAAGAAGGGACACCTTAGTGTCCAGAGAGGCTTCTCCTGGGAGAATGGGTGTTTTAAAAAAGCCAAGAAAAGGAACCAAAAGAAATGGGTTCCATTGATAGAATTTCTGGACACAGTGAATTCTTTAGTTAAGTGTTGACAACTAAGTGTTTGTAGTTTTAGTCTAAAAGGTATGCTTTGAATAGACTAAAAAACCAATCAGGGCATGAAAAAACCTGGATGTTCATTTCAGCATTGTTTCGAGTGGCAAGAGATTGGAAACAACCAATACGTCCCTCGTTAGGGGAAAGGACAAACTGGAAGATCACATCACTGAATGCCATGTGGCAGTTTAAACAAATGAACTAGATCTGTAAGTACCTACCCATCCTGAAAACAATGCTGAGGCAAGAAAACAAACGCAGAAGGAAATGTATGGTTTGATATCGCTTGTGTACATGTACAGTAACAAAAGCATTAATATACCCTATTGGATATACGTACATATGTAGCAAAAAGTTAACACCCTCAGTTTAAGGATTGGGATTACCTCTGGGAAGACGAGGAATCAGATAGGGCTGGAGGGTTGTTTGTAATGCTTTAAAGATACGTAATAATTTAAACAGAAACCCTGAAGTCGGGCAAATGTGAGCCTATACCCTTACTGTAGCCTATCTTAATATTTTGTCATAGTTCAGATTTTAAAGAAATAGAACAGCAGCTCTTCTCACCGAGGCTACTGAAGTCAGACATACAGTTGCAGGGATTGCTGAGGAAAGCAGGGAGCAGGTGTGTTTGGGGGCGGGGGAGTGCAAAGAGCACAGCACCGGGGTGGGGCTGGGAGTAGGGCGCCCGCTTTTTTTCAGGCGTTTCTCCTCTTGCCCACCTGAGTAATTTAAAGCCGACTGGTCCAACTGCGCCACGGACACGGGGCCTCTGGACACCTGCGCGAAGGAGGGGCTGTCGTGCAGCTGGGCCGGCTCGGGCCCCGCGGACTCAGCCATCCTGGTCTTGCTGCCCACGTCCGAGGTGGACCTGGGGGGGAGGGGGCGCAGAGGGGCTTCGTCAATTCCCCCGTTCTCCAAGCCCGCCACCTGTCACCTCTGAGGGTCGCCTCCGGGAGGGGGGGGGAGGGGGATGCGGGCCTTTCAAGCCCCACGAGGGTGGGTCCTCAGGCCCAGATTTATCTCCCCTCCCCTCCCCGGAATAACAAAGGCCAATGCGCCCGCCCGGAGTTGGAGCAGCCGCCGGGGTGGCCCGAACTGAAGTCATTTTTAGATATTCAAGGTCAGTGCTCCCCCGAGGGTGGTTCTTGTGTCTCTGGGGAGTAGAACACTTAATTTCCACATAAAAATAAGCCAGGCAATTATCGCTGGGTATTAGCTGGGGATGGTCGACCTGGGAGGGGATGACATCAGCAGCAGCCAATGAGAAGGCTCTGGTTGCAGTGGCCGGTCGCTCCCCCTCCAGACACCAGGGCCGGTGACCCACTAGAGCCTGGAGGACCGCAGTTCCCTGCTGCTGCTGGCAGCAAGAAGCCCAAGGCTCTAGGAAGCTCGGGCTGCTCCCAGAAGCGGAGCCTAGCACTTTCTAGGCGTTATGAGTGACAGAAGACTTTTTTTCCCCCTTGGTCCCACAGGGGAGCGGAGAATCCGGCCCATTAAACACATTATAATTCCACTTACTGCTCAGAATGCCAGTGCGAAGAAGGCTGCCTGGGCTCCACCGGGCCCAGCCTCTCCCCCTCTAATAAAGGGTGCTTTAGCCCGTCTCTATCCGCCCCTTCACAGAGGGATTTCAGGCTCCTAAAATTAAAATGGAAGGTGGCAAAGGCAGCCACAGCTGGTGGCAGGCTGCCAGCACACATGGCTCTGGGCAGCGAGTGTCTGTCACTGGAAGTGCAGAACAGAGCCACAGCATGGCAGCTGGGCCAAGAGGCAAGGGTCTGGGTTCTGGCTACCTCCCCTAGCTCAGCCTCAGTTTCCTGGTCTGTGAAACAAAAGGGGTGGATGACCTCCTTCTCCAAGGCTGCTCCCTGGTTTAATCCTCTGAGTCCGTATGTACAGCAGTGACCTGCTGATATTTGGGAAGACGGTAGACAGTGTGGAAGGGCATGGGAAGAGACTGATGGTTAAGAGAAGAAATATAAAACAGACACTGTCCTTCTGAAAATGGGCCACAAATGACTGATGTGAAGTTCCTGGCATTCGGAACTCTCAGGAGTAATTGAGGCTGCCCACTATTGCCCAGGGAAGGTTAAACACAGAGGCTGTGATGATGTGACTCTACATCAGGGTGGCTGCTGGAGGCTTGGTAATGAGGGCTCTCCCTTCCTTTCTGGATCCCTCCATCTTTCTCTTGGTTGCCCTCTCCCACACCCCTGGCTTCCCACATACTATTCCAGGCATCTGCTACTAGTTTAGAAAACCCTTCTGAGGAAAATTCCCGGGTTCTGTCCCATTCACTCAGCTCCCTTGGAGGAATCCCAAAGTCTCTGGGATCAGTTAGGCTCGCTCCCTCATTTTACAGATAAGGAAACAGGGGCCAGAGAGTTGAGGCAACTTGCCTAGGGTTACACAGGGTTAGGATGGAACTCTGGGCTACTGCTTCTCAACCTACTCTAAGCTCTACTGGAGTCAAGGGCTGGTGTCTACACACAGTGTGGCATTCTAAACTGCTGGAAATGAGGGCACGGCTATTCATGAGGAAAACTCATTTTTCTTCACCATTTTCACAAAGTTCAGACCTATGGTCCACAGATAGGCTAGCATGTTGGGGGGAAGCTAAGGTAGAGGGCCAGGGCAGTGGCCCATACCTATCCGGGGCACGGTTGTTTCTTTAACCCTGGACCTGATACCTATTCCAGCATCTCCCAGCGCTAGATGAATTTTGTGTTTCTTGCCTATCTTTATTTAAAACATGTGCTTTTTATATGATCACAGAGTAAAGACAATATCTTTATCATATCTGAGTTATATCTTTATATCTGAGTTAATACCTTTATACATTATCTGAGTTCATGTGTTTTCAGCCTCCTGGCTTGGAAGTCAAGAGTTAGGCTGGGTGCCCAGACATGCTGCTCCCTGGCCTCGTGGCCACATCTCCTAAACAACAAAGGGATTTCTGGGTACACACACATGCCAGGAGGGGCCCAGATTGGAGGCAGCTGTCATAGTGGCCTGAGCTGGAATAATTTTTAGATATTGAAGGTCAGGGTTTGTGGCTTCCAGCGTACGGGCTGGTTGACCTTAAGTTTCTTCAGTTGTGGGTTCTAAAGGACTTTCCATTTTAAGTGATAAGAAAGTTGGTGAACCTTCTCTGTGTTCCCATTTCCTTCATGGTACTGGGAGCACTCCAGGCATGAGGTTGTCTGTACAGGTGATTGCACCCTGAATGCAGTGGGCATGAAGGAAATGTGTCAGGTCAGGGTACACAGAACCAAATCCTCTCCAAACATTCCAAGCAAAGCAAAGAAAGGAATGTGTTACCGCCTGAGAGAAGCAACAGCTACAGGGCCAGTCCGGGGAGGTACAGGTGGAGGGGGAGAGCCCATGACCATTTCAGGAAGCTGGGAAAACCTGTATGCCTGTGAAAGAGACGAGCAATAGAAGAAGATCTGTTAAAATGCAGTGTCCATACACACACAGGTTCTTCTTACTGAAAAGGAAAGCAGACTCAGATTTTCCTTCCTTCCCCTTCAACATTTCTCCTTCAATCTTCCTTATGTTCCCCAGCCCCCTTTTCTATCATATCTCTGGCCAGGCTCCCCTTTGCTTGGGCCATTGTAGTCACGGAGTCCTTCGACTGATCTTAGAATAAGCTAAGTTCTTTCCTACCTCTGGCTTTTGTACATGCTGCTGCTTCTCTCTGGGGTGCTTTTCTTTCAGTCCTTCCCATGATTCCTTCCTTCATCTCATTCAGCCAGCCCCATATTTCCCTAGAGCCTCATTTACTTTATCTCCACATTTTGCTTTATTTTTTGCCATAGCAATGGTCACCTTGTGGTATTATATCATTGCTTGTTTATTTACTTCCTGCCACTAGCTGGACTCTAATGTGGGCAGAGCTTTACTGTCAGGTATACCCTGATGCCTGCAACAGTGCCTGATAGATTATGTATGATCAATAAATAGTAGACAAATGAATGAATGAATCACTGATTATGTTTTACTTTCTCACTCATGGAAAGCAGATTTAGTTGGGGGGAAGTGATGGGTTTCGAATCAAGAAGTATGGGTGGAGGTCCTGGTTTGCTGATAAATAGATTTTATATCCTTACGCAAGTTAGGTGACCTCTCTGGGCCTTGCCATCCTCTTCTAAAATGGTGACAAGGATGCCTTGCTCAGAGGGGTGCTAAGAAGATCAGGCAAGTCGTTATATGTTTAAGTATTTCACAATCTATAAAGCACTATTCAAAGATAAAGGATTGGAACTGTCACAAAAGCAAAGGCTTTAATCAACACGTGAGGGGATAAAAGGAAAACAGTCAGAGAATAGACAGGATCAGAGAGCCAGGCCACAGCCTCCTTTAGTGAGAGAAAATCTCGAAATGCTCTCTGGGAAGACAAAGCTTAACTTGTGCTTCTCATTCATCTTTTTCTTTAGGTATCATGCCTGCTAGATCTCTTGAGGTACAAGCTGACAAGACTTTAAGCCTGAAGGCTTCAGGACAAAAAGCAGCAGCAGAGGGAATCCATAAATAGGGTTCTTTGAACTGAATAAGGTCGTCTTCCCAGCGTTATGGAAGACTGCATATTAGTAAGGGCCCAGATCCTAGATGAAACATACCTCTTGATGCACTGTGGGAATTGCAAGATGTCAGGAAATCTCAAGGACCCTACCCACTACCCACCCTCTGCGCCGGCACAAACAGCAAACTAAAACAAAACCATGTGCTGAAACCAGTGGTAGAAATAGTGAGTAGTAAGCAAATATGAAAGGTGGGAGTTGTTGCCTGGAAGACAAGTGCATGTTGGCAAATGACTAAGAGAGCAACCTTCAGGACAGGGCAAGGGGGCGGGGCTGGTAGAACTGAGACACACAATCAACCTGGAAGGCTTGGCTGACATTCGCTTCTATGGAGGGAGACTGATAGCATTCAGGCAGGAGCAATTGTAAGTCCTCTTTGGAGGAGATTTCCCTAAACCAGGCTCTCAGGATCGGCACAGATTAAAATGAGCAAATAACTCATCATCAAAGACCAGAAAACATAGGTGAAAGTCAGGAGAAGAACAAAGAAACAAACAACAGATTTAGGTCTTTAAGGACTTAAGAGTTTAACATTTCCAGATATAAAACAGAAAACAGAAAGGTAAGAAATGTTAACAACAACAATAACAACAAAATGACCAGACAGAGATCCTATCAGGAATGACCTGGAAGATTTGAGAAAGAACAATTAGAACTTTTAGAGGTGAAATGTAATTACTGAAAGAAAACACTCAACATAGGGGAAGTAAGTAATCGACGTGCCACAGATGAAGAGAAAATAAAGTAGAAAATGGAATTGAGGAAATTACTAAGAATGAAGGAGATAAGATATATATATATACACACACATATATACATATATATCCTATTTTATATATATATGTGAAAGAGAAGTAAAAAAATATGGAGGATATTGTAAGGTCTAAAAGTCCCAAAGTTCAGAGAGGAAGAGAGTCAATATTCAAAGAAGCAATGACTAACAATTTTCCAGAATTGATAAAATCAGTAAATTAATAAGTTCAGGAAGTACAATGTATCCTGCAGGATAAATAAAACACACATAGGTACACTGTAATGAAATGGTAGAATACCAGAGACGCAGAGAACATCTTTAAAGCAGCCAGAAAGAAAAGGCATATCAACTACAAGGGGAGGACATTTTTTGACATTGGACTTCTCAGTGTCACCCAGAAGACCATGGGCAAAGTGCTCAAAGAAACTGTCAGCCTAGGAGTGTATCAGCAATACTAACTGTCTAGGACAAGAAAGAAAACATTTGCCCAGATTTAGAGGTACTGGCTGAATCAATATGGAAAGCTACATTACCACGCTGCATTTCCATTTTTTTTTTTTTATAGCATCAATAAACTATGTATGCTAAGGTAGTATTCAAGGAACCAAAATCTGAAGCTCTACTACATCCTAACCATCTTGGGGTTCAGCAACCATGATACCCCTACCTTGCAAAGCAAAATGCTTTGCACCAAATAGTGCTAAATAAGTTTTTGCTCACTGAATGTTGAGTGAACCAAACCCAGGAGACCAAATTCTCATCTTGATTCAGCCATTCACTTTCTGTAGACAGTCCCTCTGCACCTCATTTTTGTTGTTTTTCTTTTCTTTAAAAAAATTTTTTTTAAACTTTTATTCTCAGGGAGGAGCAGAGAGAGAGGGAGACACAGAATCCAAAGAAGGCTCCGGGCTCTGAGCTGTCAGCACAGAGCCTGACACGGTGCTCGAACTCACGGACCAGACAGCGCAAGATCATGACCTGAGACAAAGTCGGTCACTTGACCGATTGAGCCACCCAGGAGTCCCTGTTGTTGTTTTCATTTTCCTTGTGAAATAAGGCATTGGAGTAGCTTATGGGCTTCCAAACACTTTTCTATAGCCATGAAAGCACTCTGACATAATATGAATACATAACTAGATTAAAGCAGACTTTTCTGGTTGAAGTTGGTGGGGGGTGCCCTGGTGAATTTGGCCCTTCACTTACCTGCATGATGGTAACCTGGAACCTCCCTGAACTCTAAGGTTTTGCAGAGAGTTTGAAAATCATTGTTTTGGACGTCCTTTCAGCTTATACTCCATTATTATCAAGAAACCATCAAGTAAGGACATGTTTTTCCCAAAATAGACAAGGGGGTTTAGAGCCCCTCTTCTCTCTTCTGGCCTCTCACGATACTCAGTAGAGGAGACAGACAACTTATTTTTATCCCTGGTTTCTGGAAGGCTTATTCTTTGCTCAACACAGTTTTCCAGCCAAGAAAAAGCCCTTCTATGCCTGTGTCTGTCCTGTAGCACTTTACCGAAGAGTTGATTAAAAATTCTGAACTTTTGATAAGTATCAAGGGAGTTGTCTTCTTCGGAAGTTTTTTCCAGTTACAAGCAAGACTGCACAGGAGATCAGACAATCCCCTTTGGGCTGTGTCCTCAGGGCCCTGGGGTAGCCGCAGGGGCCACATAAAAAGTAGAACCTGTGCCCTGTGCTTGGGGGCTGAGAGAATTCCCTCCCACAGTGTCTTCCTACCTTCCCCCTCCTCACCCTGTGCAGGGGTTTCCCATAGTTCTAAGCCCTCCTGGCTTCACACTCTGGTTTCTCTTGATATGGATCTGGAAGCTTGGCTTCCTTTTTTTTTTTTTTTTTTTAATATACATATATTTTTTAATTTATTTCTAGGAGAGAGAGAGAGAGAGAGACAGCGTGAGCAGGGGAGGGTCAGAGATAGAGGGAGATAGAGACTCCGAAATAGGCTCCAGGCTCTGAGCTGGCAGTCAGCACAGAGCCTGACGCGGGGCTTGAACCCACAAACTGCGAGATCATGACCTAAGTGAAAGTCGGATGCTTAACCGACTAAGCCACCCAGGCGCCCCTGGAACCTTGGCTTCCTGATGACTGCTTTGTGATGAGGATTTCACAGGAAGTTATTCCTCAAAACTGTTGCCTGATTTCAAGTTCCCAGTTCCATGACAGTGGCCATAATGTGCCCAGCCTGGCACCATCTTTTGGGATCCCTGCCCTCTGGCTAGAAAGGAGATCCCAGACTCAGAACTGAAAGGTAGTTTTTGGAAATTGGTCTGAGGTCTCTGAGGCGGAAGGAGCCTGGGTGTAATTAGAGTAGGCTGGCCAGGCTTTGGGCTCAGAAGTCTGGCTGTAAAAGTAGAAGGGGAAAAGGTGACTTACATAGTCTACTCAAAGGCTCAATTGTGATGTCCTTGGGTAGGAGGTGATGGGGCTGGGCCAAGGCCATCTTCTCTAGTAACCCCCGGAGAGAGTGAACCCAGATGAGACCCACTGTGTGCTGGTCCCTTGTGTAGGTGTATCCATCCCAAAGGAGGAATGTGGTCAAGATCAACCTCAAGGGCAGCACTATAGGGACAATAGGTCAAAGGGGGCAGCTTGTGCCTAGAGGAACAGGTCAGGGGGTCTCAGGCTTTGCACTGGTGGAGGAAGGAGGACTGACAGGGCGAAGTCAACCCACCCTCATTGGAGGCCAGCCCCAGGTCAGAATGAATGCACGAATCTTTCCACACCCAACTAACCATGCTGGGTTGCACTGAATGGCGCCCCTTCCAGGGTGTTGTGCTGATGCCGACAGTACCGCTCCAGGCAAAACAGGCGTCTACCTAAGTCTACATGCAGTTGTAAGTAACTTCATATCCTGGTGTAGGAAGTAAAATCTTCCAGAAAGATAGTTCTTCTTTAGTTGAAAACAGAGTACTTGGTAATTGAAGACTAACCCTGTAGTGAAAACCCAGTGCCTATTTTGTTCTGTTAGTTCACCAGGAGCTACTGATAGAGCAATATCTAAGACCTCAAAGGCCTCTGGAATCATAAAAGTTTGAGCTGGAAAAAGAGCAGCAGACACTGAGACCATCCATATACCTTACCTTAACCAAGGAGGACACTAAAGCCCAGAGAGGTAAACCGACTTGTCTAAAAACACACAGCCAGTTAAGGGCACTGTCTTGTAATTCTGAGCTAAAGGTAGTGTGGTACAGAGGGGATGGGTTTGAAGTCAGACAAAACTAGGGTTGAATCCTAGCTTGATCCTTACCCACTGCTTGATCTCAAGCAACTTTCCTTGCCTGTGCCTGCTTTCTCACTAGTGATGGAGGTTAACAGTTTTATACCCCCATTTCAAGGCTGTTTGAAAGACTCATTTTATATGTTAATGTAACATCTGGCACACATTGGGTCCCCTATAGTAATACTCTCTTTCTTTGAGACAGGATAATATTTTGATACAGTAACTGTAGTAATCAAGACTTTTTTGCCCCACAATTCCTGAAGCCTAGGGCCCTTCCCCTTCCCCAAGCAGCAAAGGCATCCTACCTTTCTGCCCCAGGGAAGGAAGGTGATGGCTACTAAAGAAGGCCCAAGAGCCAGTTCTCATTGGAGTTTTGATAGTCCAAACTATTGAACTGCAAAAGTTTAGGATTTTATTTTAACTTGTTATTTTTTAAATTTAAATTTTATTTAACTATTTTAAAAGTAATCTCTACACCCAACGTCGGAGGTCAAACTCATGACCCCAAGATCAAGAGTCACATGCTCTACCAACTGACCCAGTCAGGCGCCCCCCCCCCCCCAAGAGTTTAGGATTTTAAATATCAAAAACCTAAGCTCTAAAGCACTCAAGGGCTAAAGTTAATGCCAAATGAAGTGATTTGGAAGAAGCGAGGTATGTTTAGATTACTGCGCCCAGATGAGGTCAACACCCTTGGGTTAAGAAAGGGAGGAGAGTGGGGCGCCTGGGTGGCTTAGTCGCTTGGGTGTCCGACTTTCGCTTAGGTCATGATCTCGCGGTTCGTGAGTTCGGGCCCCGCATCGGGCTCTGTGCTGACTGCCAGCTCAGAGCCTGGAGCCTGTTTCAGTCTGTGACTCCCTCTCTCTCTGACCCTCCCCTGCTCACACTGTCTCTCTCTCTCTCTCCTAGAAATAAATAAAACATTAAAAAAAAAAAAAGAAAGAAAGAAAGGGAGGGGAGTGGGAGGAAAGCCAGAGAGCTTAGATGCTGATGGGTCTGGAGAGGGGGCTCTACATCCTGCCTTCCTCTGGGGGAATGCAGGGGAGAAGAGGATAATATGAGGAAGATTAGTGAGGGTGAAGGGTTAGGGTGTGTATGTGTGTGTGTGTGGGTGTGGGTGTGCATGTATGACAGAGGGGGAGAGAGAGACAGAGGCACCAGGGGAGAGACAGAGAAGGAGAATGAGGCTACTCAAGCACGGGAGGAAGGGAGAGGGGGTCTGGAAGGAGCTTGCAAACAAGAGGACCAGGATACAGCCGTGCTCTACCTGGACCAATCCCTGGAGACTAGATGGAACCAAGGACTTCTCAGGGACGCCAGCCACAGTAATTCGACAAGGACTAACTGAAACCAGATTCTGAGGCCTTCTTCCTACCACCTCACCATGCTTGGCACCATGCAGGGCCCCTCAATAGCTTAACCCAGGAGGAGGGAGGGAGACGCTGAACTGAAACTGAGCTTTTGGCACATGGAAAAGATAAGTGAAAATTTAAAGTACATGTCTTGCACCCCTGAGTTTTGTGGGCTATGTATTCTCTAGACTTTGTCTCCTACCCCCCTTTCTCCCTTCCCATGAGCCTTTGCCGGATGCTGGGTACTCAGATGGTTTTCAAGGGGGCTTTCTTAGGGCAGTCCAGAGGCAAAGATCCCCAAGGCCAAGGCTGGCAGAGGTGTAACAGTGTGACCTGCCTTCAAGACTCCAAGAGTTGGACAATGCCCCATCAATAGGGCTGGGATGGCCCTCTCCCTGTGGTCCAACTTCCTCAAACTTCCAGTGACTTCTGAACAACCAGGGGTGGAGGGAGCCCAATAAAAACATTGAATTTCCGACCCACCTGGCCAGATGGGAGCTCAAAACAGTTTCAAATCTGGTTTGCATAAATATAAGAAACTTAATCAGCTCTTGAACCCAAGTGTTGTGGTGGATGTAAACTCATGCCTGACATGTCTGCCTATCTCATCAACAAAGGTTTTGTTTTCTTTATGAGGGGAGAGGAGGAAAAAAAGCTGTAAGAGTCTCGATTTCATTCTAATAGAGATGTCTCCTTTACAAGCAGCAATGATAGGAATGGACAGAACCCTGTCAAACTGAGCAAGCTTCCTTCTGAGATGATCATACTCTGAAGTTCTGGAGATTTGAGTCTCCTCAGGGCCTGCAGGACATCCCTAGGGCTCACTGGGCCAAAGGCACGAAAACATGAGTTCTTTGAAGTCAGCTCTAGGTTCTTACTTTGTGTCTGCCCTTGACAGCTGTGTGACCTTGTGCATATTTCTTTACTTCTCTGAGCCTCAGTTTCCTCACTGAGTACACAGGGATAATAACAATACTGGCTTCATAGGATGCTTGTTAGATTAGAAGAGGTGATGTCTACACAGCGCTTAGCTCCATGTCTGGTATGTATAATGGGAGCTCAACAGATGGTAGCTGTTGATGTTGTTATAATTATTACCGCTCATTGCATCTGGAAAGCCTCTAGTGAGGAGGACATTTTAACCCTGCTGCCTTTCTCCAAATCCCCTACTCTGACACCCACAGGAAGCCTGTAGGATGCTTTCATTCCACTTGGCACAGACCCATTAGGGCTGCTGGCAAAACTGGATGGGACATGAGGTGTCAGGTCCAATCTCTTCACAAATTCATGGGCTGAAATATGATCAGGACTCTCCCGAAATGCAGTGCAGAAGTCCCAAGCTGCCGGCAGTAACCTTTTCCATGATATAAATGCCATCGGCTGGCCCAGCACATTGAAAACCACTCGCTTCCAATTATCCTCCGGCCGAGCTCCCAGTGCTTCCTTTTAGGGAAGCTGAAAAGTAATCATAGTTATCATTCTAAATTGCTACCTTTTCTATTGATTTCCACATTATCATAGCACAAGGGGGCTCGGCAAGAACTTGGGTCGAGACTCATTATTTCTACTCTGTATTGTTAGTGATTTTCCCCTCTCATGAAAATAGGGACCACATGTGTTGGGGAAAAAAAAAGGCGGAAGCCTTAATAACAAAAGAACTGCCTTTGATATTGTTCTGGTGTGACGGTCCTTCTCTCTGCCATGTTCTCAGTTTTTTTACAGTTTCCGGTGGCCTGATATTTCAAGAATATAATGCTGATGTTTTTGCCCTTCTTGGCACAACTGCCAACCCCAAATTATAACAAACAGAACAATCTAGGTCTTCACATGTCCTAAAAATATGAAATTTATAGATGGTTTTGTTAAATTGAGGCATCAAGGATGTGGATTCCATCAGCAGTTGGAAGACTCATCGTGGTTGTTTTTTTCTCTTTGAAACCAGATCTCTTTATGGATCTGCAGAAGCTGGCCTCTACCCAGAGTCAGATTCTCCAGCTGTTCTTGAGAATCATCTTTAAAGAGAAGTGGAGCTTCTCTGGGACCCTCGGTTGGGGCATCCAGACCATGCTCTTAAAGGAATTTAGCAGAGCAAGAGGAGGAAAAGATGTAGTCTTAGCACTATCAAGAAAAGGGATATAACTAGTGGAATTCAGTAAAAAGGACAGGATATTTTTATAATGATGACTACCATGTACCAGGCAATTTGCAGTGCTGGGCATCGTCTGAAAGCCCCCTGATTAATATCAGCAAACACGTAGTGGGTGCTCGCCAGATGTGGGATCATGCTGAGCATTTTACACGAATGATCTTTTCATCCTCACCATGGCCCTCTTATCACCACTATTTCATGGCCAAGACATCTGAGGCTCAAAGCTGTAGCCCCTGGCTAGGGTCATTCAGCTGGTGTGTGCCATTCTACGCTGGGCTGAGGGAAAATCCAGGCATGGGGTCCGTGTATGGAGATCAAGAAGGGTGAACCAATGAAACTGAAGTCAGTGTGAATCAATACAGAACAGAGACAGGTGATTTTCTCAGGGGACAGACACTGAAGAGCTACTTATACCTGTGGTGAGATTAGGATGTTTTCTCAATCTCGGTGAGAAAAATCTCTTCTTTTCCTCATAAGGGTGCGTACCAATTTAGTGGACAGTCAGAAAGCTCTAATTGTGCAAACAGTAACAGTAATATGATGGCCAAAGGGAAGTATTTTGTTTATTTTTTTTTTTAACATTTATTTATTTTTGAGAAAGAGAGAAACAGAACATGACTGTGGGAAGGCAGAGAGAGGGAGACACAGAATCCAAATTAGGCTCCACCAAGCTCTAAGCTCTCAGCACAGAGCCCAATGTGGGACTTGAACCCATGGACTACGAGATCATGACCTGAGCCAAAGTCGGATGCTCAACCACCTGAGCCACCCAGGTGCCTCCAAAGGGAAGTATTTTAAACTTGATGGATTTGTAAGGGTCAGCGAGAATTTTTCTGACTCTTTCTGGAAAAAAAGGATGTTTGGACTTCAACTGAGAAGAGCACGTGGCTCCAGAATTGCTGACACTCTTCCGGAAGGCAGTGCTTCTTGAACATATCCAGCAAACCCCCCTGATGGTAGGGGCTAACTCATATTCTTGAGATCTGGGCATTGCCCCCAAATCTTCTATTTTAGGTTAAAATATTTTAAGAATTTTGCGTCGTATTCTACCTATATCTCAGAAAATGGGATGTAAGGGGCGCCTGGGTGGCTTAGTCAGTTAAGTGTCCGGCTTTTGCTTAGGTGATGATCTCGCGGTTCGTGGGTTCAAGCCCCGCATCGGGCTCTGTGCTGACTGCCAGCTCAGAGCCTGGAGCCTGTTTTGGAGTCTGTGACTCCCTCTCTCTCTGACCCTCCCCTGCTCACGTTGTCTCTCTCTCTCTCTCCCCTAGAAATAAATAAAAAAATATTAAAAAAAAAATGGGATGTAAAAAAGATGGTTGTGTTTACCCTTTGTCCTTTATTGCCTGCACTCTCCAGATTTGCGTATCAGAGACTGAGAAGATGGCCCTCCTTCTGACAATGTCTTACTTTCCTCAGACTGGCTTTTACTTAGTGAAAGACCACACTGACCAGCAAATGGAAGTATTCTGGCCTCTGTGGTCACCCAGCTTCGCACTGCAGGTTTGTAAATTCAAATCCTTAATAACAAATCAGTTATTGGGAGCCTAATTGGTGTGTGAGTCAAATTCCCAGGGCCTGATCACCATGGAGTGAAAAGACGGAATAGAAATTCTGCACTTGCCAACCTTAGGACAAAGCCTTCCAGCGATGATGGCCCCAAGCAAACCCAGCCAGCCTGCCCCAGAGGTTCAGTCTCTCCCGTTCAAGATCAGCCAACAGGAAGGATAAGGCTAGACACAGACATTCAAGGACCGACAGAGGGGATGAGGAGCAGTGTCAAGGGGAGACATCTCAGTGACTTGGAGGAGAGGGGAAATCTGGAGCAAAGGAGAACAATAAGGAAATTCACAATAGTGTGCCGGTATGTAGCATATGAGCAATCTATTAAGTTATGTAGCATAAGAGCAATCTATTAAGTGCCTATGTGATATGGACCGTGGAGGGTATGGGTGTGAAATTATCACAGAACTCCACAAACCCACAGATGTCCCAAATAGTCTACTGCAAATGAAAGAGGCAATGCAACATAGCACAGAGGAGAACAAACAGCATGCTGGTTAAGCACAAGGGCTCTGATGCCGGACTGCTTGGCATTGGGTCCCAGTTGTGCCCCTTCCTGCCTGTGTGACTTGAGCATGTGAGTAACCTCAATTTCCTCATCTGTAAATAGGGACAAAACAAGTACCTATCCTCGGTGGCTTGTAGTAAGGACTAAATAAATGAGCTAACATACACACGATCAATACCTAGTAACTAAAACACTCAATAAATGTTGACTTTCGTTATGTAATTACATATCACAACGACAATTTATAAACCTCTATTAATGAGTAATCCTTGGGTATAAGGCATGGACTATCACAAGGATGGAATCTATACATGCACATGGCATTGTTTATTATGGTCTATGGCTTATCCATCTTTTAAAAAAGACATCTTAGATGCTATGGTAATGAATGAGATGCATACTAATTAAAATTGTTGTTTAAATCATGGAAGCTTTTAGTCACTGGGCGCTTTCTCAAATACGGAAGTGCAGTTACCACTAAATGAAATAATCGTGAGTGGCATTGCTGTAGCATCTCCCTCGTGTGCCTGGCTTTCTTCTAAGTGCCTCAGATACATCAACTCGCTTAATCTTTACAACAACCTTAGGAAGTGAGTTGTTTTTCTTATTCATTTCACTGGTAGAAAATTTAAGTGATGTCTCCAAGGCTAGTGAGTAAGAGGGCAGGGATTCAAAGTCAAACTGCCTGCCTCTGGAGCCTCTGCTCTGAGCCACCAGGCACATGCACTGCTAACATGCAGCTCTGCAATGTGTCTTGACATCTGAAATGGGTCTTGACACTTGGTGATGCAGGAATCCACCAGTGCATGAAGAATGAGGTCAACCCTTTACAGGAGGGACAGTAGAAAAGGAAATTCATTCTCAAATGCAGTATGGTTTGATGTAAGGGCTGCCTGTGTGCTTGTGCCCACAGGCTTAGGCTTGGATCATGGGTGGAGGACGGGATGAGAGTCCAGAAAAGTTTGTCTCCAAATCCCAAGGTGGTTTATCACTAGAAGTCCCCACTCTGAGACCCCTGTCGTTAACACCCTGGGCGGAGCTGACCCGCTGGTGGCAGGTGGATGGGGCATCTGACTTACCGGCCGAGGCAGACTATACTGGTACATTTCTGGGCGATAGGTGGGTACCCACTGCACCCCTGCCCTGGGCCGCGTCATGGTTCCTGGAGCGCTGGTCACCACCTCCGAGTAGGGCAGGTGCTGTGCTGAGCCGTAGGCTTCCTGGTGCCGGCTCTGGCCCGCATGGCCTGCAGACGCCAAGCTGAAGGCTTCCTCCAGTAGCATGTGCATCTGCTGCCTGACCTCGTCGATGGAGGGCTGGGAGCTCAGTGTGGAGGTCTCCGAGTGACCTTTCATCTGCCTTGATCGGGCATAGCCCCGAGGCTCATTCACCCTGTCAATGTTGGTTTCCTCTATGATCTCAGGCTCAGTCTGTGGGATCAAACACATGCCCATTGATTTGTTAATGAACTGTCCTTGCCATGAATGTTGTCTGTACTTACTCTAAAATGTTCAGCGTGGACATGCGATATCAGGTGTAGTGTTCATTTATGTTATCTCCTAGCTGCCCTGTCTGGAAATCACTCACAGGAGTGATCAGCTAGCATTATGTCGGTAGGGTCACACTCCAGCTATCCCTGCACACCTCACTTTTCCATAGCTCAAGTGATGCAGCAGGCTTTGCTAACTCTCATAAAGATGATGAGAAATGGTTTTTCACTGACAGCATTAAAGATAATCTCTAAGGCCTGTAGAGAGATTCTGCACCTGCATGCACTTTAGGTAAAAGAATCTACAGTGTCTGGTAGTCTAAGTGCTGGTGCTCTAGACTAACTCTAAATGGTCTTATGTCCAGCCCTTTAGGGAACTGCTGGCTGCCTGCTGCCAATCATCAGAGAAAGCAACAAAATCATGCCTCTAGACCACTGATCTCAAAGTGTGGTGCACACTCTGGGGCAGGCAGCAAACTGTGCTTTCGCAAGCCTTCCAGAAGATTCTCATGCCTGCTCAAGTTTGAGACCGACTGATCAGGAATGTTCCCCCGCCTTCTTCCTGTGAACCTTCCATTTGGGGAGCAGCCGCGGGGGTGGGCAGGGGCCAGGGCACCATCAGCTTCCAGAGCAGGCTGCATGGACTGTCTTATGCTTGCCTGCTTATGAATGCTTGTTCAATCAGTCTGCCTGTGTCTTGGTCTCTTGGTCTGAGACTTATTTTTGTGATACCCTGAGAGGGAGGTTGTGGGAGAGTGGTTAATCCATGTTCACTTCAAGCATGTCTGTGGCTACTATTGTCTGCTAAAAGAACGTGACCATTCTGTGAGAATAATTCAGCACAGATCAGTTTGCCATCCTGCTCTCCATCTATGACATAAGTGACACACTGCCACTTTAGCAAAATTAAACAATACAGATAAGTCAGAGGGGGAAGAAAATCTAAAAATCCATTAACCTTTGAGGGACTTACTCCACTCCCAAGCCTATCCGGATGTGCGTGTAAACATCTTCATACACACATGCCCACTTAAAAAGATTTATGTATTTACGTCCTGGTTCTGGGTGTTTATTATCATTTTACAAGGAATGAATATTCTCCTACCTGGATGCCACAATTTAACAGCTGTGTGACTGTTGACAATGTCTTAGCTTCCCCCGAAAAGCAGGACCTGAGACATACTTTATACACAGATTATTTATTTTGGAAAACAATTCCAGGGAATAGGAGTAGGGCCTAGGATGAGTAAATTGGGGGAAGGAAAAAAAGCCAATCAAGGACAGGCACTAAATTAATGATTGCTGTGGGCAACTGAAGCTTAATCCCGCCTCCCACCGGGATCCTCCCAGGAATGAAGTAGAATATGCTTTAAGATTGTAGAACAAAATTTTGTCTACCAGTCCTCAGTCCCCACAGTCAAGGGTTGCCCTAGAAATTGTCCTTGCACTCTGAGATCTGTGCAGGCACAGATGGGCACAACAGGCTCCCAAGGGTGTACCACGTAACAGAGACAGAGAAGCCTTAGGGCAGAATAAAAGCCAAGGGACTGCTAAGGTGACAAGGTCAAGTTACTGCTGTGTAGGGCGGAGGCTGCAGCCAGGCCAGATCTAAAAGGTGTACTGAGAAGATAAAAGACAGGGCATGAAAGATTTTCCAACCCAGAAAGCTACTTAACTAACTTCCTGCGTTTCAGTTTCCTCACCTGTAAAATGAGGATAATAGCATCTACCTCCAGGGATCTCACAAGGTTTATACATGATGATACACAAAGAGAGTTTAGAACTGTAGCATACACAGGCGAAACATAGTAATAATAGCCACTATCATCACCATAATCATCATTATTATTACTTTTATATATTAACCTGCACCTGTTTCTCGTGTAATTACTATGCATAAACTGGATACATGAGATGGAGCACAAGAAAAGGTCATCAGGGAGCTTGTTCACAAAGGGAAGTCTTTCCCTCCTTAAAACCTACATTGAAGGTCAGCAATTTAGATTTCCTATTTAACTTTTTTTTAATGTTTATTTATTTTTGAGAGAGACAGAGCGTGAGTGAGGGAGGGTCAGAGACAGAGGGAGACACAGAATCCAAAGCAGGCTACAGGCTCTGAACTGTCAGTACACAGCCTGACTCAGGGCTTGAACCCATGAATCATGAGATCATGACCTGAGCCAAAGTCAGATGCTTAACCAACTAAGTCACCCAGGTGCCCCTATTTTTCCTATTTTAAAAATATATTTACTTTCCTTTAGTAGTAAATTAATATAAGTGCATTAGAGAAGAAACAGAAAATACAGAAAACACAAAAAAGAAAGGAGACGTTTCCTGTAATCATGTCACTCAGAGTTAAGGCTTGGCCCTAGTTCAAGATCAAAAGATGAGGTCTGTCAACCTTCAATTCTAGATTTATCAATAACCATCTACAGTAAGAACTGAGAATACTATTCTGATACGGACACAGGCAAAAATAGGTTCTGGAGTAGAGGGCAAAATTACTTTTGCCATAATAAACAAACTACAAGACACTTCATACCTGGGCACATGCCCCCATGAGGCTTACAAATTGGAGATCTTTAGGGAAAGGTTTGAGATCGCTGTCCCAGAAATGTGCTCCCTGAAGGCTTGGGGACTCCTTCTAGGGTAGTAAATGCAACTTCTGACAGAAATTTTCTTCACAATGCATAGAACATTCTGGATAGAATTTCAGACCCTGGAAGGACTTGAGGAGACTATTTAATTCAAGCCCCATTTTACAGATGAGGTAATCAAGGCCAGAGTGTTTAAGTGACTTACCCAAAGTCCCCCAGGCTGGCAATGGCAGAGACTTGTTCTCCCAGCTCCTGGCCCTTGCACTTCCTGCTGCATCACGTTGTCTCTCACATTTCCCTGTCAATACCGGTTGCTACCCACATGCTGCCCTTCCTCCCTACATCCTCTGTCTCTGTAATAAATAATGGATGCTTAATGCTAAACTACTCCCAGGTGGAAGATTAACGGCACTGGGGTGAGCTATGATTTTTCCCACCCCTGAGCTGTGCTATGCATTTTCAGTCATATTGGTGGATCTATTATGTGAATTTATAGTTGTGTCTTAAGCAGGGCAAAAATATACTTCTTAGCAACAACCCCTACTCTGCAGCTCTCCCAGGAGCCTGGGGGTGGGGCTGTGCTGGCTTGGGGGCGGGGGTTGGTTCTCTGAGTAAGGCTGTTGGGGAGAGATAACCTTGGCTGGGGAGGATATTCTCTAGGCTCTCACTGCAACCGCCCCACAACACCCCAACAGATGTCAGCCTTTGCATCCCACCCCAGGGTTTCTATTTCATATGGGAGAGCTCTTCCCTTTAACGGGAGAGCCCACAGTTATAACCCAAATAGCCTCGATATGTTTGCTCCAGCCTCCTCCTATTTTCCCACTCTTCTCACTTGGTGTTTCAGTCTCTTCACACCTACCAATGGAAACAAGACAAGCTCTCATTATAGCCTGGGTTGCCCCTCATCACACTTGTATTTGCTTATTTAATGCCTGTCTTGTCCAAGTCTGGACGCTCCCTGAGCCCATCTCACCTCTGTCTCTCAGGAGCTTAGCATTAGAAACCTGGAATATCCAAAAAAGCTTTGTGAAATTAAACCAATAAGAAATCCTGTCCAACTGCCCATGGGGTAGAACCTGAGGTTACATTAAAGGGCCCAAATTGCCTAACACATTCATTCCAGTGCTGATGAGCTGTATGACCCACAGGCAAGTTACATGAACTCCCTAAGCCTCAGTCTTCTCATCTATAAAATGGGGGTGGGGGGGTTTGATCTTTAATCTGTGAAGAACCTTCTAGTTCTCACATTTACTGTTTCTTGGACTCTATCTGCTCCAGGGGGGCCTGGGTTCCTCTGGGGGAATCCAATGCCTACTCATGAAGGGAATATTCATGACCAACCTCCTTCCCCACCATGAAGCAGTGATAAATTTGCTCTTTAACTTAACAGACAATTATTATTTCAACTAGGCCTTGGGTTGACAGTTGTGGATACAGCAATTAATAAGATAGTGACCCAGCCCTCAAGATGTTCCCAGTATATAGGAGGAGACAAATAACAAAGACAACAACAACAGCAGCAGCTAACAGTTATTCACAGCTTATGTGCCAGACATTGTTCTAAGTGCTTTATATAGATTCACTTCTTTCAGTAATATGAGGTAGCAACTACGATTCTCCTCATTTTACAGATGAAGAAATAGGGGCATTGAATATGTTGCCTATAACTGGCAGAGCTGGAATTTGAACCCAGAGATTCCAGTACCCATTGTACATATCTGAATAGAGCCATTACCATACCACAGATATGGGCTCTGACAGAGGGACAAACAGACTTCTGTGACCAGGAAGACAGACTATAAAATGATCACCGAGGTAACCTATCTCATAGATCATCGGAAAGACAGAAAACACCAATACATAAATGTAAGAGTGTCTCTTCTAAGAGTGTTCGGCATATTAGCATTTGATAATTATTAGCTACTATCATTATTGTTGTCATCTGCCTCATCCCATAGATTGGGAGTGCCTATAGGGCTGAGCCTGTGTTTCATCCCTATATCCGCAGCCTCCATTCCAGGGCTTAGCCCAAAGCCGCAACCAGGAATTGTCTTTTGAGTGAAAGAACTTAACATAGCACATGCTCAAATGTACTTGAGCACCTGTAATGGGCCAGCCTCGTCCTGGGGTTTCCAAGCATGCTACCTCATCCATCCCTGAGCACCATATGGTTGTATCTATTTTCCAGATAGGCATATCATGTCTGCTGACTTAACTTGTCCCAAGCCCTTCTCCCTAACTTGCACATTTCTGAAAATACCTTTTGTTTTTATTTGACAAAAAGGGGGAGACAGGAGCAAAGACAAAACTCCCAGTTTTGACAGATGCTTGGCTTGTGTACAATGTTGGGGGCTGCGTCTGGGACAGATAATATATTTTTAAACCTCTTTAACTTGAAGTTCACTATACTTGCTTCTCCAACCTCATACTCTTGTGAAGCACTGGGGAACTAATTTTCTTAAAAATCTATTTATATAAATGAATCAAGATGTGCTTCAATAAAAATTCTAAGAAGTTAATCAGGGAATGTCTGTTCATGGCAGGAAATTAGAAAACACAGATAAGCAAAAAGACGAAAATTATAATCCACTATAATCCTAGCACCAGAAATAACTACTGTTAACATTTTGGCCTTTGTGCATGTCTTTCCAGATGTTTCCTATGCATATGAAATGGGAGGAAGATTACCAATGCTGGAACATTGCCAACAACTGCCCCCCCCATTCCCACTATCCCTTCCTGGGTCAATTGAAAGAAGTTTGGGGCGCCTGGGTGGCTTAGTCGGTTAAGCGTCCGACTTTGGCTTAGGTCATGATCTCGCTGTTCGTGGGTTCGAGCCCGGCATCGGGCTCCGTGCGGACTGCCAGCTCAGAGCCTAGAGCCTGTTTCAGAGTCTGTGACTCCCTCTCTCTCTGACCCTCCCCTGCTCACGCTGTCTCTCTCTCTCTCTCTCTCCTAGAAATAAATAAATAAATAAAGCATTAAAAAAATTAAAAAAAAAAAAAAAAGAAAGAAGGTTTCTTTCCTCCCCCCTTCCAAGGAGGGCCCAGCATTGGCCACACATATTCTCCAGCTTTCGTGATGGAAAATATGAGATAGAAAAGAAAGAACAGGCAGAAGGGGTGTGGGCTGCAGGATTTTTAAGTGGGATTTTGGAGAGAGATGCAGAAACAGCTATGACATGTGATTGGGAGAAGAATTGATGAAATTTAAAAAGTATTACTGGGCATGATATAATAGCCTTCCTGTATGAGAAATATGAGTGAAGGAGCAGACGTATTTAACAAATACTTTTGTTAACACAGACACTCTCTCAGACTGAGCCATCTGGGTCATGATTTTATAAACAGAACACACACACACATATATATACATATATAAGGTTTTTATAAAATGGAATTACATATAATATTTTAAAACCTTTTTTATACAACAATATTGTGAAATATCTCTGCCAGTAAATATATGTATTATAAGGGGGCACCTGAGTGGCTCAGTCAGATAAGCATCAGACTTTGGTTCAGGTCATGATCTCACAATTGGTGAGTTAGAGCCCTGCACTGGGCTCTGAGCTGACAGCTTGGAGCCTGGAGCCTGCTTCAGATTCTGTGGCTTCCTCTCTCTGCCCCTCCCCTGCTTGTGCTCTGCCTCTATCTCAAAAATAAATAAGAATAAAAAAATAAAAATGATCTGTAAAAAATATCTATATGTATGTATTATAGGGAATACCTTTAAATGATTTCATAGCATTCTGCTATATGGAGTTTTCAGACTATACGCAATAGTCCACTATTTTAGGTGGTATCCTAACATCTTCCTATAGAAACAAAGTTGAAATATGTATACCAGTGATTAACACTCTGCATAAACCATGGATTCAGCCCTGGGTTAAACCCCTAGAGGTAGAATTATGGGGTCAGAGCACAGGCACATATTGAAGATCTTGGACTCTTACAGTATATCATCATTCAACATCAAGGCCATTCATAGGTATTTAGAAGAAATTAAGGCCATTTCTTTTCCACACCTGAACACATGAGCCCCCCGGGCTTGAGTCCTGGCGCCTACTGGAGAGAGTGAGAATCTGTGATTCTTTCTGTGCCGTCCTAGGACAGCCCACACAGGGGCTAAGTATCCCTGTTACTTCAGCTTCTCTTTGAAATACTGCAGAACAAACTTGAAGGAAATGGCAGCCCTGCTGGGACCCCCAAGTACCTTCTTTCTAGAAAGTATTTCAACATAGGAACACAGCTTAGGACATAGCTCAGGACTACTGCCTGGTCCCAGAGCATATTCTATAGCTTGAAGACTTTATCAAAATCAAAGACTAATTTTCTATCAGACACCTAATGCAAGGACTAACCATGGACCAGGGGAAAATATTGGGATTTTTATCCAGAATATACATGGAATTCCTACCAATGAAGAATAAAAAGACAACTCAATTTAGAATGGGCAAAAGGCTCAAATAAACATGTCAGAAAAAGAAGATACATAACATGTCCAATAAACATATGAGAATGTGCTCGACATCGTTAGCAATTAGGAAAATTAGATCACGTCACATTCACTGGAACGGATAAAATGAAGGAGATTAATAACGACAAATGTTGGTGAGGTTCAGGAGTAAAATTAGAACTGTCACATTGCTGGCAGGTAAAATAGTACACGTACTTTGTAAACAGCCTTGTAATTTCTTAAAAGTTGGACACATACCTTGTAACTCAGAAATTCCACTCCTACATATTTATCCAAGATAAGGGAAAATGTTGTCTTGGTCCATGCAGGTTGCCAGAACAAAATACCACAGCCCAGGTAGCTTATAAACAATAGAAATGTATTTCTCTGGAAGTCTGAGAATGCCAGCTTGGCTGGGTTAGGGTCCTCCTCCAGGTTACAGACATGGAAGGTCTTGCTATACCCTCACATGGAGCAGGGGATCAGGGGGCTCTCTGGGGTCTCTTTTACAAAGGCACGAACCCCATTCATGAGGGCTCCATACTCATGACCTCGTCACTTCCCAAAGGCCCACCTCCTAATACCATCACACTGGAGATCAGGATTCGAACATACAAATTTTGGAGGCATGCAAACATTCAGACAATAGCAAATATGTTCCCAAAATATGCACGTGAACATATTTATGGCAGGGCTTTCTGGTAGCTCCAAACTGGAAACGGCCCAAATGTCAAACAACAGGATGGTGCACAAACACACAGTGGTCTATTTATACAACACAATAGTACTCAGTAATAAAAATAAATAAATAAACGACAGATACATGCCACAACATAGGTGAATTCTGAGCAAAAGAAGTCAGACACAAAAAAGTACATGCTGAATGATGGATACCATTCATATGAAGCCCCAGAACGGGTAAAATGATGAGGGTGGATATCAGAACGTGGTTGCCAATGGGGTGTATGGTGCAGACTGAGTGACATGAGGAGTGGGGTGACTTTCAGGAGGTGATAAAAATGTCTTATATTTTGAGTGGACTGGTGGTTACAAGTGTACATACATGTGTCAATGCTCATCTACTTGTACACTAAAGACCTATATATTTTATCATAAAATTTGCCTGAACTACAACAGAACAAAAAGGCTTGGCCAACATTGCTAATTCTATGGGGATGGTCAGGGAAGACCTCTCTGAAGAGGTGACATTTTTGAAGACCTGAAGGAGAAGGGGTTAGCCATGGGAAGATCATAGGGGAAGCTTGTGAAATGTCCTGAGATGGGAAAGAGCTTGTAGTATTTGAGAAAAAGAAAGGTAGACTGTTATGGGCTGAATTGTGAACCCCCCCCAATTCATATGTAGAAGTCTTGACCTCAGGACCTGGGAATGAAACTGTATTTGGAGATACGTTCTTTGCAGAGGTAATTAAGTTAAAATGAGGCCATTAGAGTGGGGTCTAATTCAGTATGTCTGGTGTTCTTGTAAAAGAGGGTATTTAGATGCAGGCATGTAAAGAGGGCAGACAGGGAAATGACAACCATCTAAAATCCAAGAAGAGAAGCCTGAAGATCCTTCCCCACACAACCCCCAGAAGGAACCAACTTTGCCAACCCCTGGTTCTTAGATGTCCAGACTCCAGAATTGGGAAAAAATACACTGCAGTTGTTTTAAGTCACCAGGTCTGTGGTACTTACTTAGGGCTGCCTGAGCTGGTCAATACATGGACCATGTGGCTGGAGCCCCAACTGTCAGGAGATGGGGCTAGAAAGGCAGGTAGGAGCCAGATCACGTAGAGTCTTGAAGACCATGGTAAGAAGGCTGGAGTGTTTTCAAAGGGCAATGGGAAACTCTCGAGGAATTTTAAGCAAGGGAGCAGTGTGACAGGAATTTATGGAAGGCAAGTTAGAAGGCTCTTGCAGTAATTCAGGGAAGGAGAAATGGCAAGGGCTTAAATTAGAGTGGTCATGTGCAAAGACGATGTAAATGAGCTCAAGAAATGTTTTGGAAGAGAGCCCACAGGACTTGCTGAGGGATGAGATGTAGGGATGAGATGAAGGAAGGAGTCGAAGCTGAGACCCTTTATCAAGAAGGAGCACCTTGCTATATGAGTTTCCTTGATGTTGTCTGAGCTGCCTAAGCATGTATCTTCCTCTGTACCCTCCCACTTGCTGTATCTTCTTCCCAAATGCTCTTCCCCCACAGGCTGGCCTGGCTAGCTCCCTCGATTCAGGTCTCTGCTCAGAAGTCACTTCCCCAGACCGCCTCGGCCAACCTATCAAGAGTGCCTCCTGTTTTCCTCCATTGTCTTGTCCAGCTTGACGTTCCTCCACTGCTTTTCTGACATTGTGCTGACAGTCTGTGTGGTCAGATGTTTATTACCTGTCCTTCTTCCTGGAATAGAAGCTCTGTGAGGGCAGGCACTTTGCCGTGTGTCCTGCTACATCCCAGAATGGCAAATAGTAGGATTTTAATACACACTTATTGAGGGAATAAATAGGAATTCATCTTAAAAGAGAGCCTGGAGGTTCTCTGCTCAAAAGCCTTTACCAGTAAAAGACATTTCCAAGTGCCTAAAATGAATTAGATGTAGAGGCCACTTTTAGGCAAACAAGTGTGAGCAATGGAATGTAGAAAAGGCCCACAGCAACTACCTGGCTAAATACAGACAGGCCTATCAGGTGACCTCAAAATATCCATAGATGCTAACTAACCAATGGGCTACTTACAACTAGGCACAGTTATCAAGAAAGGGAAAATTCCATAAGGTGCTATACCTGCTCATCTTCTCCCTTCAAAAACAGCCCCCACGGGCTGCCTCATGGCAGACAGCCTCCCCTTTGCTGCCCGCCCACCACTCCCTTGCAGTGTATTCAAGAGACTTCTGTTTTCTTTGTGGAAACAGCCTTAGGTGGATTCTTTCACCACCCACGCCATCACCTTCTACTGGATCATTGATCATGGCCACACATTTGGGGGCCCCCATCAAATTGAGATACCCCATTAGACATCCTTATCTAGAATGGAGTTGAAGAGGAGGGATGAAGGGCTCTTGAGGCTATTTATTCCAGAATTTCTTGAGTTCTGAGCCCCAAAGTAGACAGATGTCTTAGAAGGCCATATTTCCCAGGACCCACAAGTATGTACAACATCGCTTTGCCTCACCCAGGCAAGAATTTGCCCCAAGGCCGTGATTTTCAGCTCAGTGCTGATCACAGCTCCACCCAGCAAGGAGAACAGACTGAACAAATCCTGCAACTTCACAGCAAGGGCCCAGAGACCAAGTAGAGGGTTCAGCAAGATCCATTTCTGGGTTATGTGGCCATGACGACTTGACCTGACTCCATGTCCATTTTTCTCTCCACCAAATAGGGTCTTTTGGACAACACAAAATAGTACTGCTTCTCTCTATCTAATACCTCTCTGGCCAGAACAGCCCCACTGCAAGTGCTGCCTGTCACTGAGGAAGCAGAGACATATTCACAATATTGCTTCTAGAAACCAGAGTCCAGGGGGTTTCACTTCCCCTTGTGGGGAGAAGAGCTAGCAGGACAGGTCACAGGTGCAGGCAGCAGCTTCCTCCTGAGCCTGTATCTCAAAAACTTCTCTGATAATAAAGGGAGATTGGTATCCTTCAGAACAGGTAGGAGGGCTCAGATTAAGGGTTTGGTGACTTCTTTTGCACAACAAGTATGCAAATGGAATATTTTTCGAAAGGAGGGGAGGGGAGGAGAGAGAGAGAGAAAATCTTAAGTAGGCTCCAATGCTCAGTGCTGAGCCTGATGTGGGGCTTGATCCCATGGCTCTGGGATCATGACCTGAGCTGAAATCAAAAGACAGATGGGTAGCTCAGTCAGTTAAGTGTTCGACTCTTAATTTTGGCTCAGGTCATGATCCCAGTGTTTGTGGGATCAAGCCCCACATTGGGCTTTGTGCTGACAGAGTGCAGCCTTCTTGAGATTCTCTCTCCCTCTCTCTCTGTCCCTCCCCTACTTGCTCTCTCTCTCTCTCAAAATAAATAATAAAAAATAAACATTAAAAAAAAAAGAGTCAGATGCTCAACCCATTGAACCACCGAAGTGCCCCACATATGGAATTTTTAAAAGTCTCAGCAAAATTGCAAATTTCACTGAAAGTTCCAACTCTAATCACAAGGTTGGCTCTACATACAACCAGCCCCCATCCTCAAGTGCTTTCCAGATCACCTCATTAAGGTGAGTTAAGTGACAAAAGACACTTTAATTTTCTTATCACTTGGGAAACCCCAAGGGCTTTGGAGCTCTGTGACAGGAATAGTGGATGAAAACCAAATATGTATTTATCATAAATCACAATGTCACAATGTGTGATAAAATTCATAGCAGCCCAGAAATGTCTAAAGTGCTAGAATGGAAAGGAACCAAACGTAGTCTCCCCCTCTCTCTCTCTCTCTCCTGGACTGTGTTAACCATAGTTAGAACAGCCAATGTTCACTGTGTGTCTTCTATGTGCTTTACCTGCATTAATTCATTTAATTCTTACAACAGTTTTCTAAGGCAGGTGCCATTTGTATCCCAGTTTTATATATGAGGACATTTAAGGACATTTAAACTTTCTCTCATGGGAACTATTTCATTGTGCCCTTTTGAGGGGAGCCATCACCTGCTTTTCCTCATCTTCCTAGTGGAGCTGGTGCTGCAGACAGTGAGGAGACAGTAGATCAGTTCTGAAAGTCCACACGAGCCTGTAACAAGAAAGGTGCTCCCTACCGCCCACTCAGATCGGCTCTTTATCCTTACAGGTCTTGAAAAAGCCAGATAGGATCCCTCAAATCCCTCTTTCTCTATCTGCCCCTAAGACACAACTTCTCGCTGTAGCCAAGACTTCCTGAGCCCACAAGGAACAGTGGCCATTCTTTTCACTGCTCTCATCTTTCTTTTTATGGAGGGCCTACGGAAGATGAGAAGACTAGAAGGGATGGATGATGTGGTGGGTGTTGCTGGCATTGCTCCTTAAGAGGCCCCGCTACCAATGTTCCTCAAGTAGCAGATACCGTGATGGCCTCCGGACCCATCCACTCCTCTCCCCACGTCTCAGCCAAGAGGTCTGGGAAGGGCGAATTAGCCTACCCCAGCTCTTATGAGAAGGTCTGACTGGGTTAAATCCAGTGTAAACCTCCCATCCCCATTGCTACAGTAACTGATATGGAGGTGGGCACTTGACCTTTGGAGGCTCAGTGATAGTAAAACCCATAAACTTTGCTTCATGTCTGGAAAAAAGAAATTTTCTCTTTCAATGGTCAATGGAGAACGTAGATATGGGGCCAAGGCTGCTGCAGCCACTTGCTAGTAGAGCTAACCTGTGGATGAATCCCACCCATAAAGAGGACAGCATGGCATAATGTGAAGAAATACAACTGAAGCCCTAGTCAGACCAAGCCTGGATTTACCATACCAGTACATTCCCTTCATGATTTAAAGATCATTTGATTCAGGTCGAGTTTTCTGTCATTTTGGCCAAAGCATCCTGTTAACCACTATTCACACTGAACCTTAAACAGTAATATACATATGTCTACACTTTTGATAAGCCAGTCATATCAAAAGTTCATATGACTCAGAGTGATAAATCTGCCCCATATTTCCAAGTCTCAGCTTGGGAGTCACCTCTTCGGGTTGACACAATTGTTTGTTCATGTGCTCAACAAATAGAGACACCGCATTTACTATGTGCTCGTTCCTGTTCTAAGTGCTGAGGTTTCCAGGATGAATAAAACATGATTCCTGTCCTTGAGAAGTCAAATGGGGAAATAACACAAGTAAATCGACAGATGGAAGACAAGGAGTAAGGGCTTTGAAGAGGGTGAGTCCCAGGTGCTTCTGGAACACAAAGGACAGACACCTAAGTCAGACCCATAGATATGGGGTCAAGGAAAAAATCTGAGGGGAGAAAATGTTAAAGTTCTGCAAGCATTGCCTGGATTACTGGTTCTCAATCCATAGTGTGTTTGCCCCAAGGGTACAATTTTTTGGAAACATTTTTGGTTGTCACAACTGGGAGGTGCTATGGTAACTAGTGGGTAGAGGCCAGGGATGCTGTTAAACATCCTACAACGCACAAAACAGCCCTCCAGACAAAGAATTACCCAGCCCCAAAACTCAGTAGGGCTGAGACCCGAGAAACTTTGGCTGCATGAAATAGGTGGGAAGGGATGTTTCGAGCAGAGAGATAATCACAGGCAAAGACACAGAGAAGTGGGTCCATATGACAAATGTGGGAAGGGCACTTAGAGCCTAAAGCTAAGAGTGGATTAGGGAGTTGTGAGCATCAGATAGAAGGGTATCCCTAGGGCCAGCCAGAGCAGATGAGTCCTGAGCCAGAAGCTGAGGGTCTAATCTTACCCCTAGAGCTGTGGGAAGCTACTGAAGAATTTGAAATAAGGGTGTGTGCTTCCGGCACCCAGGTAGCTCAGTCCGTTTAAGCAAACTGTCTGACTTTGACTCAGGTCATGATCTCGAGGTATGTGAGTTGGAGACCCATATCGGGCTCTGTGCTGACAGCTCAAAGCCTGTAGCCTGCTTTGGATTCTGTGTCTCCATCTCTATCTGCCCCTTCCACGCTCATACTCTGTCTCTGTCTCTCTCCCAAAAAAATAAACATGAAGAAAAATTTAAAAAAATAAGGGCGTGTGTTTGAGAAGGACTCCTTGGAGGCTTCTATAGCAGTTGAGTACTGCTGCTGGGTCTGGACCTGCAGAAGCTGTGGCACAGAGAGAAACAGACCTCCTTCCATCCAAATTCACTGCCACAGTCCTATTGCATGTGTTTCCACCTGTCTGCTCCACTAGCGTATAAAACACCTTGGGCAAACCCTCGAGTTAATCCATCTTTCTCTTCTCCCAACACAGGTAGTATGGTGGAATCAACTGTGGGGCTTACATGCTAATGCCAGCAGAGAAGTAGAAATCAGAGAGAGTTAAAAAGTTAAAAAAGGACCTTTGAAAGGCCATTTAATTAGCCATGTGGTATAGCACACATGGCCTGTATATACAATCATATAGAGTTATGTGTGAAAAGAAATATATAATCTCTAATGTACAAACAGAATAGATGCAAACGCTAATTTGGGGGCAATATTTAAGTTTTTCTCTTTGTCTTTCAGGGCCTACGTTGTTGAGTTCACATATGTTCAATGCACATAATGTGCCATGGTGCCACAGCACTTGGTCAATGTTTGCTAGAAGAAATGAACAGGAGAGCAGTTCCCAAGGAATTCTCATTAGTCCGCTGGTCTCCAGCTCCTGGAAGGATCTGGGAGTACAGCTGAGCTAAGGAGCACACAGCGCTGGGAGGACCTGGCATGGAGAGGTTGCTGTGCTGCTCAGGACAGCAGAACATTTCCTCCAGCTGCCGGGCCAGCCCTCAGCTGTCAAATGGGAACTGCCTTTGCTCTCCCGGGGCACTGGTGGGAATCAGCAAGGCCAATTCTCTCACTAGGAATTATCTTTGGCTAAAGAGAGCTACCTCACCCAAGGACAGCCAATGACTGGTCAATGCCAGAGTACAAAAGCCCATCTGCACTTGGAACAACTCTGCGGGGCCATGTGAGGTTAGCCAAGGCCTTGTAGTATCTGTACCACAGCCCAACTTTTAACTCTGCCTAATCCTGCTTCCTTCCCTTCCTCTACGGGTGTCCATACCTAGAGCACAATGGGGGACCCCAGGCTGTAGGAAGAGGCTGTGAGGTCTCAGAGTCCAGGAGCAGCGGGATGGGCAGGCGGGCACCACGAGTAGCAGCAGTAGTGTTCAGAGCTCAGGGAATCAGAGACAATGAGCAGGCAGATGGCACCTGTGTGCTTACAACAGAGAGGAAGTTGTCTGTCTCCTGCCCAGCGGGAAATTGCCTGCATGGTAGGGAAGTCCTGGGCCTGTAGGGGAGGTCTGGTTCCAAGTGAGGTCACAAGACCATCCTGAAACCTGGCCCAGTCCCTTCCAAACCTGCCAATGAGAATCCACTTCCTGCTCCCCACTTGCCAAGTGGCCTCCATATTTGTGGGTTAGCAAGTATCTGGGCAGCCACCAGCCCTGTGAGATCTGGACTACAGCAAAATGCCCCTTCACCACCAAACACTTTCACTAATTTGCCTTGGGCTCAATCAGGGAGACCAATTTTCTTTTTCTTTTTCCTTTTTTTTAAATTTTAGAGAGAGCGAGAGAGAGCAAATGTGGGCAGGGAAGAGGGGCAGAGGGAGAGAGAGAAAGAGAGAAGAGAATCTTAAGCAGGCTCCACACTCAGCACGGAGCCCAATGCAGAGCTCGATCCCACAATCCTGGAATGGTGACCTGAGCCAAAATCAAGAGTCGGATGCCCAACCAACTGAGCTACCCAAGCACTCTGTGGGGGACTGGTTTCTTATTATCCTTAGGATTAAAAGCCCCTGATAAAATATAATATGGCATAAATTAACTTGAGGCCGCATACCAAGTCAGGCTTATTAATAGCTTAGGCTAGATGGCAGAGGTTGGAGACAGAGATTAAAGGCTGAGTTGGGAGGACACAGGTAAGACAGTCCCAGGTTGGATGTGAAGAGGGTGATGGCACTGGGAATGGGGTCGACACCAGAGCAGCCAGTTCAGAGGGCAACAAGCAGGCCACCTCTGGGATGAAGGACGAAATTCTGAAATCCACCCCTCTGCCTCCCGATGAATCCAAGAGTCGGCCATCCCCTAAACTGGGAAAGTCAAGCCGCAGTAGGGCATCCTGTAGTCTCCTTGGGTTTCTGACTATCATCCTGAAACCATAAGATGCTGGTGATGTGGTGGGGAGTGAGGAGGAGAGACTTCCATTAATAATATAGAATTGACAAGTTCCCTAGAAGGCTTCAGACTTGCCATGAGCTGTTGTAGGCAGTCGGAGCTTTCCAGAGCATATTTCATTCCTCTGCAGGCAGAGCCCATCAAAACAGCCACGCTGATTCTTTGGCCTCCTTTCTTTCTAGTAACCACCCTTCACCTGACACAAAGGGAGCTTGTTGCCTTGTGAGCCAAGATGCCAGGAAATCAAAGCCTTATTACGCACAGCCCGGCATACCCATGCCTTCAGCCAGTGGCTGGGGACCAAATTCTGCGAGATGCTTTGATCTTCCCCTTGGCCATATGTGTTCCCACTAGCTCTCCCCACTGCTTCCCAAATATTGCTCTGCCTGGTAATTCTCCTCTCATCTCTCTCTCACGCGTGGGGATGGCAGGCCGGCACTGCAACTTCCTTGCCGCGGGTGCTCCTCCAATGCCCAGGCTGACAGGCCCACATGTGCTTGGGGCCCTCTCCGTGGCGGTGGCTGCGCTGCACACCACAGTTCAGTCAGTGAGGTGCACTGGTGTGCGGGCTGGGTCCAGGAAGGAGCCAGAGCCCGTCTTCCTGCTCCCTGGCAGCTCCAGGGCAGCCCCCTTCCCCACCATCCTGCTGGGGGCAGACGCAGCCGGTCCTGGTCAGGGCCAGCCCTCTGCGCGTCTGTTCTCAGTCTCTCCCAGGGAACGCTGCCGGCCCTCCACTGATTCTGTAAGCGGCTAACTCCTCACAGTAATTTTTGGTCTGTTCCAACGGCTTGATGTTTTCTGTTTCCCGCAGCGGAATCTTGCCTGATACAGTATCTCCTTCTGTAGATTTACATCCACTTCTCAATTGCAAAACCATCTGGTTGTCATTAACATTTTCAAACCTTTCTCTGAAGAGCACCCCTGGAATGACTGTTAGCCATGGCCCCTACAGCAGAGCCTTCAACATCATCTCTTCTGAGAGGCATCAATGGACCAATCATCTAGCCACATTATCGGGTTTACCATGAAGGCTCTCGGAGGCCTTGTCCTCAGAGACCTTGTCCAGGGTGTGGAGCTTGGACAAAGTGCTGGAGAGAAGCCTAAGGGGAAGGAGCCCATAAAGGTCTCTGGTTCTGAGAGACCTTTCTATACACTTTTTTAAAAAACGTTTATTTATTTTTGAGAGACAAAGAGAGAGACAGAGCACAAGTGGGGGAGAGGCAGAGAGAATGAGACACAGAATCCAAAGCAGGCTCCAGACTCTGAGCTGTCAGCACAGAGCCCGATGCGGGACTCAACCTCATGAACTGGGAGGTCATGACCTGAGGTGAAGTTGGACACTTAGCCAACTGAGCCACCCAGGCACCCCACTTGGGTCTTTATTCTGCCTGATAATTCATATTTGGGGCATTTTCTTTTCCCTCCTCACTACCTCGTTATTTTCTACATGACTTTCATTCAGAAAATAACACTTAGAAAAATACTTTGAAACAGATGACTTTTTGCTCTTACATATTAGGCTATTTTTCTACCTGCTTTATGCACTGGGAGGAATTCATATCAATGCCAAAGTGAGTTTAAAGATATAGTCCTGCCTTTTAGCAGTGTTCAGTTTGGACATCTTTATAAAATTATGCATTTCATCTAATGGGGGTTAAAAAATTACTCCTAGAAAATTACTACCCAAGTGAGCCACAGAGACATCCAGGAGTGTGTTGCATCCCTTAGCTGTTAGGGGGACCAAGAGTCTAAGAACTGTTGCTACAAAACACAGAGATTCCCCAAGCCCTTGAAGCGGAGTCTCTCTTGTGCAGGCCCGGACCCATCCTGCTCTATGGAAACATTCTGAAACAATCCAGGCTGCCATCAGCCCAGGGGCTCAGATTTGCCTGTGATGCGAATGTGTTTTTGTTTGCTTATTTATTTACTTGTTTACTAACTTATTTTTACACCCAGGATTTCTTGTTGGGATTCCAACGTAGTCAGCTTTGGAGAAATTAAATCAATCTCCCACTGCTTCTGCTTCTGTGATGTCAAGGAGCCAGTCGCCCTGGTGTTCCCTAATCTGGCAGCAATGACTGGAAATCTTGGTCTGGCTTCAAGATCCCCAGTCCCAGTAGGAAGAAGGACATGCTTCCAACCAAATAACCTGTACACTGTGGGGCTAATAGGTTCTTTTGTCAGGAATGCCCTGGCTATTTTGGAAAATCAGGTTGAGAAAAGCTACAGCTCTCTTCTTTTTCTATTTTATCTGCTGATCTATTGTTTGCTTGTGTGGGTTATCCATGCAGGGATACTTTTTTTTTTAATTAAAAAATTTTTTTAAGTTTATTTATTTTTGAGAGACAGACAGGCCATGAGCAGAGGAGGGGCAGAGGGAGAGGGAGACACAGACTCCAAAGCAGGCTCCAGGCTCGGAGCTGTCAGCACTGAGCCAGAAGTGGGGCTCAAACTCACGAACTGCGAGATTGTGACCTGAGCCGAAGTCGGCTGCTTAACTGACTGAGCCACCCAGGTGCCTCATCCGTGCAGGGATTCTTATGAAACGAGACATCCAGCCTCTCTGTGATATCAGAAATACAGGATATATGTTACATGATGTGAAGACAGATAGATAGTGCGGTGGGTTTATGTGGAAGCCCTACTGCACTGTGGTTAAGAGAACGAGCTCTGGAGTTGGGGAGACAAATGATGTAACTGTTGCATGCCGTGGTTTCCTTATCTGTACAGTGGGTGTAGGGAGGGGGCCTACCTCACTGGCGACGTGCAAATTTAATTAGATAATTTACATAAAAAGACCAGAATAGAGGCTGGTCCATCGTGTGCAGTCAATAAATGAGAGGTGCTTTTCATGTGATCAGTGCAGAAGGTCCAGGAGGAGAAATAGGAAGCAACTGCATTCTTACAGACGACAATCTAAATTCTTAAAATTGGTCCCCAGGTGATCGTTTTGTCTTAAGGAAACTTATCTTTGCTTATGTTTTTGAGATGACATGCAATTCTCAAGACGTGTATATTTAAGAAAAACCTATGAGAATGAAGAGGGCTTTCCTTAAAGCAATCTATAATTGGAATATTTATACAGGAGGGTGAGGCGTGAGCAACCTCCCTTCAAAAATCATCTTCCTCCTTCTGTTGTCATAAGTAATGTACTAACATGGCATTCTAAAAGTATGAAGTCAGTACTGCAAGTCATGGCAGAGCAGTTTAAAAAACAGAAAAACCCAACAACTGCACTGTCCTCTTTTAAGACTAACAGGGAAATCTCTGCCCTATTTCCTCAAACTGTAAAAACGTCTGTGCCTAGGCTCTCACAAGCTGTCTATTTCCAATCTTGAAATACATTTAAGAATCCTATCATACCTCAGGAATGCCTAAGCCAAAGAACTCCCCGAAACTATACGCATGTAGGAAAGATATTCACTGTTGGTAGGGAGAGATTAGCTGGAAAACTCAAATACCTGGTTTTTAACCACAGGCTGATTTTCAAATCGTTGGCCATGTTTGGAATGAAAAAAATTTTTATGAGGAGAAAAATCAATGTTAAATAATTTCACCTGGAGGAAAAGAAAAGATTTGCCCAAAGCATCTGAAATTTTATAAAATAAATATAAAAATATAAAATATATTTTATAAAACTATTAATTTGTTTTACATGAAAAAGGAAAACAGAAATAAAAGATAATTACCACTAACACAAATGTCAAGTTTGAATGTAATATAAGGTAACCAGAAATTCAAATGAGGCAGAACATCTGTTTTTAACAGGATCATTAAAATCCCACTTTAAGATTTTGTGGTAAACAATGACCAATCCTGGGGGGTGGGGGGGAGGAGACTCTTTCAGTATTTGAATCAGCATGGTATATTTAAGAAATAAAGTGTAATTTTCAAATGACAACCTCACAGATGATAAAAAAACTGATCCAGACATTTTTGAATCATAACTCTTGATACAACCCCCCCCCACCTTATTTGTAATTAGAGAACTGTTTTAGGAGAATGGGAAAGAAATCTTTTTCATAAAACCTAAGAGTAGATTTAAGGCCACCTGAAATCCTGGGGTAGGGTGAAGCATTCTTGAATGTCTCTACCAGAATTGCGTTCATGTGAGTTCATGGATACAACTACGTTTAACAGGATGTGAGTGACTGGATGTGAGGTACCACATTATAACTCCTTATCTGGGAAGTTTGATGGGGTTAGAACAATTTTTCCAGTTTGGAGACATCACCAAACATAAGCATGGGCTTCATCACATGAAATCACCAAATCGCTCTGTTGGGCATCTCATGGTTTCCATGGCATATTGAGGAGTTATGAAATCAGGAACAAATCCAACTTCTCAAACCTGCTATGCATTAAAAGGAGCCTGTGTTCAAATGAACTGTAACCCACAGCCATGGTTCCTACTGAGTTTTAAGGACAGTGGGAAAAAAATTAAGGACATTTAGAATTGCTGTTGACTTAAGATCAATATTGTACTATTCATAAAATGATTGGATTTAGAAATCAAAATCCTTTTAGCAATAATTTGTTACTCTGACACATTCCACATAGTCTTACTTGCAAAAGAGGTAAGAAGGAATAATAAAATAGAAGCCATTTTAGTGCACTTTTAAATTCCACAAATATACTGTGAAGTGAAACATTCTGGGGTGTTCTATCTCCACTACTCTTATGGGAAAGGAAAGTCTATATTCACCTTGGCCCAGCAGACACTTACATCGTATCCGCTGTTACGGATTCCACGCCGGGGTCGCTCCCGAGTCACCAGAAGGTCCATCTCCGTTTCCCCAGGACTCGGGCTATTCAGAGACTGCCGGCTTCGGTAGACAGAGTTCTTCATCTGTTGCCTGAAGAAAATCCAACAACTGTTATGATGCAGCAAATGCCCTGACAGATGGAATTCTCCACTGATCCAAACTACAGGCAACCAATGAAGGGTTTGGATTTGCCTTGCAGATCTCAGGATTCATGCTATTTGTTCTCTGACCATCAGAGGCCATAGGAAGAGTGGAATAAAAGATTGTTTCTGTTTTTGTTTCTGTTTTCCCAGATGCTATAGCCATTTGGCTGAATTGTAAATACTCTTCTAATGGAAACTAGGTAACTATAATCAATTGCAACACTACAACCTCATCTAAAATTCTGCTGATGGCAAGGCCGGGGACTCTCCCTTGACCCTCTAGGACAGCAAATGCTTGAGAACAACTTTGCTTTTGTTGACTGTTGACTCAGCAGCCTGCTGTTCTTTTTAATCTTCCTGACTTCACAGGCAGGGCTCTCTGATGTGTTAATAAACCCTGTGGCTAATGGGCCACTTAATACTGTGAATATGGACAGATTTTCTTTTCTACCTTCCCAACAGTGGATTCCTTTCTGGGCTGAGGAGCCATAAACCAAGAGGCAGTTTGGAGCTCATCCATCCACCCACTCATCCATCCATCCATCCATCCATCCATCCATCCATCCATCCATCCAATATTTACCGAATGCCTACCATGTACACTGTGGATGATGAAAATGATCCACAGTGAGCAAGACAGACATGGCCCTGCTCTCCTGGAGCTTACATTCTAATGAGGGAAACACACAATTCACATTATTTCAAAGGGTGATAGATGCTACTAAGAAAAATAAAGTGCAGGTGCCTGGGTGGCTCAATTGTTTAAGTGTCCAACTCTTGGTTTCAGCTCAAGTCATGATCTTGTGGTTTGTGAGTCCAAGCTCTGCACTGGGCTCTGCACCAATAGTGCGTAGCCTGCTTGAGATTCTTGCTCTCTCTCTCACTTTCTGCCCTTCCCCCATTCATGTTCTCTCTCTCTCTCTCAAAATAAATAAATACATTTAAAAAGAAAAAGATGAGGAGACAAAGGATGGCTAAAATAGGGGCAACTTCAGATAGGATATAGAGGGGGACAGTTCATCTGAGACATAAAAAGAGCTAACCTCGTGCCAATCCTGCACAGAACACTCCAGACTCAGGGAGTAGCATGCTGAGAAGCTCCACTCAGCTCCCTCAGGAAACGCATACATTGACACCAATGTCTGCTTACACTTGCCATTCGAGGCATCTTTTCTAAAATGTTTTATTAATTTTTGAGAGAGAGACAGAGACAGAGACAGAGACAGAGCGAGCAGGGGAGGGGCAGGGAGAGAGGGAGACACAGAGTCCGAAGCAGGCTCCAGGCTCTGAGCTGTCAGCACAGAGCCCGACACAGGGCTTGAACTGACAAACCATGAGATCACGACCTGAGCCCAAGTAGGATGCTTAACCTACTGAGCCACCCAGGTGCCCCTCAAGGCATCTTTTTGAGGAGAAGAAACAAGAATGCAGTGAGGGTTGTGGCTGTGCTTTCTTCCAGAAGAGGCAATTCTTACAAGAGGGGAGTGAGGCCCAATGGGTGGGTAGTTTCACATGACATTGCAGAGTGACAAAGGTGGCTACTGTGCCCTTATCCAACAATCAATTCTTCCCTGTGAATAACTAGCATTTCAGAGCATCTATCTTCAGGGAATTCTCAACCACCTATTTTATGTCTCCATTCCAAGATTCTATCCACTCATGGGTCGAAGGTGAAGAGGTCACATTATTCATTCCCAGTGACTATGCAGGGAGCCAGAAACCTAGCAGGTATACATATATGTCCTACTCTTCATGATCACACACCCACTTAGTGACAGCACAAGAGTCACATGCTGTTAGTCTAGAATAGACCTTAGAGCTCACAAGGTAAAACACTATCCTTGCAATTAGCCTAGGGGATAAAATAGACATTAGTAGACCTACTCCCTCACTGAGGAGCTTACATGCATGTGTTTAGAGAGCCTCTGTGACCTCTGCTTGCCTGATATCCTGATAACCTTTTTGTGAGAGCACTATGATATTCTTTGGAGGCTACACTTTCTGTTGTGGTTAGCCTCTGATTCAGGCTGGACCATCAAGCATCACATCCCCATGGCCATAACGATCAGTTAGAGGGTAGGCACATGAGTTGGTCCAATGAGACTGAATCTCAGGGCTTTCACTAGAGCACCCAGGAAAGAGGCATTCTCATGGCACTGAAGTTTCTAAGAAGACAGGATATAAGCCAAAAATTGCTGGCAGCCAGTTTGCCACTATGAGATAAGAGCCTGAAGAGGAACCAGCTAAACGTGATGAGAAAGCAAGCCCAATAGCGGGGATGTTGTATGGCCCCTTGGACCTGGTCATGCCTGAAGCCTTGACCTTTCACATTCACTGATGAATTCTCTTTGTATTTAACCAGTTGATGCTGGGTTGCCATCATTTGCAACCAAAAGAATCCTGACTAATATAGGAACTTAAATCTAATATTATAAACAGTGCCCAATTGTTATCTGCAATTAGAAGCTTCTTTTAGGAATGGAGCATGACCTTGTGATACAGCGTGATTCCCACTTTAAGGCATACCCCAAAGAATTCTCATCCTTGACCTAATTACAAATCACTTTTTCAAAAAGCAGACTTTACAACTGTCCTGAGATTGCCAATTAGCCCATTTAGAAAAGATTTACTAATAAGGATGTGGGGGGGAGTAAATACTAGGATTAGCAATTGACATTTAAGTAGGCTATTTTGGAAGTATTAGAAACACAATAGGGAGACTGTGAGCCCTTTCAAGAACCCTGGACACGGGTGAGCACTTAGACACTGGGGTGCACTCCAGTCTGCTTTTCCATCAAAGACAGTGTTCCATTATGATCCCCAGCTTAAACGCTGCTATTTAACATGGATCTCAATTAAGCAGACCATGAATGTGTGCCTAGTGTGTAAGCAACTACTCAGAAATAAATTAGGCTCTTGGTAGAGGAATTACCTATGGAATGGAGTTCCATTAGGTACATTCATTTCTTGTTTATGTTTTGCTATATTGTTTAAAAGGCAATACATTTTGAAACTTGCAAACTTGAAAAGTTTTAAACTCTAAAAATACTGCTGCGTGGATAGTGATATATTTCATTTACACTTTTAGGTTTTTTTTAAAAATCCCACAATAAAGTTTAAGAAAGTAGTTCCCAAACTGTGTTCTGTGGAAACCTAGGGTTCCATAAGGAAGGAATGGAAGCCAGTGAGGCAGAGGAAGGGGCCCTGCTTCCATCAGAGCAACTCTGTTTTTGTAAGTTTATTGCCTTACGTTGGGATCCCCCCGGAAGCAGGCTCTACGAGGATGTGAGTACAAACGGTTTACTTGGGAAGAGTTTCCAGGAGGCACAAGTTGGGAAGTGGGAAAATGAGAGAGAGAATTCTCCACAAGGAGGCCGATAAAGGGTATGATATACAGCAGACTAGTATTTTGGGTAACTGGGGCTCAAGCTTCCTGGAGAAGTATGGGGCATAGTTGCATTAAAATGTAGGCTTTGGGGTGGCTCAGTCGGTTAAGCATCCGACTTCAGCTCAGGTCATGATCTCATGGTTCGTGGGTTTCAGACCTGTGTCGGGCTCTTTGCTGACAGACAGCCCAGAGCCTGGAGCCTGCTTTGGATTCTGTATCTCCCTCTCTCTCTCTGACCCTCCCCTGCTCACGCTGTCTCTCTCTCTCTCTCAGAAATAAATAAAACATTTTTAAAAAATAAAAAATAAAATGTAGGCTTTATTTTATTTAGATATGACAAGACCAACAGATCAGGAGGTGACTCCCATTGAAAAGATAGCTTGTTATACTTACAATTCCAAGGGAATGGGGTGTATCACAGGGCTTTAGATTGGATTTCTGAAATAATTTCAGCAGCCCCTAGGACATAGGGGCTGTTCCTGGTTGTGAGGTACCCTGCCCTCAGGTGGTCAGGGCAGGGGGATTAAAGCCCCAAGTGTGACAGCCCGAGGTGAAGAAGGTGGTTGGGGCATGGGCTTTGGCCTCTTTGGTTTACATATAAAAGGTGCACCCTTTGTAGCCCAGCCCTTGACTATCTCTAGGAATTGGCTAGATAGCCCTGGGAGGGGAAGTTTCTCCAGAGCTGGCAAGTCCCAAAAGTCAAATAGACAAATCCAGAAGCTATAAAATGCAGTTTTTACAACAGGTGGCTTACACCTCAGAGTTCTTCTGCTGGGGTGTTTACCCATCAGCTGCTGTCTGTCACTGACTGAAACTGCTCCAGAGTACATCGGCTACGCGGCATTTCCGGTGGGGGCTGCTGAGAAAAAGCCCTCAAGTCAGAGGCATAGATGCTCACAGGAAGTAGGATGCTGCTGGATGTAGGATGTACAGTAGCAGTGGGAGCCACGGGGATCTGTGAGGGGGGCTCTGCTAGCATCTGCCTCAGTTACATTATGTTCTTTGTGCCTCCGGGTAAGAGTTTATAATGTAAAAATGGGGGTGTTCTTCTGACTTTAAAGAAAAAGCTGTGAAGCCTCTTTTAAAAGATGTGGGGATGAGTCAACATTTGGGATCTAAATGTTGTCTTTGATTTGATTTAATTTAGGTCTCAGGATAAAATCCTGGTTACCCCCGGACTGGAGAACGATTCCCTCATGCGTGCCTTGCAGTAGTGACGTCACTGAGGGTAGAACGTCTGCTGAACTGAGAGCGCCAATGGACACGTAACTCCAACCTGTGACAACAGACACCACACGCGAGGCAGCAGCCTCCCCAGTCAATGACAGAGCGTGACAAGAACACCACCTCAGAGGGGCGCCTGGTGGCTCTGTTGCTTATGCATCCAACTCTTGATTTCACTCAGGTCATGATCTCAAGGTTCATGAGATCAAGCCCCTGTGTGGGGCTGCTTGGGATTCTCTCTCTCTCCCTCTCTCTCTGCTCCTCCCTCACTCGCGCTTTCAAAATAAATAAACTTAAAAAAAAAAAAAGAATAACACCTTGGAGTTTATTACCAAGTCACTGCCACTCTCTTTTTCTCTGTTAATCCTTTCCATTCCCATCCCTTGCTCTCATCTCCTCTCCATTCCTACCCCCACCTCACCCAATTTAGGGTCTTCCATATTTTTCCCTTCATAATGTCAAAAAAACTTTTTTAAACATTATTTTGAGAGTCGTTCAATCACTTCTTCAACAGAAGAAGGAGAATGGACTACACACTCACACTCACAGCATCAGCAGGCCATCGAAGGACCTTGAGAATCTGGCCTGAGGTTTTGGTGCGCAGTGGAGACGCAGGTCTATGGAAAAGAAGTTGTGTCCACTCTGCTTATAAAAAGCTTCAACTGAAATACTTTATGTATTTCCCAAATAACTTCAAAGCTAAGTTCCTTGTATTTGCACATGATTTGATTCTTTTCCCAAGTGGTAGCAGAAAACCTGGGAAAAGCAACTCTCTGCCCAGATCTGTAGAAGGCCCCTAACAAGTCCCCAGGTGCAGCATACAAGCTAAAGAAGCCACCAGCCTTCTTATAAAATCCACACCCATCTTTCCTCCTTTCTACAGTTATCAACATGGTGACACATGTATTGTGAGCCCTGTCAAAGTGTGCTTTTTACATCAACAGCTGATCAGACCCACCATATCTAATTAGAAGCATGGTACATGATGCACTGGTTTAGAATTCCTTCTTTTCTTTACTAGAAATAAATTATATCAATTTCACTAATAAAATTGAGCCCCACCTCCCAACTTGACCTTGTGATCCCATCTGAGCCTGTCACATAGTCATATTTGGTTTTAACAAATACATGCTCAGGCCTGGAGCTGTCGTGTCTCACTCAGTTTGTGGAGGGTGGATCTGCCAAGGCTGTGTATGGCATGGATCAGAGAGCTGGCACGCCTAAACCCTGGGGCTGGTGCTAAGAAGAATGTATATTTGAAAGGGATAGTCTCAAACCATGAAAATGCTTCCAAGGAGGTGCTTTAGGGTGGGGAGGAAAAGAAGAAAGATGGTTGTGTTTAGCTTTGCTAAACCAGTAGGTGAGGTCACTCACTCTGCTTAGTGAGCGACAAAGCTTGGGATGGTGCCAATCCAAACTGATGGACCTCACCAGGTCCCCCTGAGGCCAGGTCCCCTTTTTAGGCTGTTACATGATCTCACATTGCAAACACCCACTGCTCTTATGAGTAACAAACTTCTGGGGGTAGTTCTCTTTTACTTCCATCAGACCTTGAGTTCCATAAGAGCAATGACTGGGCTGTCTTGTCTACCATAAAATGTTGAATGGGTGGAATGAATGAATGAATGAGAAAAAGCCTACATAACCATGAGAGTATTCAACAGCCTGCATGGTGCCCAATACAGAGTAGGTAGTGATAAATGTCAAGTACATGAACAAATCTATGAATTAAAGAGATGAACTCAGCACAGAGCTCTGAGTAGATGTGTGGTAAGTACTTACTGATGCTGTGTGAGAAGGTAGGGCATGAAATTTGCTTTTCTTATGCAAGAGCCAATAATTAATTGAAAAATACAATGTCCCTTGATCTGGAAGCTGCATAACCAGGTGGGTGATGATTATACCTTTATCCATCTCTGAAACAGCTACTGGTTTGGAAATATTATTAAGCTAAAGGACAATTATGGTTGTTTCCCCAAGTATTTTTTTTAATGGCTTCAATTTTATTCTTTTCTAAACTCACTATGGAGCACTGGCTTGCACAGACCAGCATGGTCCAGATCAGCAGCCAGCAACGATCACAGTCCTAAGGACAGATCGAGAGACCAAGGCTGTATTACCCAAGGCACCCTCTACCCTCATCCCAGTAATGGTACAGGGACCATCAGAAAAGCCCTTAGACACTGCACCTGTTTTTAGACTCAGCAAATGGGGCACACAGTTCTGGGTCTGGATCCAAAACGTGCTCGATTTCCTTTGGGGTTTTCTCGTACATCTTTTTTCTTTCTGTCTGAGCCTTGTTTGTCTCCACCGGTGGAAAGTCGTAATATCCCTTCCTCTTGGCTTTGAGGCGTAGCTTGTTCCGATAGTGCTCAATGTCTGACTTCTGCTTCAGGGCTTTGTTCACCTGAGGAGAGAGAGAGTGTCTCAGGCCCAGGGCTGACCAGGCATGGCCAACAGGTGGGAGGTTTTCATCAGGTCACAACTCCTACAAAACTGTCCTAGGCTTCACCTCAGGTCCTTTAAGCCAGCCAGACCCACCTATGTCCCATTCCAAAACCAGCCCCCAACAGTGGGCCACAAACAGTGTGGAGCCTGACACTCACCTACATCACTTGGACCTTCCATCATGGGCTTCTTCTCCCTAGTCTACCCTTTGTGGTGTAGGGATGATCCCACCTAAACTCCCTTGGTTCCCCTGTGTGGGAGCTTCTGACTTGGTGCCCTATTTCTAGCTCCAGCTCTGAGGAACCCAATGGCCTCCCCTGGCCATTTAGCTGGTGCCCAGATGGATACAATAGCCAGTTCCTGAAGAACCTGAGTTGGGATGAGCTTAGGGAGAAGAGAAGAACAGACATGCTGTTCCCAAGGTCCTTCTGCTCTACCAACCTGCATGTGAGAGCTTATTTTTGTCAATCTGTATCTTTTTTGAGAGATAGGTAATTCTGAAGCCTTGTATGGCCACTAATGCCAGGCAGTTTCTGCTCTATGGGGCAAAGCCAGTCTGGTCATATCAAAAGGAACATGGCCAACATACCTTCTGACTTGTCAAAGATACAAGCAGATGGCTATGTTAAATAACTAACAAATGATGAGGAAGTTACACCCACGAATGAAGCTGAAGGATGAATTCAGCCTGACACCTACTGGATTATACAGAGGACCATCAGAGCTGTCTGTAATCGGATTTGACTTTATGAATACAACCATGTATAGTGTTGTTACTATGTTTTATTTAAAATAATTTTTAAGAGAGTTTTCTGTAATTCATAAACAGAAATACATCCAGTGGTAAGATATATATCAACCTACAGGATGAGGCCCAAGGTTCACCAGCACAAGGCTCCGTGTTAGATGTTTTTATTTTTACAGCATACTTTCTCTAACTTTTGCAAAGATCTCCCCAGCCTGAGCCCTAATGATATCTTTAGGCTGGTAGCATCTCACAGGTCTTAATTGTTCCCTTATTCCACTTGTCACCAAGAAAACTAGAAGGGAGAAGAAGCTGGTATGACATCCTCTGAGCCAGGAATCCCAATTCTGGAATCTCTGCTTAAGCAGCATTCCAAGAGAGCTTCCAAGTCAGAGATGAGAGTTAATATCCCAGTAATCAGACATATCAGTATCACGTATTTCCCGATATGATGCTGACAAAAGGGCCTCTCACCCCGTAGTTATGCCAAAAATGCATAACTTCAATCCAATCATGAGAAAACATTAGACACACCCAGACTGAGGGACATTGTACGTGATAACTGGCCAGTGGTCATGAGACAAAGAATGGTCACAAAGAATGACTGATGAACCGTTCCAGACCGGAGGAGACTAAGGACACAACTAAATGCTATGTGGGATCTTGGACTGGATCCTGGGAACAGGAAAGAGACATTAGCTGGAAAACCAGTGAAATTCAAATTAAGTCTGCAGATTAGGCAATCACAGAGTACAAATGTTAATTTTTTCGGTTTGATAATTATTCTGTGGTTACGTAAGATGTTCACACCCGAGGTAGGTAAAGAGCCGATGGGGCTTTTTGTACTATGATTGCAACTCTTACGTCAATCTAAAATTCTGTCAGAATAAAGACATTTGAATTTTTTTAAATGTTTATTTATTTTTGAGAGAGAGAAAGACACAGAATGTGAGCAGGTGAGGGTCACAGAAAGAGAGACACACACACAGAATCCAAAGCAGACTCCAGGCCCTGAGCTGTCAGCACAGAGCTTGATGCAGGGCTCAAACTCACAAACTGTGAGACCATTACCTAAGCTGAAGTCGGCCGCTTACATATAATAACATATAATAACCAGAACTCTGATATAATAACCAGAACTAAAACTAAAACCAAAAAATATCTGGAAGATCTGAACAATGGGAGATCACTTTTCCAATCAGTGGGATACCTCCTCATAATCACCATCCCAAAGGCCACAGCAATACTGCAAATGTTTAAGATACAAGATAGGAAGTTGTCTGTAGAAGATTCTAACATATATATGAGTTTGATCAAAAGTTTGAGGAGGAGGTACAGAAAATGAAAACAGGATGTGCTAAGACAGTGAGATTATAGTGATTTTTCTTTTTTCTTCTGAACATTCTATGCGGTTATTATGTTTTCTTTAAAATAATATTTAAAAGAATTACCCATAATTCATAAAAGGAAAATTTATGGCTTTGGGATTGTGGTTTCTTCACTGAAACAAGTCAACCATAAGAGAAGAAGGAAGAAAATTATAAGACAATCTGCCTTAAATGCTACAAGGCAGCAAATTACAGAGGACAGTTCAGGGCTCTTTTCCAATCCAAATGCCAGCAAGGTCCATTCCTTTAACTACCAAAATGGAACAAGTATCCATTTCTGGACAGGCAAAATGCTCATCTGTTCTCCTACTGGGATGGGATGATGGGCCTGGCAGAAAAAGGGAGTGATATGTTGAATTTAGCTAAGATCTAGAATATGTCCCCATATTCACATAGCCAAGGTGGGGTTTAAAGATCCAGGCATGGCAGCCATTATCTAGGTCCACACTGGGCAGGACATCCTGATCAAGAGCAGTTAGCAGTGCATCAGTGACAACCTCAGAGGTCTGCAATCACTGGGCTGTTTGTCTCGTGGCAGAAGTGTGCCCAACAAAAGACTCGGTGGGCGTGACTGGCTTTGAGAAGATATACAGGTCCCCAAATTATAGAACCAAGAAATATAAAATGATAAATGATCAACAAATCCTTGTTTGTTGGCTGACTAATAATAATAATAATACCAATGATAATGTACTTATTGTGTGCTAAGCACTGTCCTAAGGGTTTTACTTATATTAATTCATTTGATCTTCCCAATAGCCCCATTTTACAAATGGAAATACCGAGGCACAGAAAAATGAACTAACCTGACTAAGGTCACAAGAAGAGTAAGTAGAAAGGCTGGATTCAAATCCTTGAAGAGTCTGTGCTCTTTTAAGCACAATGCTAGTTTTCACTAATGGGCCACAGTGAGTCAGAGAGAGGGAAGGAGCACTGGACAGGGATACAGGGGACCTGTACATCGTATCATGGCTATCACAATAACTACTGTGTGACTCTGGGCAAGCCACCTGACCCTCTGGCCTGTTTCTTTGTCTAAAAAATGGGAAGACTGGCAGAGAAGTGCTCTGTAAGTCTATAACCAGTTCCTTCTAAAAATGGATGAACCTTGGGCCTAAGGCCCCCAGCCCTGCCTCACCACACTGCCCCCCTGCCTTGCACCCTCCACAGGGCCAGGCCCCTGCCCACACTGCTTGCCTCCCCTGCATGGGGACCTGCAGCGACCCATGCCTGGGGCTTCCCAGGTTGGAGTTGTCTTCCCAGCCCCCCAAGGGGAGGAAGCAGAGATACCTGTGGCATAACAAGCCCTCCTACACTTACTTAGTGGCCATGGTTGCCTGAGTGGTCCAGGCCACACCCTCCCACAGGCTGAAGCTGGCCCAGCTTATCCATCAGGTCCAAGCCACATTTCCCTTCTTCAGGGATGACTGTAAGGGCTGGAAGGATTCCATCTGCCACAACCTCTCCTCCAACCAAGGTTCCCGCAAGGTGCCTAAAGATGCCAGGAAGCCCCAGGTCAAGGGCAACTTCTGAGTGGTCATCGTGAGCCTGATGCCAGATGAAGGGCTGGGGTCGTACAACACGGCCCTGTGTTGGCACTGGCAGAGCAGGGGCATGTGGGGAGACTTTGCCAAGGACCTGAGCCCTTACATGCTGCATAGCTGATGATACCAGCTCCCCGTTTCCCAGCCACCACCCAGGGAGGGCATTAGCATAAAGTCTTTGCTAGGGGACCCCAGGGAGGGGTCACCATGGAGCATCCCAGGTCCAGCTGGCTCTGGGCACAGTGGTGAGGAGGTGGTGCACACTCCAGTGCTGTCCTCTGAGAGGCCTCTGTGGCCCCTTTGTCCCTTCCCCAGGCTCAGCAGAGCAGAGGGGAAGACTTTCCAGGGGGGACCAGGAGGCTCTCACCCCTCTCCCCTGAGCACAGAGCCTGCCTCTCCACTTACTGCAGAGTACCCCAGAGCCTAGGCGGGTGACCAGTGGAAGTCAGAGGCCTTCACTTTGGGGGCAGCTGCCCATCTCCTACTTGCCTATCTACACTCCCAATGTGACAATGCCCTTGACCCCACTACTATCCATATCCTATATCCCCAGTGCCCACCTTCAACTGGCCCAGCCTACTAGGGGGTGGCCCCTGAAATGCACAGCCCCTCATGGTTGTTCTGGGATCCAGATGCCGTCTTCCAGGGGATGCCCCTCAATAAGAGCATTTATGATGCATGGGTTAGCCACGTCCAGGATCCAGCTGCCTCCAAGCCAGGGGGCTGCTCTCCTGAAACAGCTTGTGAGGCTCCCAGGGTAGGGGTGCTTTTTTCTCCTACCCCTTCCTGCCACCATTGGTTTGTTGGGAAATCAAGGCCAAGAAGACCAAGAGGTGTCTGTGACCACAGAAACACTAGGCACCAGCGGTGCTGAGAATCCACGATGTTTACTGGAGTACCCCACAAAGGGCTGTGACCCAGCTGGGCACCACCCTGGCCCCAATGGTCAGTCATGCCACTTCTACTTCCAGAGGCAAGACTGGAAGGAATGGGGCTTTGCTTGGAGTAGCGCCTTCCTGATCCTACTCTCTCTGGCTCTCTCTCTATCCATCTATCCTTTCTTCCATCCATCTTCCCTATGTGTCACTTCCCCTCCCTGGCTCTGGGATGGGGGAAGGAGAACTAAATGGTGGCTCCAGCATAAAGTCTTGTCCTCCCTCATCTGCCTGGGAGTGAGGGAGCACCTTTTTGGGGAAAGAGAACAGTAAAGGAATAAACCAAAAACAAAACAACCCCAAAATTGATGAACTTCAACCCATAACACCTTTATGCCAGCTCAGTCTTCCCATCCAGAAAGCAAGAGGAGCTTCCTGAATCCTATGTGACCCAGATGGGGGAATGAGGATTAGCTCCTGATATAGTTTCAACACCAAGATATACAGGGGCCTGGCATGTTCCTTGAGGTGTGATGGCAAAAAGGCTTTAAAACCTTGGAAATTTCCCACACATTGTAGGTAACAGCAGCAGAGTATAAACAAATGAAATCAACAGTCAACACAACAGCAGGACAAAGACAGACAACTGAAGTATGTGCATATATGCACGTGTGAGGTTAATGTTCACATGCAAGTTTCACATCACATGTTCTTAAAAGTTCATAAATATTTTCAGCCTACTGACCATTCTGCTGTGGGAGGTAGAGAAATGGCAGATACTCTTTCCCTGGCTTGCCCTCTCGCTCTTCTCTAACCCACCCCTACCTACTCTCCATCCATCCTTCTGTTTTCTTTGGTTAAATCATCATTCTCTGGAGTATGTTACCAAATTTTTCCAGACTCTTAGGAAGATGGATTAACACCATGATATGCAGTGATAGCCTCCTGGAAGCAGTCAGGGGGTTGTTTCAAGCTTGCTAAAAGGAGAAAAAGTCATTTCAAAGCCCATGTAGCAGACCACATTCCTGTCTGTACCATGGTATCTCTGCTGGCTCTTTATCAACTCAAACCCCTTCCATCCTACTACAACTGGCACCCATAATGAATAGTCTAGGAGAGCTACCAAACAAGGAAGAAGGTTGTGTGTAAGGGGGTGGGGAAGAATTTCTGATGTCTCTCTCCATAACTACAGTTTTAAAAAACCCATAATTTAAAAATAAACTCCACTCTCAATGCAGGTTTTGAACCCACAACCCCAAGATCAAGTGTCACATGCTCTACTGACTGAGTCATCCAGGTGCCCCCATAACTACAGTTTTTAAAAAGTCCCCTTGGGCTTCCTAAGAAAGGCAAAAATTCCTCAAAAACATCACCCAGCAAACTCATTTTAGGTGACTCGTGTCCTGATTCACCCCACCCCCCCACCCCAAGGCCTGTGCACACGGAGGTAAAAATGACCGATAGAGCCCTGTATTCCTGGATGCAACCTGCAGCCTGCATTCCCAGGTGGAGTCTTTGAGTCTGAATTCCCAAAGGCCTGGCTGCACTGGCTCTCCCTCGCTCTGGGTCGGCAGGTACTCACCTCACCGTTGAGGATGGCCGACTCCTGGCTCCGGTCCGAAGTGGGATGCACCACGGGGAGGGCCGTGGGTTTTATCGCAATGAGCTGCACAGATCCAGAGGACGTGTCGAAGGGATCGGCAGCTGCCTTGCCAGAGTTGTCAAAAAGCACTGCTCCTTCCTCTTCATCACTCGCAGGCACTGAAGCACAACATGAACACATTGATTTTTATTGTGTAGGGGAGCTGCATGATCCTGGGGGAATGTGTGTTAAGGCACAATGCCTAAGGACATGACTTTATTCAAAGTGACCTCAGCAACAACAGCACCTGGTTCTTTGCCAAGGGCTCGCTATTGTTCAAGGGTTTCTCTTAAGATCTATACAATTCATTCCTCCACTGCATGATCAATGGGTAGGAAAGAACCATAAAGGTTTGAATGTAAACAGTAAAAACCATTCTTTCAAAATTGTGACAAAATGTTTTTGGAGTTGGAGATGAGAGATGAGAAAAGTACAGGTTGACCAAACCTGGCAACGATTCTTAACAATATGACAGTCAAAAGAATAACAGCATTCAGTTCAGTCTATGCCACCAAAGCCACTCATTTTTGTGCCATGTTAGGGTAATAAGTCTTCCCTGGTCAACCAGCCACAGGAATTGCTGCTAACACTTGGTTTATTGTTTTCTTTCTCAAGGCTGCTTCTCCAACAATTTGGGTTTGGGTTTTTTCATTTGTCGAAACAAAAGGAAGCTAAGAAATAGCTGCCAGAGAAACTAATTTAAAACTATAGACAACTTCCCTAATTAAATAGGGTGAATTCTGCCTACGCTCTGTTAAAGTAATTCTCCCCTCTGACAGAGAATTCTGCCCTGATTGTTGGAAGACGCCAGTCTGCCTCGTGCTTCCATAACTAAGCTGGCGGAAGTTCCAGGGCCAGTGGTATCTTGCTGATTGACTTGTGCTTAAAGCACAATCCCATTAGGTAACTCTAAGAATGACAGTTTATCGAGCATGGCCGGGCAAGACATAAATTAAGCCTGTTCAAACAACCAGACCAGTAGGCACTTTGGGAGCAACATAGGTATTCTATAAAATATGAATGTAATAGAAGTGTATTCATCTCTCCTACTACTTGCTCAAGAGATTGGGATGTCATTTAAATTACCGAGAAACACATGGTTCGTATCATATTGTCACTTTATCATAATCATAGATTTGTCAAATTAAGCTGAGTAAATTGTTATTTTACAATGGGTTCAAAACACCTCATAGTCTAACGGGCTGGAATTGGAGTATTTCGTGGTTCTGTGGACTTATTTGCAAATAGCAGGCCACCAAACAGCCAATGACAGAAGAAAATCTCTACTCATACATCTTTTAGAGTAGAGTTTTGTTGGGCAATTCTTGCCTGTCAGACCTGGACAACTACTATGAAAGCCATCTACGGCAGCCAGCCTCCAAGATGGCACCCACTAATTCCTGCTTTCTGATATTCACGGTCATGATGAATAGGACTGACCCGTGTAACCAAAAGGAAATAGCAGAAATGACAGTGTGTTACTTCCAAGGCTAGGTCATTAAAAACAACAATAACAACAACAAACTTTGTGGCTTCCACCTTGCTCTCTAGTGGATCACTTACTCTGGGGAAAGTCAGATACCATATTATGAGGACACCCAAACAGCCCTATGAAGAGGTCCATGCAGCAAGAAACTGAGACTGCTTCCAATAACTATGCGAGCAAGCCATTTTGTAAGTGGATTCTGCAGTCCCAGCCAAGCCTTTAGATGACTACAACCCAGGTCAATATCATGTCCATGACCTCCTGGGGTACTCTGAGCCAGAACCACCCAACTAAGCCACTCCTGAATTCCTGATCCACAGACAACACAAGCTAATAAACATGGATTGTCATTTTTGGTTGCCAGGTGTTAGGGATCATTTGTTACGCAGTGATAAATACCTAATACACCTAAACAACCTCTCTCCTATGAGCTTCCACTCTTGTTGTCCTACCTAAGATACATAGTCACAGCAGCCAGGATGATTATGTCTTCAAAAGGTAACCAGATCACAGGACTCCTACAATCAGAACCCTCCAAAGTCTCATCTCTCTCAGAAAAAAACCCTGAGTCTTTGTGAGTTGCCCCTCACCACCAGGCTGAGCAACTTTCCTACCTCTCGCCTTATCCACTCTGCTCTGGCTACAATGGCCTTCCTGAATGGCCTACATCAGGCTTGTTCTCACCTCTGGGATTCTGTATGAGGTGTTCTCTCCTCTCAGAATACTCTTTCCCTAGGTCTTTACAGGCCTAGTTCCTTCTTATTTTTCAGCTGCAGCTTGAAAAAGAACTTCCTTATCCACGAATCTAAAATAACCTGCTCACCGGCTTGTTGTTTTACTTTCTTCATAGCACTTATCTCTGCTGACTTGCGTTGATTTAACCTGTCCCCATCTCTGCCCCTGAAATATAGACTTCATTCTTGCCTACCCTTTAAAAGGCAGATGCCTATTGCCTTTAAGGATGTCTCATGTGTAGTTGGCTTTTAATAAGGGTTTTCTGAATGGAGGAAGGAAGTAAGGAATGACTACAATTTCCTGACTTAGAAAAGGAGATTGTTGTTAGTTGTCAGTACCTGCAAAACAGGTGAACATGTAAAGTTAAAAGTTCTGTGATCACTAAACCATGCAAAGGGTGAAGAGATGGTACAGAGCAGTTTTACTGATTCTGGGTTGTGACACTCTCACCTCCTACCCTGTGTGGGCAGAGTAAAGAGAGAGCATAGCTGTACCGCGGAAGTTGTACAAACTACAGTTCTTGCCCATCCTTATTCTCAAATAAGATTCAGATGTGTACAATAATCCCTCTAGGTTTACAAGAAAAATAATTAGTTATCCTGCCCCCTGCCAAAAGACTGACAGAAAAAGATATTACATTAAATATTGATTTATTAAAGTGTGGGAGTACAGGAAGTTGGTGGGAATATTTGATGCATAATTAGTCCCTAAAGGAAAAAAACGTAGGAGAATGCTAAAGGAAAGGGCCACAGCTAACCTGTGGAAGTGTCCTAGACACCATCACATCAGCATCATCATAAATGCTACTGTCCCCAATCTAGTTGTGTCTTACTTTCACTGTTGGTTTTAACTTCCATAAATCAGGAATTCCTTCCTTCCTTCCTTCCTTCCTTCCTTCCTACCTACCTTCCTCCCTTCCTCCCTCCCTCCTTCCCTCCCTCCGTCCCTCCCTTCAGCTTATCTTTCAATCCAATAAAATATACTACTGATATTTTGGTGAACTCTAACCTAGCGGATATATGAGAATGTAGAGTCCTATGATTAAGAAAAGGATAAATGTAGGTGCTATGGAAGGTCCACTCAGAATTCTGATGGGTTTCACATCTACTGGATTTCACCTTAAACAAATTGGTCCCATCATTTCTATGTGAAAATTTCAAGCAGAACCTCCCTGAATGGGAACCTGAGGTACAAGAGAAGCGGCCAACCCTGAAAACTCACTGGGTTTCCTTCTGGCAAAAAAATAAAATGCAATGAAGCATCATAAACCCGGAGAAAGGATGGCTTTTTAATAGAACAAACATATTAAAACCTTAACATAGCACAGTAATTGGGTTTCATTCATGCAAGCGGCTCTTGTTATTTCTGAGATTGATATTTAAACAATCAAAGTGACCTAAACAATAAGAAGGCAGGTAGAGAGGTGGAAAAACAAGAACGGAAGGCCAGCAGGAACATTTTGGGCAGGTCAGTGTCTCCCCAGCCAGGGTGCATAGTGATAGGGTCTGAAACAGGCCCTGCTCCCTCCTCCTCTGTGGATCAAGTGCAAGGGACAGAGAAGGGCATCATCTTGTAAATGTGATTTACTGACAGAGGAGTCTGTACATTGTACATTTTTAACCAAGCAAAAGGGCACAGAACAGTATGTACATTGATTCGTTTTATTAAAAAACAAAGCAATACAACAAAAAAGATTGTGTGTGTTGTCATATGCATAGTAAGAATGTCTGAGGAAGACATATACTGAGTAATTCAAGGTCATCTGAGGGCCTGGGTGGGTGATGGGACATGTGTGGGAAGACAGACTTTGATTTGACTTCCTATATTTCTGGGAAGCCTTCTGTGAGCTGGCTTGGCAGAGAGGTGGTAGGTAGGATTGCTGGTGGTCTCAGGTAGGGTAGATATTCCAAGAAAACCCCACATGCCAGACCCTGATTCTGGTGCAGAAAGCACAGACTCTATGTTACAGACCATGGGGAATTCAGTAGCAGAAGAAATTCAAGAATCAAATCAGTATGACAGTTAAAAACAGTGCTTTATATAATGGCTGGAAATGGGAATGGAGATCACATTTTCCTTGCAGAAGACAAATCCATTGTGTAACATTATTCCTCGTCTTTCTTTTTTGGGTCAGAAAAAAAAAACCCAAAAGAATATTCTGGAACTATCTCCAAGAGAGAGTCCCTGAACCACACTCCATCAAATTCCTTTAAAAGGGAAGCACAGCTAACCCGCATGCCAGGCTGTCTGGCTTTTCATGTGGCATTTCTGTAGGATTCCACCTAACAACCCATTGAAACCTGAAAGCCATTTCTTCTAATCTGAGTGGCAGCACCAGGTACTTGAACCTGGGCTCCAGTCAGCCAGCATCACACATGGAAGGGGCGCGTGGAGATGGTGGTCAGGACAAAGGTAGGACCAGGAGGAGGGGACACACAAGAATGTCTGACAGACGCAATGTATAGATAGTGCAGCCACACAGTAAGGTAGTTCCGACGACTTTTAAATAAACCCCAACACCCATCCTTTATAGGGAGGGAAAAGATCTGTGTGAGAGAGAAACCAAACAGTTACGTTTCCCTGGAGACTAAAGGCAGAAGCATGGGCTGATTTTTATGATGACAGATTTATTACTGTGTTATTTTTCCCGGGAGAGGTGGATTGGCGGCATCCGGATTTACTGTAAGAGACTGAGCCCCGAAGACTTATCAAGGGAGTCAGGGCAAGAACATGAGGGTAATCTCCAAAACCAGCAGTGAGTCAGAGAGCTGCCATCCAAGTGGACCTGTGGCTGGGAATCCTGTCAATTCAGCCAAGAACTAGAGACATCTCAAAGCAAATGTCAGCTCAGGATGCACAGAGCTTTTCTAAGGTGCTGTTCAACTCTGTGAGAACAGGGAGCAGAGGGCGTGAGACACAATAATCCAGAGAAGGGGGAGAGGCGATACCCCAGGAGGTAGGTAGCAGACTCTCCTGACCTTTCTGGGGCACACCAGAGAGAAGAAAGTAGGGCTAAAGCACACATGTGTGCAAGTGTGTGTGGGAGGGGCCCAGGGGTGGTGATGGTAAGGAGAGCTTCTCACCATTTCTCTTCCGTGCTTCCTCCTTTGTCACTTTCTGCTGTGCCATTACATTCTGGGGCGAGCGCCTCCCTGAGCTGGGCTTCCCTGATTCCTTGCTGATGACAGAGCCATTCTCACTGGGCGACCTGCTGGAAGTAACCATAGCAACAGGGAGACCGTGAGTTTTGACTCCAGCAGCCTCCTCTCAAGGTTATTTTATTTGCACAGTTTATGTCTGTCGCCTTTCGTTCTGGTTTTATCCGCAAAAAACCGATACAGGAAAAGAAAACACGAGAAGCCCCACACTGCCGCGTGGGTTAAGCAGCTGCTCGCTGTGAAGTGCATCATTTATGTGAAGCGCTTACCTCAGAAGAGAAGTTCAGTGAGTGCAGCCCTCAGGTCCCATCTCTGTTCCATTAACCCCCAGTGTCTATGGAAACGGCGGTATGGCGTTTGTAAGTATGCCCTCCTTTTAAAACACAGCACTTTGCAGAGCATTGATTCACGTGGCATCTGCAGGGACGTGCATTACACACGGTTCTCTCTGCCTATTCCCTTTACAGAATATACTTTGGCCACTAAAGCCTAAGTCACTCCCTCACTGAGGTCTTTATTCTGTCTCTCACATACCTGCCCGTGTGCACACTCACACGTTCTTTCACCGTGTTAACTGGTAACCACTTATATTTGAAACTACCAATTTAAACTACTCATTTCTTGAGGAAATACTTCATGTGCACCAGCTCTGTGCTGGGCATTGTGCCAGGAATACTGGTACACAGAGCTACTGGGACACCACCGTGTTCTCCAAGGGCTCCCCCTCAGAAGCACCAAGTAGGTGCCAAGGACTATGCAGACGCTTTCAAAACTGTTAGTGGATCATTATGACAAGCCACTGGTTCGGTGACTGTCACCCTTGTTTAGCAAGTGAGGAATGTGATGGTCAAGGAGGCGGGGTGTTTTATCCTGAGCCGAGTTGGGAAGTGGCAAATCAGTCCTGGAAACCAGGGCTCCCCCTGTAGGTAAGGGCTCTCCCTCCCACACCAGAGCCCCTACAAAGTCCTACAATGCCCTCCGATGAGGCGGGCCTCACACAGGGAAAGCCACAGGGCCTTCTCCCCTTCCCTTAGGTGGGAGGTTGGGGGGGGTGATTCTGGTCTTCCGGAACTCTGTGGGAAAGGGGCTCTCAGAGCCCCTGCTGGCATTCATGCTCCCTCAGGTCTTGGATCATCATAAAGTCCAACTGCCTTCCCTTCTGTGGAGACAATTAGGAGGCAGATATCCAGAGGCCTCAACAAACTATTTATTCTTCTCTGTCAATTGTTCAGATTCAGAACCTAAAGGCCCCTACAATGGAAAATTGACTGGAATAACACTCAGTACTCAACCAGTAAGTAAGTAGCTTCTTAAGTAGAAGCTATGTACCTTTGTAGATGCTCTGTGTCCTTCCCCTCCCCTCTCCCTCTTCGTCCTATGGGTATTTAGAATTCTCAGTTCTGTACTCTTAAATGTACTTCAGCGCCCCAAAACCATGACCAATGACAGCGCCCACTCACATCCATGGGGTAATGCAAAATCTGCCCAGAGGGTTCCATACAACAGCAGAGCCCAATGAGACGTCCTTGCCAAAGTTCCACAGGTAAGTGTAAGTTTGGGAAATGTTGTTTATAATATTTCTTCTTTGGATAGTCCTGATGCACATTAACATATCAAGGGCTTCATCAGTCCTACCATATAGAGTCCTATCATCTCCTGTTATTGAATCCAGCATTTCCCAGTTTATTTGGCACCAAATCTCTTTCACCATAAGAAAGAAATACAAAGAATGCAGCTTGAGAAAATATGGATAAGGCATTAATTAATTAGTTAATTAATTAATTTTTTTTTTGAGAGAGAGAAAGAAACAGCGTGAGTAGGGGAGGGTCAGAGAGAGAGAGAGGGAGATACAGAATCCGAAGATAGGCTTCAGTCTCTGAGCTGTCAGCACAGAGCTTGATGCGAGGCTTGAACCCACGAACCGTGAGATCATGACCTGAGCTGAAGTCGGACGCTTATCCAACTGAGCCACCCAGGTGCCCCATGGATAAGGCATTAATTTTTTTTTAAAGATTTTGTTTTTTAAAGTAATTTATACCCCCAACATGGGGCTTAGACCTACAACCCTGAGATCAATAGTCACGTGCTCCACTGACTGGGCCAGCCAGGCGCCCCAGATAATTTATTAAGTACATATTATTTACTCAACAGCTACTTGATCACTGAGTGCTGGCTGTATAAATATACATACAAAGAGAAGACATAAGCCCTTGGATTATTTTCAGAACCTCACAGTTAATGACACCTATTTTTCCAGCTGGTTTTATTAGGATAACAAGGCTTTCACTGAGGTCCAGAAAGGAAGGAAGGGGAAAGCCTTCTTGTAACCTATTTTTACATTCACGAAATACTTAACAGCATAGCATTTGCATATTCTTTCCTTCATTTGATCCTGAAACAATTTTCTGGCTGTTACTCTCACTCCAGGGAAAGGTATGAATGAACACATTTCTGGAGAGAAACTCCAACTCTGCTTTATTCTTTCATCCACTTGTGGCCTTATGTTTACATGGAGCCATTAACTCAAACTTCTGGTCAAAAGCGTAAGGTGAGATTCATGTGTGTGTCCACTCATATGACAGTAACAAAACTGTTTCTGAAAGCAAGAAAATGCCACCTGTGAGGCTATAATTTTAGGCTACTGAGCTCAATAGTCCCCCTCTTCTGGGGACGGTGTGAGTGGAGGAGGGGAAGAGAGAGAGGGAGAGAGAGAGAATTCCAAGCAGGCTCTGCAGTCTCAGCACAGAGCCCAGTGCAGGGCTTGAACTCATGAAATCATGAGATCACGACCTGAGCCAAAACCGAGAATAGGACACTCAACCAACTGAGCCACCAAGGCACCCCCCAAAAAGATATTTTTTTAAAGAAATCTTTACATGATTTAAATCATTCAAGTAGAATGGGTAGAAAATAATTTTTATTCTTCCCAGCAGTGCTATGTTAATATTCTAATTTTAGCAATTCTATTTACCTCTTTTCAGTGTCCTCTAATAGGTGATAAATAAGTTTTTTTTTTTTTTAATTTTTTTGTTTTATTTATTTCTGAGAGAGAGAGACAGCATGAACAGGGGAGGGTCAGAGAGAGAGGGAGATACAGAATCTGAAACAGGCTCCAGGCTCTGAGCTAGCTGTTAGCACAGAGCCTGATGCGGGGCTCGAACTCATGAACTGTGAGATCATGACCTGAGCTGAAGTCAGATGCTTAACCGACTGAGCCACCCAGGTGCCCCGACAAGTAAGTTTTTAGCATGCCTTTATTGTATTTGGCAAAGATCATAATGAGAATAATTACTGTAGGTAATTCTACTTGCCAGTCAACTCAGATAAATAATCTATCGCTTCTGTATGTTTCAACTCCTCATGCTGGGGCAGACTGTTGCAGGTCTGATCCCAATTTACTCCCACCTCCCTGTAACCAAGCTTTGGTAGCCTCCTCCCATGCTGTCTCTGGACTAGATCATGTGTCTTGTTAGCAAACTTGACTGATTTGAGAAGTGCTTGCCCTTGGGGGCTTGTTTTCTTGCCATACATAGAACTCTGCAACAACCCTGTGAGAAAGCAGGAGCTGGCCTGCTGGAGGATGAGAGGCCATGTAGCAAGGGGCCCCAGTTACCTGGCCACCCCAGGTTGTTATCATCAACAAGCCAGCCTGGCCAACCTACCACCTGACTATAGACACATGAGTGAGCCCAGCTGAGATTAACCAAGCTTAGTTCAGCCCAGAACCACCACCTACTTGAGCTAAGACCAAACTTCTGACCCACCAAAAATCATGAGCTAAATAAATGGCTGCTATTTCAGGCTGATAAGCTTTTGAGTAGTTTATTGTGGAGCAATAGATAACTCACCCACATCCCCTCAACCTTCTTTCCTACCCAGGCTGAAACTCAACCTTCTGTTTCTCTGTACCTCTGAGGTACAAAGAGCTCCTGGAGGAAAAACACAGACTTGTGGCATGACTCTGTGTAAAATTTGTGTATCTGACAAAGACAATCCTTCTTTCCCCTTCAAACTTCTCCCTTCTCTTGGCTTCCTGGATTCCATTCTTGCTTTGTCCTCCTCAGCACTTTTTTCCTGATGCTTTTTGGTCTCCTGTGCTGATTCCTCTTCATCATCTAGACCTCTAATCATTGCAATGTTCCAGGGGTCAGGTTGGGGGTCTCTTCTCTATCTATACTCTCCCAGGGACCCCATCCAGTGTCACAGCTTTAAATAACTAAATACGGACAACTCCTCCATTTATATTTCTACTCTGGACCTCTCCTCTGAATCCCAGACTCCCATAGTTAGCTGAGTTCCAAACACTTTCACTTAAATGTCTAAGTGACATTTCAAACTTAACATGCCGACCTCCAAGCTCATGATCATCCCCTACAAATTTCTTCTCTTCTAGTCCTCTCCAATACAACCAATGGCAAATTCACCCTATTTCCACTCCTCCCAACAACCCAGCAAAACAAGGGTTACTATAGCTCTCCCTTCAAAACATGTATAGAATCCTATCACTTCTCACACCACCATGCCTTGACCCACACCCCCATGTACATCACCTAGACAACTGTAATAGCCTCCTAACTATCTCTCTTCTTCCACTCCACTTCTATACAGTCTGTTTTCCATACAGCAGCCAGAGTGATCCTTTAAAACTGCAAGTCACATCATGTCACTGTTTTAAAAACCCTCCAATGACTTCTGATCTTTACTCACAATAAAATTCCAAGTCCCGACTTTGGTCAATAAAAGCCTAATATGATCAAATTCAGACAACTTCTCTGATCCATCTACCACCATTTCCTCCTGAGTTCACATTGGTCTCTTTGCCCTTCTTGCTCTTCTCTAAGTATGTTAAGAAATTCCCTCCTCTGGGCTTTGCACATACTGTTCCATCTGCTCAGAACATTCTTCTGCAAGATAGCTTTGAGGCTTACACATCATTTCATTCAGGTCTTTCTCAAGTGCCACTTTTATCAGAAAGGCCTTCCCTGACTTCCTCGGTAAAATAGCATCACGTCTCCCTTTCCATTGCTCTATCTTCTTACCATCCTTTGGTTTTCTTCTTCATATGCATCACCACCCAACTTACTATGTATCTATTTCTCTGTTTTTTGTGTATCTCTCCCCACTGGATTGTAAGCACACGAGAGTAGGAGCTTTGTCTTGTTCGCTGCAGTCTCCCCAGTGCCTGGAAAACACCAGTCAGTTAATATCTCTTAGGTGAAGCGAGGGAGAGAAGAAAGAAGGCAGGGATGATGTAGCTTTTCTAGCCTCCATTGTGGTCTCAGGCAACAGAGAAGGGACTTGGCAATGGGAGTTGGTTTGTCCAGCCAACACCCCTTGCCATAGAGTTCATTACCTCTTTATAATATTATTGTAAAGTCCTTACAACAAATCTCCTGGCCTCTAGCCTAACTTCTCCCATCTATCATCCACACTGCCACTGGAGCAGTCTTTCTAAAATTCAGGCTGGACATCACTGTCTTCCTGAAGAACTTTCAGTGGCTCCCCACTGCCCAGAGAATAAAGGTCAAACTCCATAGCCTGGCAGTAAAGACCCTCTACAATTTTCACCTATCGTCTGATTTCATCCTTCACTGAATCCCAACCATTGTGAACTCTAAACCCTAGGCATATTCACCATTAAGTGAATGACCTCTCCACAACTACTGACACTCCACTGACCCTCTGAGGTCCAGCTAAAACATAAGCTCCTCCACCATCCTTTCCCTCACCAGATTTAAGTTCATCCTTTCTTTTCCATAGCACTTCATTCAGACTCTTCCATGAGCACCTGCACATCATGCTTGGTTTCCAGGTATTTATCCCTCGGTCTCTCAATCATGAGATCCTTGGGGTCAGGAACCAATCATAAACCTTTCTGTAGGCCTTCTTATGCCTGTCAAAGTGCTCTGTTCATGATAAAAAAAACTCCTAAAAACAGTTTTTGAACTAAAACCATAAACGACTAAAAAACTGCCAGATAAAATACAACTCTACTGAATCAAAGGCACTGCTTTTAAGATCAGTTGAAAAAAAAAAAACTAAGTGTGATGCCAGTGCCACATCTGTTGTAATAAATATGAAAGCAAAATCTCTGCTGTCATGGCTCATCAGTGATGTAAAACCTTACAAAGGACGGCTCAATGAGAAGCAAGTATTGTGATTCCTGTCACCTACTTTAGCGTGAAGGGAAATTTTGTTTTTGTTTTTTAATGTTTATTTATTTTTGAGACAGAGAGAGAGAGAGAGACAGAGGTGAACAGGGACAGGGCAGAGAGAGAGGGGGGCACAGAATCCGAAGCATGCTCCAGGCTCTAAGCTGTTGGTATAGAGCCTGATGTGGGGCTCAAACTCATGAACAGCGAGATCATGACCTACTGAGCTGTCCAGGTACCCCAAGGGGATTTTTTAAAGTTTATTTATTTATTTGGAGAGAGAGTGAGCATGAGCTGGGGTGGGGGAGAAAGAGAGAGAGAGAGAGAGAGAGAGAGAGAGAGAATCCTAAGCAGGCTCCACACTGTCAGTATGGAGCCTGATGTGGGGCTCAAACCCACAAACCATGGGATCATGACCTGAGCCGAGATAAAGAGTTGGATGCTTGACCAACTGAGCCACCCAGGCAACCCTGAAGGGAGAATTCATTCATTCATTCATTCACTCATTCATTCATTCATTTTTAAATGTTGATTTTATTTTTTGAGAGAGTACAAGTGGGGAAGCAGCAGAGAGAGAGGGGGCCAGAGGATCCAAAGCGGGCTCTGCTCTCACAGCAGCCAGCCCAGTGTGGGGCTTGAACTCACAAACAGCAAGATCATGACTCGAGCCAAAGTCGGATGCTCAACCAACTGAGCCACCTGGGCACCCCTAAAGGGAGGAATCTTCAAAGAGAAAAGTGGTACTAACTTGAGGCTTCCACTGCTCTCAGCATCAATGATTCCCTTGCTGAGAGAGGCAGAAGTTGGCCCCGTGCCTACCTCTTTCTGGTTTCAGTGGACTTGGCCGTCTTGATGGTGCTTCCGTCCTGGGCAATGTCTCTTTCCTGAGAGGCAGGAGCATCTCTAACAGGGAGCGGTAAGACCACCGTTTCCTGAGTCACAGGGACCACCTCCTCATCCGCCCCTTGCTGGCCCAGGTGCTGCTTGGCATAATCAAAGCCTTGCACAGGCTGCAAAGAGGAAACAGATTTGTGGTCACATTTCTGGCAAAGTGTGACTCTAATGACAGCTTTAAGTGAAGATGAGCAGGAGACTCCATGTGACAGGACCATACTTAGCTTTCTGATGAACAAGAGTTAACTCAAATCTCCCTCATAATTTCTATCTGCAAAATCAGAATCTGTGCTAATTCTGCGTAGCTATAGAATCTCTAGAGAGAAGACTTCCTTGGAAAAATGAATACTGTAAACTAGATGCAAGTATGTGTGTGAGGACAAACTTCTTTCAGGAATTTTAAACCACCAATTTTATGTCACCGGATACTGCTAATTAGAGACTCTTAATTAATATATGAAATAGGTCCTGTATCATTTCTTGCCTAGGAACATCTTGTCATACCTGAGCCCCACTTTCACATGGCTTTATGCATAGTAAGGGGTCTGGGGCTTTGCCAAGCCCCTGGAATTCTGAACGCTATTTTTTTTCATCTGAGAAATGATGATAATCAGATCGGCTTTACCTAAGCCACCCACGAGTATGAAAGCAGAGTCACAGCTCTGAAAACAGAGGGAAAGAAATGTGCTTCCACATGTGAAGCAGTACAACTTTAATAATAAAATGTAATTTATGGAATCACTCAAATCCAGACCTATGACTCTCCTATGATTCATTACTGGGTAATTAGCAAGGTTTTTATTCCACAATGTCTGAAATCCCAAGTGAATAGGACAGCTATGAACAAAGCCCAGTAGATGTCTATTAGTGGGGCAATGAAAAACCAAGAGGCGTATTTAAATAATTCCTGGGAGTGTCTCTATTCTGCTTTACGCCCCAGAGCATCATAACACAGATTTAAGGCAGGACTCTGGGGTCAGTCTCCTGGGTTCCAAAAAGCAGACTGTCTGGGTTCCAATCCCGGTTCTCCCACATTTAAGCCGGGTGACCTCGGGGAAGATACTGAAATTCTCGGCACATTAGTTTCATCACTTATAAAATGGAGATCGAATGTGTAGGACAAATAGGATCAAATGTGTAAATAAGTGGAAGCATCTCAAAGAGATGCTGCATGGATTAAGTAGGTAAATGCATGTTCAGCATTTAGTGAAGTACCTGGCACGCTGTAAATGCTCAATCGGTATTAGTTAATATTATTTGCCTTCCTATTAAGTCATGACTCAGTGAAACAGAAATCAGTGATTCTTTTCAAGAAAATTTGGGGATGAAGGGTGCCTGGGTGACTTGATCTGTTAAGTGTCCCACAATCTCAGCTCAGGTCTTAATATCAGACTCATGAGTTCAAGCTCCATTTGGGCTCCATGTTGGGCATGGAGCCTACTTAAAAAAGAAGAGGAAAGAAAAGAAAATTTGGGGAAGAAGCTTCACCTCCACCAGAACTTGACATTCCCTCCTTCAGCAGTAAATTTAGCTAAGAAATGTAACAGAGAGGCTCTGGCTAGATGGAACGGCCTAGGACTGTGGCCCAGCCCATCAAATCTTACTACTGTATCTCAGGACAGGATGGAGTTTTAGTGCTAAATCCAGCAAAGCTTCCTTATTTGGAAGCCTTATTTGGGCTGTCTGTAGTTCTGCAATGGCCAGTTCCCCCAATTCCCAGGGAAACTCACTCTGGAAATTGTGCTTAGCCCTCCCTCTTTACTGAGACACACACTCTGACCCAAACGGTGACCACAGACATTCTGTGCCGGGATCTGGGAACGTGCTTCGGGATCAGTGTTTGTCCGCTCATTTCCCTCCCTCCTATGGTGGCACATGAAACAGAACAGAGCCTTTGAACAGCCTGGTCACATTCCTAGACTAAGGAATTGCCTGCTCCTCCAGCCAGTGTTTCTAGGAGCTGAGCTTCTCTCTCCAGGTCCACGGTTTCATTGTCTCCTGGCTTGGTCTTGTTGCTTCTATTCAGATCCTTTCTAGGCTCACCCTTGACCAGCTTCTCAAGTTATCTCTCTGAAAACCACATCAAGTCATGTCCTCTGCCATAAAAGTCTCTCATGGGGGCGGGGGGCACCTGAGTGGCCCAGTCAGTTAAGCATCTGACTCTTGATCTCAGCCCAGGTCTTGATCTCAGGGTGTTGAGTTCAAGGCCTGTGTTGGGCTCTATGCTAGGTGCGAAGCCTACTTAAAAAGAAAAAATGTTTCAGGGGCACCTGGGTGGCTCAGTTGGTTAAGCAACTGACTTCTGCTCAGGTCATGATCTTGCAGTTCGTGGGTTTGAGCCCTGCATTGGGCTCTGTGCTGATGGCTCAGAGCCTGCATCAGATTTTATGTCTTCCTCTCTCTCTGCCCCTCCCCTGCTCACACTCTATCTCTCTGTCTTTCAAAAATAAATGAACATTTAGAAAAAAATTTTAGAAAGAGTTTGATACTCAAACTCTCCAGCAAGGCATTTAAGGCCCTTTGCAGTGTGGCTGGACCCACGTGCTCAGCCACACCTCCTGTTGGTACCTCTTCCATAACACTCCTTTGCCCCCATTATCCTATTCAATGTAGTGCCAACTATAGTTACAAAGCACTGGCTTGCGCCTCAGACTGTGTCTGGTGCTGGAGATGCGAAGATGAATAATAGCTGGTCCCTGCCCTCAAGGGGCTCACAGTTTTGGCCTCAATTGGTATGACTGGTACAGTGCTGAATGCATAACATCAGTTACAACATTTCATCCGCACTGCAGTTCAAGGAGGTTGCTATTATTATGATGACTCTCCGTTTTAAAGATAAAGAAAAGAAACCGAGGGTTGGAGAGGTTAAGCAGCTTCCTCAGGCTCACACAGCGGGTGTGTGGTGGGGTTGGGATTTGCACCCAGTTCCTCCTGATGTGGAGCCAGGACATCTGAGTGCTGCCTGATGGTTCTTCCCACAGAATCTCCCCTCCTTCTGCAGCCTACCATCTTGGTTGGGCATCTGCTACTGTCCAGGGCTGGCTAGTCTGTGAGGAACTGAGTCTCTGATGGCGGCGAAGACTTCCCAGGAACCTAATGAGGGCAACAAGCTGGCTCTGGTCCTCTCCCTCCTGCCCCCACTCTCCCTGGATTTAGCCCCTCACCCTTCACACTGTGTTGAAGTTATCTGCTAGATACTTCAGGGGGCTGGGTTGATGATGAGTGAGCAGAAACAGAGACATTAAAGACGGACAAGCTTCCAGGGTGGACACTGGTATTAGGTTAATAATAACAATTCTCACATATGCTCAGTACTTACAGCCTTCAAAACACTGACACCTCATTTGGTGCTCACAAACTCCCTATGAGGGAAGCAGGTCAAACATCACAGTCTTCATTTTACAGGCAAAAACACAAAGGTCAGAGAGGTTCAGTGACTTGCCTAAGGTCACACATCTCAGTGGTGAAAGACTCAAGACTAGTCCCTCACTCTTCTGACCAAGGTAGTAGTCTTTCAATCTTCAGTTTGAAAATCATGAAATTAATTAATTGCCATTGGACACACACTAGTGACCCCTGATACTATTAAGACATAATGAAGTATCTATAGCTGCTTCAACACATTTTGTAAAATTATCAAATGAAAATAATCCCCAACAATCTCAAAGGTAGACATGTTATCCAGACCTTTTAAGAAAAAAGGGCTTTTATAATAATAAAGGCCAACTTGTATGTAATATTTATGTGCCAGGCACAGCTCCAAGTAACTTAGAAAACTCAATCCTCACAACAACCTATAAGGAAACACTGTTATCATCCCCATTTCACAGATGGGAAAACTGAGGCACAAAGAGGTTAAGTACAGGTCACACAGATAGTATGTGAAAAAGAGGAAACAGCTGGGCATCGTTAGGGGTGACTGACCTGTCCCGAGCAGATGGTCATGCCAACCATTGTGGGCCCTCCATGCTCCATCCTGCATCTGGATGTGGCCCTACCTACTGTCCCGTAAGACTGCCTGTTCCAGGGAGCCATGTTCTCATCAATTATATGAAGGGAAACACTGGGCAAAGGCTGTGAATCCAATGACAAAGAGTAAAGAGAAATGAACCAGGAAGAAAGGAGGTCACGAGAGCCCGGACAGCGGGCCCTGCTGCATTATCATTTTCTCAACACTACCTACACAAGCCCAGCTGACAGCCATGGTAACAGGGTCATGCCTTTGGTACCCGGTCTCTGAATTAGGGTAACGGCCATGCACGCCCTGGCCTCGACTCCCAGGACAGCCGCCCTCAGCTCCTCTGAGCCTGTCAAGTCTATTACTGAGTCCCAGCAGGGATCCCGGGGAATGTCCTCTGGACTGCAGCCTGCATTCTAACGACGTGGTGATGTCCCTGGAGACCAGGAGACCATCCTCCTGCGCTACGGATTGGTCACGAAGGCTAACTTTTTCATTCTGCCTCTTCCCTTGGCATTAAATGAATTCTGCTCACACACACAGGTTGTGAGATGTGACGCGGGTGGCTCTCCCTTCTCCAGCACTGCAGTGTCCCTGGGTTGCGAGGCAGAAGGACTGCAGTAAGAAAGAGGCAGTTCCACCCTGCTGGCTTCCTGTGATAAAGGAGCTTTGCAAATCACAGTGCGGAGCCCAGCCTCATTGAGGGAGAAAACCACCAGCGCCACCACACACAAGTGATTTCAGCCTTCTCTTGGAACATAAATTGGCTTGATTCTCAACATCGGCCACGTATCTCTTCAAGCACAATTTCACCAGGTAGGAACATAAAAGGGGCTATGAAAACCCACAAACATGAATCTCTTCCAGCTCCAAACAGCTTTCAAGCTGGAAGGTACACTAAATCGGTGTGCTGCCCAACTCACCTTGGCAAGTTAATAAAACTTTGGCTTAATCTGTAACACAGAGTTGGCATTTACACCCTCGGTATGGCATATTTAGCATTCCTGGACTCGGCTGCAGTTAGAGTCTGGTAATTACTGTTATGTCTGAAAGGATCAGATTGTAACTAAACTAAGGTGGCAATGAAAGACCCCTTCTTGGAACAGTTGTATCTGTCACCACTTGGGCAATTCCCGACACCGTGCTGCTTCTGGAAAGCGGGGGCCCTATTGTCAACAGAACAACCTTCCTTGGAGTTTGCCTCTTTGGTAAGCCGAGCATCTAATCAAACTGCAGCCTTGCAACAGGTGAATTCGTGTAACAAACAATAAAATTCAATTGATTTCTTTCGCTGAAGTGAGGTGTGGTCATCCGGAAAGAACTAGGCATGCCTGACCGCTGGCAAAGACCATCTCCGTGATATGTATTCCAGCGGACTGAAATTCCTTTTTCTGCTCCATTCCTGCACAGGTGAACAGGGCTCAGAAGGTCACTGATGGAGCAGGAGTCTACCTGCCAAATCTCAGGGCTCAGGAACGTGGAGAATGTGGAAAGAGCCCAAAGACACAGGTATGGGCTTGAGTCACCCTTCTAGCTGCTAGTTATGTGACTTTGGACAAAGCCCCACGGCCTCTCTTTCCTCTGGGCTTCTCAACAGTAATGTGAAAATAATAAAACCTGCCCTGACTGTGACCTACCTTCTAGGGCTGCTGTGATGAGCAGACAAGGTGACAGACCCAGAAGAGCTCAGCCAATTGTAAGGAATTAAATATCAGGTATTACAGATCACTGTTTTTCCCTTGAGGGGATATCATGAAAGGGGCTATGTAACTGGACAATTAGCACTGGGAGTTTCCTTAGTCCACTCCCCTCCCCGTCACCAGAGGTGTGGAGGCTGTGCAGGGTGGATGTGCTCCCAGGCAGGCTCCAGTTGAGTCACCGAACCCACGTGTAATGACCACCTGGGCAACACTCTGCAGCTTGCCCATCACGGCAGCCTTCAAAGACAAGTCACTCCAGTCAATGGAAGAAGGAAAATTCTGAGAGTCTAATGTGCCCAGAAGAGCCCTGCATTAGGAGCCAAAAGACCTGGTTTGACCATCAGTTTTGCTACTTACTAACTTGTGATCTTAGAGCTACTTCTCTGAAAAAGGAGGATGTCAGATGAGATAACCTCCACTGCCCCTTTCAGGTCTATCTAGCTCCTAATTTTCTGTGCCTCAGTTTCCTCACCTGCAAAACAATGGCCCTTTCTTAAAGCATTGCTGTGAGGCTTGAGCTGCTGTATGTAAAGCCTTTAGAAGTACTTACAGCTAAGGGCGAGCATTATTAGATAGCATTAGCTATTATGCCCTGATGACAAACATAAAGGGTGCACAATGATGGGAGTATACTGAAAAACACTGAATTGTACACTGAACAATGGTTACGATGGTAGATTATATGTTATGTATTATTTGCTATAATTTTTTAAAAATCTGAATAAATAAAGGACCTCCTTCAGGATGAGGGCTTGTTAGCATGTTTCTGAAGGTACTTGCAAAGGCCTCAAAAGCCCCAAGAGAAAAGGTGGGCAGAGCCCCTCCTCCCCACTTTCCGCACCTTTGCTCTCTGCGGCAGGTTCATCATGGTGTCTGGCTTGAAGTCGCTCTTGTTCTTCCGGCAGAGCACAGCAGTGATGATGATGATGATGACTGTGACCACGGCAATGGGTGCCAGCACTGCTGCAATGATCCACAGGTTGTTGGGCGGATTCTTCACCACGGCTGTGGGAAGAGCAGAGGGAGGCACGTGACAAGGGGCACTCTGAGGGGGACAGCAGCCCCCACACTCCTGGTCCCCAAGTCATGAGATGGTGAAGAGGGTTTGGGATCAGAAAGGCCCTTGCCCTGGGCAAGTTATTCCAGATCTCTGAGTCTTGATTTCCTCGTATATAAAATGGGACTATCATTTTGTAAGGCACCAGAGAGACGGGGTATATGTGGGGCTTTGGTGTGGCCCCTACTAGGTGCTCAATAAATGCTAGCCTTCATTATTATTAAGAGAAAGAGGAAACATGTCCATGAATCCAAAGAGAAGAGAGAAGAAATCTGAGGCTCAGAGTTGGATTAGAGGAGAGAGGCAAAGGCCACAGATAGACTAAATATTGTAGTGAAGCCACACTCTTAAGTGAGTAATGAATAAATGTAGCTGAGGGGATGGATCCAACCTCCCAAGGGCTGGCTGGGGAATTTTGGAAATGCCTTGGTCTAAACATAAGGATCAGGCTGCTTTCAAAGCCAGAGTAAAAAGTAACCAAAGCTATTGTCAGCAGGAAGAATGTGTTATTAGAACAGCAGGTTCCTCTGTGGGAGTGAGGTTGGAATTAATTAACCTGTAAAGGGCAACAGGGTGATGGTCATGCTCTATATCAGGATAGGGTTAGGGTCATGCAGGTGTATACATTTGTCAAAACTCATCAAATGGTAAACTTATGATCTGTACATTTTATTCTGTGTAAATTTTACCTAAAACATCATAAATAAGTATTGATTTCTAGGCAACGATATGCATGCTGAAATGTTTAGGGTTAAAGTCTGCTGATGTTTGCAACTTACTTTGAAATGAATCAAGAAAAAACAAGACGGATTGAAGGACAGGAGATAAATATGTGATAATAAAAGCATAGTAAAATGCTAGTTGTGGAATCTAGGTGGTGGGGACATGGGCATTCACCATGCAGTCCTTTCAACTTTTTGATATGTTGGGTTAGGAAGATGTAAGAAAAAAGAAAAAGCCCTTGACATGAAATGGATGAGTCTCCCCTATGCTCACTGGCAGGGATGCCTGAAAGACACTTCTGTCCAATCAAAGAGATCAATATGTTCTTAGAACTAGAGTGAAGAAAACAGTAACCAGAATAATTGTCTAGAAAAATAATTACTGTAAGGGAGTGGGTCTATAGGAAATCTGGAAAAGAGAGCCAAAGGGCAGGCAAGAACTTGTCAATGCAGAGGAATGTGCCCCAACGGGCAGACACAGGTAATCCAGCTGGGACAGCTCTATCGTGGTGAACAAGAGGGGTGCAAATGGCCATTTCAGTTTAGTGATACTGTCCATTAATCCCACACAAGTTCTCTGTTCTCCTATACCCTAGATGATCTCATAGACACATGGCTCTAAATACCATCTGTGTTCATGTGTAGATCTCCAACCAAGACCACTACCCCGGACTCTAGATTCCTACATCCAACTGCCACTCACACCTCCAATTGGGTACTTAAGAGACATCTCAAAGTTATCATGTTCAGAACCCAACTCTCAATTCCCCCCGCCCCAAACCTGTTCTTCTTGTGATAGTCTCCAACCCAATAAATTGCAACTCCCTCCTTCCAGTTGCTTGGGCCAAGAAACTTGCCACCAATGTCAACCCTTCCCTTTTATTCTTACCCAACTTCTGATTCATTGGCAAACCCTGTCATCTCCATCTTCCTAATAAATCCACAATCTGTTCACTTCCTTCTATTGCTGCACCCACTGTGGTCCAACCTACCAACATCTCTCATGTGAATCACTGCAATGGTTTTCTACCTTGTCCTTTGTCCTCTATAGACTATTTGCAACACGACAGCTGACGTGATCCTTTAGAAATTCAGATCACAGAGCACTCCTCTGCTCAAAAGCTTCCAGAGGCTTCCACTCCTCTCAGAGGAAGGGCCAGCATCCTTATAATTTCTAGAAGACTCTAAGTGATCTTCTTCTTCAACCACCCTGGTTACTTCTCTGGCCTTACAGCCCACTGCTCTTCCCTTAACTCACTTTCCTCCAGCCTACCAGCCTCTGATTGTTCCTGAAACCTGCTGGACATGCTCCTCTCTCAGGACCTTGGCACCAGCTTATTCTTCCACCTAGAATGCTCTTCACCTAGACATCCATGGCTCCCTCTCTCACTTCTCTCAGGGCTCTAAACAAGTGTCACTATATCTATTCTCTATCAGATAGCAATCCCTGACCCTGGCTTTCTCCATCTCCCTCATCCTACTTAATTTTTCTCTAAAGCATTGCCTTTCAAGCTTTAATGTGCATGCTAATCACCTGGAAATCTTGTTCAAATGTACGATTCTGATTCTGTGAATTGGGGTGAGGCCTGAGATTCTGCCTCTCTAACAAGCTCCCGGGTGGGGCTTATGCTGCAGGGCCCCCACCACACATGGAATGGTAAGGATCTAAAGCACACATTACCATCTGACATGATACATATGTCTTTGTTCATTATCTGTCTCTGCTCCTCCATGAAAATGTACACTCCAAGAGGGCGGAAGACTTTTTGTTTCTTGTTCACTGCTACACTCCCAGGACCTAGAACATGGCTTTGTACATAGTAGGTGCTCAATTAAAAGCTGAATGAATGTACAAATGAACTACCATTTTCCCTCTTGCAACTTGGCTCCTCATATAAGTTTTCAATGGCAAAGAGTAATGGCCAGTTAAAGGAGAAGTCCCAACTCTTTGGTAGTTCTAGTCTATATTTTAAACTAATATACCACCAATCTGGTTTATATATCAATCCCTTATAAGTCAGGATAGCATAAGTTGGTCCTCCTGATCCTGATGAACTCTGAGGGCTACTGGACTCACAAAGCTGAGGACAAGGCTCTGGAATAATTTAGAGACTCCACTGGTAAATGCCACATGGTGAGTCAGCTGGTCTTTCTCTCTGACTTCAACCACCTTCTCTGACTTCAGCTGGTACCTTATTAGCCAAGATCTGCCTCTCATCATGCAGCACAAGGATCTGAATTTCTATTAGTATAAAAAATACTTCTTTTCCATAGTTTTTATCAATCGGCAATTAATCACATTATTAACTTCTGAAAACAGCTCATTAGATAATGTGCTTCTGTTGGTATCAGACATTTAATTGCTACTACTCTTAGTAATTTGGTATTTATACGTGAATTTTATGCCACTAACATTTTTTGAAGCTTAAGAGTTTCTATGAAAAATAACAATGTGCCTCTTTTGGCTATGCTATTCTATCCTGATGAAGAAAACTGTATAGTGTATCAGAACATGATACTCTAAATAAATATTTCATTAGCACGAGCTAATATTTACATGTGTTCTGCTTTTACTTGGCTCTATTGTTTTGGTGTATATGTATGTTCCTTCTTGGTGCAGCATATAAAATCCTTTCGCCTCTATTTAAATGGAAAGAGAAACGATTTATTTTATGTACATTAGTAAATTCCTTTAATGGTCAAAGAGATAGTAAAGTTAGGTCAGCTGAAATCACTCAAATCCAATGTAATAATTGGCATAGTGATCTAAAACTACAAAGTTATGTACAGAAGAGGCATGAATGGTTATTTAATTTGCAAGAACTTCGACAGAGAAAGGGTAAGGAAGGGGGGACATGTTCTGAGCTTCTGCTATGTAGTAGGCACTGAGATAGGCTCTTTGCCCAAGTGTTATTCTTACTCTCAATTTGCAGGTGAGGAAACTGAGCCTTGGGGAGGTTAGACATTTTTATGAAAAGTCACCTCTCTGAAATACACAGTTTGTCAGTTCTAAGTTAACACATATGCATGGAGGCGTGTGTGTGTGTGTGTGTGTGTGTGTGTGTGTGCAGGGGAGGGTCTAGCCCAGGGCCCAGCCACTGGGGAGCACTCAGTCCATGTCAGTGTCCTTCCCGACATTCCTGTGGCTCTCATTCCACTCAGGGTGCAGCCCTTGGGGCTCTAGTAATTGTGACCCCTCACCTGCACCCTGACCTCCTGGCTGCTACTCTCTTCCATCAGTGACATCCTCGTGGGGTCTCAAACCCTTACCCCTTCTGCCTGGAACCTTGTTCCCTAGGTAGCCTCAGGTAGTCACTCACTGATCCTCTTCTTAACCCCCCAAACATTTAAAATCATGACCATTAAAGCCTCCTGGGTGGCTCAGCTGAAACTCTTGGTTTCAGCTCAGGTGGTGATCATGAAGTTCATGAGATCAAGAGGTGCATCAGGCTCTGTGCTGGCAGCATGGAGCCTGCTTAGGATTTTCTCTCTCTCTCCCCCTCTCCCTCTCTTCCTGCCCCTCCCCCACTTGCATGAGCTCTTTCTCTCCCAAAATAAATAAACTTTAAAAAATAAAATAAAATCATGACCATTATTTCCTTGATACTCCCTAGCCTTCCCTGCGTAATTTTTCTCCATGGCACTTACTAGCATCTAACATACTACTTATTTTGCTTACTTGATCTACCTCTCAGGAATGTAAGCTCCATGCGGGCAGAGGATTTATCTGCTTCATTCACTGCTTTATCTCCAGTGCTAGAAGAATGCCAGGCACATAACAGGTGTTCAGTAATATTTGTCGAAAGAATGAATAAACACAAATTCCCTTCACCAAAGGATCAGTCTCTCACTATCTTAAAGTGACATTTTTCAAAATAATGTTTGATGGCCATGTAAGGTATACCAAGTCCCACTCCGGTAGCTTCAGTGTGGGGAGAATTTTCCCTACTCCACCAGCTGAGTCACTGCTCTGAAGGGCCCCTCAGTCCAGAACCTGCCAATGGAGCAGATGAAAACCTCTGTCGGAAATGCAGCCTCTCCTTAGCAGTCATTGCTGTCCCATTACTCAGAAGTGATGTGGGTCAAGGGGACAGTGCATGCTCCATTACAGGGCTTTGCATGCAGGGCACTGCACAGTGGCCCCAGTGATTCAGAAGACACTGGAACCCACAGAACGTTAACACTCTCCCTTCAGAGGGACAAGCTGTTCGTTCGACACTGTGACTCTTCATTTAAGGTGCTGACCTCAGATTCACATTGCAGGCTGACTTCAAAACTACTAAGGGAAAATGAGATTTAAGACCTCTTTGCTCCTCTTCTTCCTCCTTGGTGTTAGCTTCCTCCTCATCTGACCCTGACTATGGAGGCACTTCCCAGGGTCTGCCCTCCCACTCTGCACCTTCCTTGAATTTTCTCTGGGAATTTATTTCTAAGCTGTATCTACAACATTCTCAAAACCTATATAGTGTTAACTTTAATGTCTCTCCTGAGATCTAGCCTTCACCTCCCACAACTTTCCTAAACTCCACCCCTGATGTCCCGACAACACCCCCTCCATAGCCTATAACACACCCTCAATATCTGAATAATGGCCCTTAATATCTCATCACCTTAACCTCAACACGGCCCAAAGTGAATCAATTACCTTCTCCCTTCCAAAAATGCTTTCATCTCTAATCCCCTTTCTATTTTCATTACTAACACACTTTTCTCTGAACTATATGGGTTTCTAATCTCAAGTCACCTTTCCTTCTTCACTCCCTCTCTCCTTCGGTCCTTCTACCTTATAGATGACCCACAAGACATTCAGTGGATCACTTACTAAGCACTCAGTAGGTGCCCCAGGAGTGTACTAAGCCCCTTACATGCAAGAATTATCTTGTTTCATCCTCCAGGTAGCTATGTGAAGTCAGGGTTTTTTATATTCCCATTTTACAGATAAGGAAAATGAAGGTTAGAGAGGGTCTTTTTTTTTTTTTTGTCATGGAGATCCATAAACAGACAGTGGAAGAGCAGGGGCATGAATCTAGGTCTGTCATGTTGCAAAGACTCTGCTCTCAAGTGCTCGACTGTGGTGTCTTCAACCAAATGCCTCACCGAGGACCTGGCAGAGACAATTAGCAAAGGTTAGTCCTCTGCTTTCGTAAGAACAGAGCCAGGCAGTTGCTGGGGCTGGATATTCAAAGATGAGTGAGATGTGGTACCTGCTTTCAGGGAGCTCATTAGGGACAGACAGTGAAAACAACTCACTGGCCCCATGTGATACAGGTAGTGGAAGCATCTGGCACTAAGGGAGATGTGGTCACGGGTGACTTCAAGGGACCAGGGAACGTGAAGAACGAATCTGCCTGAATGGCTGAAGCATGAGGTAGGAAGGAGAGAAAAATGGGCAGTATGATTGGAACAGGAGCCCAGAGAACAGGTTGTAAAGAGACCTGAACATTTGTTAAGTACCTGTTGTGAAGGGCTTAGAAGATCCACTTTAGGAAGTTCAGATTTTATTCTGTGAACAATGGAGAGCCACCAATTTTTTTTTAATGGAGTCAATGTGGGATCAGAAACTGTGTATTAGGACGACTCTAATTACAGTATGGACAGGACATTAATGGCAGAGTGTCTGAGACTGCATCATTTGGAAAGGACCAGCAAAGTCCAAGAAGAGGAAGCAGTGAAATGGAGAAAAGGAAACACATTTATCTGTGAGTTATTAGACAGGAACAGAGAGGACCAAGTGGCTGTGAAGGCAACAGAGAAGTACTGTTGAGGGACAGTGCTTTGCAGGCAGTTGCAGTCACTCCCAGACTCATTTCCAAAAACTTCTATGCATCTTCTAGTCTGATATAATCTTTCTCTCCTGTCCACGCTCTCGAACCTTCCACCATTTCCCATCAACCACCATAGGCTAAGTCCCATGCCTCAACCCTTCCTCCTGACATCCCATTCACTTTTTGCTCTAAATAAAGCCAGCTCTCTTTTCCTGCCCCTTCCCAAGTACCACAAGGCCTGGGTTAGAAGTGAGAAGATCACAGGACCGACTGGTTACCACTGAGGATGGATTGGGGACAGGAGAGGCGATGGAGAGGAAGAGACAATGAATCGGGTTTAAATCTCCAGTGAATTATGGGGGAGAGCTAGGGGGTCTGGAGGAGACTGCAGTGAGGGGGAGGCAGCTTCAAAGGATCTGGGATTTTGAGAGACTAGAAGGAATAGTTTGGACATAGCAGTGAAGCCTGAGGAGGGAAGATTTGTCTAATCAGTTCACAGATTCTCTGTGGGCACCATTGCACCCTTGCTCAAACACCCCGCACACAACCTCAGCTTCACCTGCCAACCTCACCTCATTCTGTCCCAAGAGAGCAGAAACAATCACAGAAAATGTCCTCAGGCCTCCATTACTGAATGGCTACCTGACCGGCACCCACACTTTGGACTCTGCTTCCCCTCTCAGGGCAACAGGATGAGCTGTCCCTGCTCCTCACTGGGTCTGACCCCTCTGCTTGTGTCACCCGCCTTGTCCACTTAAGGACTTCACTCCCAGAAAGTTCTTGTCTCTCTCTTCTGCATTGTCTATTTCCCCCTCTCTCCTACAGTAACACATCAATATTCAGCTGTACCCCAATATCTCCCATGTGCCTCTCTAGCAAATGCACCATTCATTTCTCCCCTTTGCTGTCACTGCCTCCACACCCCCATTCTCCCCTCAATACACTCTAGCCATGTATCTCCACCACCTCCGCGGGAAACCACTCCTGCTGAGGTCACCAACAATCTCTACCTTACCAAGTTGAGTTAATCTCTGTCCTTATAGTATGCTGCCTCTCAAGAATGGAAGTTGACACAGCAGCTCACTTCCTTTCAGTACATTCCTTTCTTTGCTTATTTCTGGATGCTACTCTCTCCTGAGCTTCCTCCAATCTCCCTGGCTACTCCTTCTCAGTGTCCTTTGCTGGTCCTAGCTCTTTCCTCATGTGGATTACCCAGCTATACCCATGACTAATCTGGTTAATCTCGCCTGCTCCCTTAGGTCCATCACCTGTGTTGATGCATCTGGGGTTCTAGCTCCTGAGCTCTGCAAAGATGATGTCTGATAGACATCTCAAACCTAACATGTCCAAACCAAACTCTCTCAATTCCACCTCCATACTCTTGCTCTAGCCCCAGTAAACCTCCTTCTTTCCTACATCTTCTACATCTCAACAAATGACACCACAACCAGCGCTCAAGCAAACATGTGGGAGTCACCCTTGATTCCTCTGACCCGTACCTACTCCTGCCACACACAGAATCCATTATCTTGCCCCATCGGCAATGTCCCTCCAAATATGTCAAATCCATACACTTGTCTTGTCTCTATCTCTAACACCTTCACCTCTCTCTTGGGCACCTGCCATGGTTTTCACTCCTGTCCTTTGTAATTTATCTCTACCTGGAGAGGGAGAAAGAGTGGAGAATGGAAACTTGAAGAATGCACATAAAAAGGCTGCAGCAAAACCAGTGAAGCAAGTAGCTGACCTGACCAGAGATGGGGACAGAGCCCACAGGGAGGGAAGGAGAGAGGAACAAAAGAAGAGAATCTGGCTTTAAACCATCATTTCAAAGATGAGATTGCACAGGGTGACCATCGTTTCTAGGCAAAGGTGTGCCTGTGAGAATCCGTTGGCCAAGGAGAAGTGACTCTGCATCGACGTGGAAGCCCCACCCACTGCAGATGAAGGCAAGAGATGAGCAAAATAGGAAAACCATGAGCCAGGTGTCAGGTTCTTAAGGAGTGTGGACATCAACTAGGAAATCAATGGGAGATGACCTTCCGTGCCCTGATGCTCAGCAGGCTACCAAGTCTAAAGTGTCTATCACCTGATCTCTTATCTTCATCACCGCCCCCTCCTCATTTTCTTTACAGACCTTGTTTGGGTCCCCAATCCCTGGGCTACCACAGGCTCCTCACTAGTCTTGCTGCTTTATCCTGGACACTGCTGACACGTTATCCTCCCTAAGTACCAGGTAGTTCTAATGACACTACTCCCCCACATAGAAATCCTCAATAGCTCGCCACAGCCCACTGTATTATGTACAATCTCCTTCTCCTGCCATCTAAGGCCCCAGTCTCCCAAGCAAAAAACCTTTCTGACCTCATCAACTCTTCCTCACATGTTTGCTCTCCAGGCAACTCTAACCTTTTGTTTTTCAAGCGTGTCTGGCACTTTTCACCTCTCTTCCTTTTCTCATGGTACTCCCTCTTTCTGGAATATACACCTTTCCTCTACTCCTGATGAAATCTTAGCATAGGATACAGTTGAGAACACACGTTTGAAGTCAGATAGATCCAGATTCATATCCTGGTGATCCAAGTACCAGTTCTGTGATATTGAGCAAGTTAGCTAACTTTCCTGAACCTAGGTTTCCTCATCTGGAATTTGGAGCTGAATAAAGTTGCCCCAAAGAGAGGAGAAAGTGAGAAAATCCATGTAAGGCAACAAGCATAGTACCTGCCACGGAGGAGGCAAGTATTGTTTTTAATACCCTTTCTCTGCTCATTCTTTCTGGATGGCCCTTCAGAGCAAACTGTCCATCTGCTGAGCCCCAGATCACTCTGCCCCCTACTATACTTACCTGCTTTCTGCTCTTTTATATCTGTATTAACTCCTCTGCTCCTTAAAGGCAGTGACCAGGTCTTGCCCACTTCCGTATGTCCACCAGCACCGAGAACAGTTCATGCAGGACTCTATAAATGCTTACTGAATCAAATTATCTTTAATTCCCCGGCAGACAATATAATTCCAGCCATGGTGATTTTTCTAGCTGCACACAGGACTATGGTGAGGAGGAAGAATGGGTATGACTAGGGGCAAAGCAATTATCATTATCATCATCCTAGTATCCAAAACATATCCCTTACCCCAAACCTATTTCTTCAAACAACACAGGAAATAGCTGACTGATTTAAGAACCTTCTGGAACACAAAATATGTTTAGCTCTGGGTCCATTAACATGAGTTTGGGGAATCACTTTAATTTGCAGGTCACATTTAATGGCGTTAAAAATAACAAATGGAAAGACTATCCCCTTACGGTCAGCTTGCAGAAGGACAACATGATGCAGGGTCAAGGCCATCCTTTGGGAGTCAATGGTGCTCAGGATCTTGGCAGCTGCAGTCCCCAGCAATGGCTTCCCGTTGTACAGGGTGTAGTAAGTCAGCTCCGCCGGGTCCTTGGGTCCCGGCACCCGTTGCATCTTTACCATCTTTCAGAAAAAGAGAGGCCATGTTTACAGGGCATCTTGCACTGGCTCTGCAATCACCTGGGCGATCAGCAGGCTCTCTCCTGATTGCTGAAGCCTTCGGTGCCTAATTGGACCCACAACATATTTTTTAGAGCTCAACCTTTGTGTACCTCCCCATCACCAGCATCCCAAGAAGCGCTGCTATTGCTGGAAGGGGAGACAGGGAGGAGAAAAACGTTCTGAAAATATGAACATCTGGAAAGAACAGCTTGAGACTGGAGAAGAAAACGCTGAAATGGTGATGTCTTCCAGCCTCCAGAGAACTCTGGCCTCATTTGAAAATAGGCCTGCACATTAATTCAGGGCATGTTAGGTTATTCTCAAACAAGATTTCTAATTTCAAACTCCTGCGATTGCCAGAGAGGAAAAGAAAATGAACCTATATGTCTGCAATTCAAAAGATCTCTGATAAAAGCAGTACTTGGAAACTCAAAGTTCTTTTTCTAAAATAACCTTTGTTGCTTTTTCTCCCTAGACAAGTTATACATATTCACTACAGAAAGTATGAAAATACAGAAAGCCATCAAGAAATGAAATAAAATAAAAACAATTTCCAATCCCTCTACCACAAACCAATTTCTATTATCTCAGAGCATTTGCATCTATTGTTTTTTCCACACAAATCTTTTATTTAGTATTTTACAAAGTTATTTATCACACTATCTAGATTCAATCACAGCTATTTTTACTTGCATCCTTAAATTACTTTAAATATAACAAAAGCATAAATGTTAATTTCTAAACAGCATTCTGATGCACACCTCATAAACTTATTTAGTAAATCACTTACTGTTAAACACTTAAATTGTTACTCATTTTTCAGTACTCATCATTATAAATACATAAAACATAAATTTTTATACTTAATGTTCTGTCCTATTCATGCCTCATAAACTCAACAAACACTTCATTTTTGAATGGTTATCTTGTCATCAAGTTTTCACTACTATAATTAACAACTGATAAACATTATAGTATAGTATTTTCCAAAGTGTATATTTTGAGTTTCATAAGTGAGATTATGAGTTTCATAGGATATTAAAAGGTATGACAGAAATGTTTACAACATTATTGGTCACAAGAGCAAAAACCCTGAAAATTCAAAAGTCACTAACAGATTAATGAGTTATGGTATAGTCATGCAATGAAATATTATAGAGTAGTATAAATAAACTATGGCTCTTTGTATCAATATGGGTGAATACAAAAATCTGATAATGAGCAAAAGAAACAAATCGCTGAATATAAAATTCAAAAACAAGCAAAACCAAATGATGTACTATTTAGGGATACACATGTGGATGGTAAAATCTGTACAGAAAATACAGGCATGACTTAAAACAAAATTCAGAAGCACACTCAACTCTGATAGAAAGGAAAGGAGTAGGCATAATCAGAGAAGACACATAAAAGGCTTCTAGGGTAAGGTAAGGGTAATGTTCTTTGGGTTGTGACTTCTTTTCATTAGTGTTCTTTGAAGTCTACATGTCTTTATACTCCTTTGTACGCATGCACACATAACAATTAAAAAGAGGTATTACTACAGCCCAATAAAAAATGGGTTTAAAAAAATCTGACCAGATACTTCACAAAGGAAGATATCTGAATAGTCAATAAGCATATACAAAATGCTCAATGGAGGAAAAAGTAAAACTACAAGGCACCACTATCACCCAGCAGAATGACTGAAATAAGAAGGGCTGACAATACCAAGTGTTAATGACTGTGTGGAGTAACTGGAACTACCTCTGGATGGTGGGATTGTAAAGTGACAGACTTTGTGAAAAGGTCTAGCAGTTTGTCACAGAGCTAACATACACCGACTCTATTAACCAGCAACTCCACTCCTCCATACTCAAGAGAAATGAAAATATACAACCACAGAAAGACTTGTAGAAGAATGTGCATAGCAGCTTTGTTTAAAGTAGCTGAAAACTGGAAAAATTCTGGATGTCCATCAACAGAAGAATGGGTAAATAAACTTTAGTATATTCATACGAAGGAATATTATTCAGCAATAAAAAGCAATAAGCTCCTGGATAACACATGATGAGCCCAAGAAACACTACATGGAGTCAAAAAGAGAAGTATACTACAAAAGAGAATATACTTCCATTTATATGAAGCTCTAGAACAGTCCAAACTGATCTATGCTATGGATATGAATATATGTTACCAAATATAAAACAGTAACATAGCACACGGTTAATTGTAAAACCTAGATGGTGAATTTATTGGTGTTCACTATATAAATTTTTCAACTTTCTGTGGGCTTAAAAATGTTCATAATAAAATGTCAGAGAAAGATATCACTAAAAACAAGGATCTTATTGGCATTTAAATTTACAAACCACTATGCTGACCAAAATTAAGGAATTTCCTTACTGCAGGTCTTTTTAGAGTCTTTGGTATGCCAACAAGCCTTGGGAATCTTCAGGAAGCGGCCTTGCCCAAAGTGATGTGGCCACAGAGCCTCTTTGCCCCAGGGTACCTTATAGGACTGTTTTTCTGGATGCTCTCTGAGAAACACTGCTCTCACCTTCTGGTCTTTGTGTTCACCTCTATTCTCCTCAAAACAAATTTCCAGGAGTAAGTTTGTGACCATTCAAGAAGTTCTTGTCTAAATTGCTCACTGGCTCTCCACAAAGGCCCTACCCACTTACTGTGTCTGAAAGTGCCCATTTCACTGCATCCTCACCAACACCAGATAGTACCATCATAAATCTTTGGTAGGTGAAAATGATATCTTGTGGTAGTTAAAACTTGCATTACTTTGATGACAAATGGAGTTAACATAAAAAAAAATGTTTATTGTTCATAGGTATTTCTTCTTCAGACTCAATTTTTCAGATACATTCACTAAAGAAACATCTTTAAATTCTAGACATATGAGTTTCCATCTTCATGAAGGTGGCTCATCTTTTAAAATTATTTGAGCCCAGAAGAAAGGCCTCTGGGTGGAAGAATGATATAAGCTATGTAAGAGCAAATTTTATTTGGGAAACTTGGCCATAGCATCCCTGTCCCTCATGGGAGAGGAGGTAAGAAGAGGGTTAGTACAACCAGGTAGAAGGTGAATGGACTTTCAAATATTTAATAACTTCACTCAATTTCAATTTTATAGCAAATTCTTCTTACTGAGACTTCTCCAAGACTGATGTTAGAAGGTGATCTACTGCCTCTACAAATTAGGGATTTGCAGAAATAAATCCCTACTTACTTCACTCAGACTTTTCAGGCAGTTATGGGACCAGTCACGTTGAGTACTCAGAAGAAATGAGGAAAGCATATCTCAGAGGGCTCTTTTAGACATGTAGAATGGGTGAGGTTTCTTAGGTTTACAAAAAACACCAGGATTATAGCGTCGTTCTTTCTCCCCCTTCAGCTGAGGCAAAGCCCATTTCACTGTCTGAGTCCCAGCAACTTCCTTCCTGTTATTTGGAGAAGTGTGAATTATAGGGCTCACATGGACCGCAGAGAGGGTAAACCATAAACCCAGCACAAGAAATAAACCATCACTTTACCTGGTCACAGGCTAAAGCAGCATCTAAGAGGCCAAATTCACCAACTGTGAATAGAGGACCTCGAGTCTCCCTCAAGGGATGATGCTTGACTCAGGCAAGGAACTGTGGTCCAGTAAATGAGTTGTTTGTACTTTCAAAATTGCCTGATAACACGATCTACAGACAGACTGGAGTAATGTCTGTATTTTTCTATAAAACGATTCCTCTCCTAGACATGGTGATATCAAGCATGTGTGTTTGAAGTCACACCCTAGATGTGGCAATTGCCAATCATGAGTTCACACTCTAGGGGCAATCTGCTCAATTCCAATTAGGAAGCCCACACTCCGGAGGCACCCACCAAGAGCAATTCTATACTTTGACATCTTGCTCAACAGAGCTTTGTTAATTAGCATAACAAATGTTAGCAATGCAGTCTCAGTTTTGGTGAAATTAGTGGTATACAAGATGCGTGGATTGGCTAGAATGCCAGAGATGGTTCCCACACTTGCTCAAATTGAATAAAGAATCTAAAGAAGCTTGGAGCCTCTACCTTGGGGATGGCCATTGTGTCTGTAGGATTCCCTCTGAGGTGGACTCTGAGAAGAGCTAAATGCTTGTAGATGGATTATTTGGGAGGTGCAAGGAACTGATGGGAGGGTGAAGAGGTGATTCAGGGGGTGGGAGGGAACCAGCGAGAGGTACATTATTAATCTGCTTACCACAGTGGGTAGTTAAAGCTTAATTCTATGGGACATCTCTGGCAATTACTGAAAACATACATTTTTGAATTCCCCTAGCCACAAAGCAAGAGAGCTGCTATATTCACACCCCACCATTAGTTAATTCCCAGGTACTTCTAGCCAGCCACGGCATGGACAAAGTGGGTTCTGGCATCTCAAGAACAGCCCTTCAATAAAGGTTCAGCAGTGGCTGTGGGAAGCCCAGTAGTAATCAGTAGAAATGGGAAGGGGATTGGATTTGGGCAATGCACCAGCAGTGTCTGCTACAGCTTCCTCACTCGAATCCCCATGTAATCACCTGACCATTATAAACATGGGGGGCTCTGTTTGTTGAAACTGACTAAATAAGATAACCAATATTGATTGGTGCGTCTGCCATCCATAGTAGTTGTGGCAAGGGATCGGAAGGTCCTGAGCTCTGGGACTCCATCCAGTCTCCAGAACAGGTTGGGGAAAAGAAAGTCTGTGCTTGTTTGCTAATCACTTTTGTCTAATAAATATGTGCACACGTGCAGAATTTGTTCTGAAACCTTACAATCTAGCAGTAACACAGGAGAGTAGCTACCTCTCACCCTCTTCCATGACTTTGATGCTTAGGATCATGAACCCCCCAAATCTAAGAGCAGTGTTGATTACATGGCTTAGTCAGTGTGCAGTGTAGGTGCTCGTCTGCACACAGCACAGTTTACTCAGTCTCAGGGCACTCCCACATATGTATTACAAGATCCCAGTGGCTTGGCACACATACACCCACCTGCACGGTGTAGCTTCCCAGGGTGGTGGCCCGTTTAAACCGCCGGCCTTGCTGCTGGGACATCATGAATAGCTGGGCCAGGCGCTGCTCCATGACCCGGGCGAAGCTCTGGTTGTGCAAGCCCACCAGCGAATTGTCCACGCCCTGTAGCACTGTGGATGCAGAAGGCAGAGGCGCTGCTCAGGGGACAGGCTCCCCTCGGATCCAGAAACCACAACCACCATCGGCCCTACACCAGCCACTAAGGGCCATGGGACCTATCTCATGTTAGGCCTTGGCCATCCTTACCCCACTTTACCTTCACAAGAGCCCCAGGAATTAGGGACCACTGTCTGCATGTTATAGATGCTGAAAGGTTATATGACTTGTCTAAGGTCACACAGCTAATAACCAGCAAAGCCAGGGCTCAAACCCATGCTTATGTAACTCCAATGCCTGGGCTCTCTCCTCCATAAGCTGTGACATGTTTAATGCTGCTGTATTTAATCCAAACCTCATTTAAGGTGTTATGTGTTGTTAGAGACCATATGGGAATACAGCATAGCTGCAGGTATGACTAATTGGATTCTTTTTTTTTTTTTTTACTGGTTCCCACTCAGAAGCCCTGGCTCAAGGCTATCTTTATTATATTTTCCCTTCTCAGCAGCTTTGCTAAGGAATCTGAGCTCCACCCTGCAACTCAGCCCCGTATAGGTAGACAAGCCACTCTGTTCAGTGTCCTTGTCTCTCCCTCCTCTATGGAGGTAGTCCAAAAGGACCCACCTCTAAAGTGGCCCAGGGCCTCTCAGATACTGTCCCATTTGAGAGCGGAACAATAAAGTAATAATAAAAAGAGTGGGTTCTGTCTCCGTGCTGGTGCTTGTCAGTCGTGGGACTTTGGCAAGCCACTGGCTCTCTCTGCCTCCTAGTCCTTCTCTGTAAAAAGGGAGTAAGAAAGTCGATATCATAGCACATCTACTCTTACGGGCTGTAAGGTTGCAATGAGGCAAGATGTACAAAACAGCTTAGCACAGTGCCTAGTGCATAGAAGGGAAATGAGGCCCCTCTTTCCATCCTTCCTTCACTGCTGTTTTCTCTATACCCAGGGCTATCTGGGTAGCTGGAATTCCAGGCTACTGCACAGAGGAGGACCACAGTGAACACCAGGGCCGTCCTGGGCCTGGAACAGTCACCTACCACGGGAACAACTTCCTTTGGCCCATCTACCCCCAAAGCCCAGTCCTTCCTCCAAGTCCCTTGGGAAATACACTTAACCCCAAACACACAAATACTGCCTCCAAACAGTCATCCCTGAAATTAAAAATGCTTTAAAAACTTCTCAGCGTTTCAAAGAGATGAAAACTTATCATGGGCTGGGAAAGTAATACAAGACTTTTCATGTAACAGAGTTTCTTCTACCACAGTCCAGCCAAGGGTCATTAAGACCACCCATCTACAGGGATATGGAAATAGTCTGAATATAAAGAATGAGCTGTTGTTGAGAGCATTCTGTATAAGGCCAGAACAAGCAACTGATAACAACACGATTCAGAGAATGACGCTGAAACCGACCAAGAGAAAAATAAAACCCACAGCTGAGTCTCAGAAATTACTTCTTTGAAGCCATAAATGCTAAATAATCCCCATGGAGGGCACAAAGCAGCTCTCTTTCCAAGGCCCTAGTGAGGGACTCCCAGATCATCTGTTAGCAGAATTCCTGCAAACAAAGATGAAACATGCCTGCACTGTTCCTTCTGCAGTGAGTCCCTGAAAGACCCCTCGGAATTCCTCCTGACGAGCTGTCAGGCTGAGGAAGGGCTGCCTAACTCTTGGCCCCAGATAGCAGAACCTTCATCCTTACTGCTTCAAAGATGCCCCTCTAGTAAAATTATAGAACCACTGATGAAAAACTACTTTTAAGTTGGTCTCTCCTGACTACAGACAAGGGTAAGAGTGGGGACACAGGGCAGTCAAAGGGCATCATCCTGGATTACTTTAAGGGAATCCCAGTGATGGTTCAAGGACAGACATCAAAGGAAGGGACAGTCAATGTCTCCAGGTGATGGAAAAGCTCCAGAAATAATGGTGATGGCTACACCAATACTGTGAACATACTTAATACCAGTGAATTGTACACTTAAAAATGGTTAAAATAGTAAATTGCACATTATGTGTATTTTACCCCAATTTTTTAAATTGAAGGAAAATAAAAAAACCACAACCTTCAGGGCACTGCAGGGGGCTGTGGGAACCTTCCACAGAGTTACACGAAACCCACAACTGGGCAGTTCCCATGTGCCTCACCGCTCTGTTTGCAAAGAGAATGTGTCCCTCCTAAGCACCTGTTGAAGAACTGGGGGTTGAAACCGAGGGTCTGGGTTCACATCCTGGCATCCCCTTGCTGAGTACTCTTGGGCAAGTCCCTTAGTTCCTCTGACCCTTGTTCCTCATCTGAATACACAGGGAACATGAGCTACTTCTGATTGTGTCATTATGGAGAACAACACTTTCTAAGAAAGATGCTTCGAGCATCGTGCTAAAAGGCACTAGAGAGGATGCCCATAAATGCTGGCTGTTGTTGTTGCTCTAATGTGCCCCTTTCTTGCTAGACACATTCTTCCCAGAGGAAGAAATAACCCTGTTCCAGGATTGTAGCTCCTTTCTTTCCCACTGAGAGGTATGGCAGGCCCCAGGCTCTCAGTCTTCTCCACCTGCCCAGAAGAGCCTGGAAAGGCATGTGAGATGATGTCTCTCATAGTGACCCAGAAGCAGTAGGGGACCTTGGACCCTGGCACATGTGCCCAGGAAGGCAGCAGCCCCTCAGCACATCAGCAGGGCCCTGGTCACCCACCCTTAGCCACTGACTCAGCTCAGAGGAGGCGGACAAGTCCCAGCTGTGTTCAAAGCAGCTCATCCAGAAGATTCGGTGGCTGTTACATCACTGGATCCTTATTCCTTCTTTATTTACAACTGCACTGGGCTCTAAAATTCCAGCAGTCAGGTCAGCCTGGTTCAGCTTCCTATGTTGAAGATGAATTGTTTTATGTGTAACTGAATCCCATACATTCAGAGCCAAAAGAACTGGACTGCTCAGCTCCTATCTTTTCCTCATTCCACAGGTGAGAGTGTGACACCCAGAGGGCCTGAGTGACTTGCTCAAGGACAAGGTTAGTAGCAGCCGGGTTAAGAACAGAAGAAATCATAAGACTGCTGGGTCTGGGATATTTTGACTGGTGGGTTCAATAAAGACAAGTGGATAAACCTAAGATGGGCTCTGACCTCTGTGAGGCAGCAATATGAAGTCTGTGCATCTCTGTCCTGCTGCTTATACACAATCCTGACTGCAGGATCCATGGACAGCAGAGGGGGCTGCAGGAATCACCCCAACTAAGCCACAGGAGACCCACGCTCAGGGAAGGGAGAAGTGAACTGCGTGTAAAAACATATTTAATATAAGTTTAGTGGGGAAGCAGATGGAAACATGTCAGGGTTTTATAATACCAACTATAGAAAGGAAAGTTGTTTTCCACCCTCTGAGTTGCTGCAAATCAGGGGAGAAGACGCAGTGCCCTTGACACACATCTGGGAGTGAAGGGCAGAGTGGCTATTCAAGGAGATGTGCCTCGGAGCAGGATGAACAAAGTTACCTTCATCCCAGTTCCCATAAATGATGGTCAAAGGCAGGTGGTGGCTAGTGGGAAGGAAGAAGGGCCATCTTGAGGCCGGTCCTCTCCCCACCCATGGGAATTAGCTGGTGCAACCAGAGTCCCAAACACAGTGACAGAGGCCACTGGTTATTCCAATTAGCAGCAGCAACAACAGCAACAACATAGATACATGACGGTTACACAGCTGAGTGGGCAAGAGGCGAAGTCCCAGGATGGTTTTGTGAAGGTTATGCTATTAAAACAGAGTCAGGGCAGGACTCGGGTACACGAGGAAAAGGTGAGACAGGAGGCTGTCACGGACAGCTGGTGTTTGAGGGCAGATGTGTTACCATTTAGCATAAACCTTACAGTTACTAGGAGAGACGTCTGCAAGGTAAAGAGCAGCATTCCTGGTGGAAGAAACATGCTTCTGGAAGTGCTTTGTAACCTGCTGGTTCAAAATGGTACTGCTGGGTTAGCATCACCTCCCTCTCAGGCACAAACTCCATCTTTATTTTTCTTTTAAAACTGATTTCTTGGGGCATCTGGGTGGTTCAATCGGTTAAGCACCTGACTCTTGGTTTCAGCTCAGGTCATGATCTTACAGCTTCATGTGTTCAAGCCCCACATCTGGTTCTGTGCTGGCAGCGTGGAGCCTGCTTGGGATTCTCTCTCTCCCTCTCTCATTGCCCCTCCCCCACCCATGCTGTCTCTGTCTTTCTCAAATTAAATTAAAAAATTTTTTTAAACTAACGTTTCTTTAGTTTGTCTTCTTAGCAGGTAAAATAATGTCTGCATATCCACGGCTCTACCAGGAAGAAAGCAATGTGATTTTCTGCCATTCCAGAGAGGTCTGGAGTGGGCCTCATTGAGTAGGGCTGTGTGCTCCTTTGTCAGGATTCTAGGCAGCAGCCTGTCTACTGCTGGTTTGGGACAGCAGGTGAGGGAGGGAATAGGGCAGGGGCGAAGGGAGGGAGGTTTCAGACTGGCTTGCCCAGACACAACTTCCACGACTTGTAGGATCTTCCTCCCTCCGTGTTAGGGGCTGAATTGTGTCCTCTCAAAATCCGTATGTTGAGACCTAACCCCCCAGTACCTCAGAATGGGACTGTATTTGGAGATGAGGTCCTTAAAGAGGTGATTAGGGTAAAATAAGGTCATATGGGTGCCCTTATCCAATAGGATGGGTATTCTTATAAGAAGAGGAATTTAGGGGCGCCTGGGTGGCTCAGTCAGTTGAGCATCTGACTCTTGGTTTTGGTTCAGGTCATGATCTTATGGTTCACAGGCTGGAGCCCGGTGTCAGGCTCTGTGCTGGTGGGGAAGAGTCTGCTTGGGATTCTCTCCCTCTTCTTCTCCCTGCCCCTCCCCAATCTGCACTCTTGTGCTCTCTCTCTCCCTCTCTCTCAAAATAAATAAACTTAAAAAAAAAAATAGAGGAGTTTAGGACACAGACACGCATAGAGGGAAGTCACCAAGGAAAGATGGCTGTCTACAAACCAAGGAGAGAGGCCTCAGAAGAAACCAAGCCTGGTGACTCTCTGATGTCAGACTTCCAGCCTCTGGAATTATGAGAAAGTAAATGCCTGCTACTGAAGCCCCAAAAGTCTGTGGTGCTTTGCTATGGCGTCTCTACCAAGCTAATACCCTCCCCTCCCTGGCCCCTCTCCGTGTACAGCGGGGCTGGTCACTTCCTCCCACTAACATCTGTCTTCTCTCTTTGCTCCCAACCCTTGCTTTCTGTAAGATTTTCAGAGCAACTGCCTGGCCTTGGAAAAACACAAACAAGAAGTTTTTTGCTGTTTCATAAGGCTCAGCTGGGAAATGTCAAGGAAAAAAAGAAAATGTCACCCAAACTCCCTTCTACTTCCATCCACCCTCACTGTCAGGACATGGCTGGGTTCCACCAGGATCGGTGTAGGTGTGGGGCATGTGCCGGAGGAAAGTGAAAAGTGCATGCCCAGCATTCCTCTGCCTTTCACTGGGGTTTTGTAGGGCACTGCAGAAAGGCCCACCATCTTTAAATAGATAACTATTCCCAGGAACATTCCCTAAACATCCACAGGTTACTGTATACCTTCTGATTGTCTACTTTTTGCAGAGGAGGCCAGCAGATGGGACTATACAGTTTGCTGTTTTGAATGGTTACCTAATATTCAGTATGGTATCTTTTCTTAGCTTACTTTACCCATTTCTGGCCCTATGAAAGTAACTCCTTGACTTATAAGACAGGACCAAAGAGGGGCACCTGGGTGGCTCAGTCGGTTAAGCATCTGACTCTAGATTCAGCTCAGGTTATGATCCGACGGTTGGTGATATCGAACACTGCATCAGGCTCTATGCTGGAAGTGCACAGCCTGCTTGGGATTCTCTCTCTCTTTCAGTTTCTGCCCCTTCCCCCCTTGCTCTCTCTCTCTCTCAGGTTAAATAAAAAATAAACTTCAAAAACTACTTCTTTAAAAAAAAACAGGACCAAAGAAAAGATGCTGATCCTATCATGAATGGTATGCAGTTTTAATAATAATTAATAATATTATTAAATAATTAAATATATTAATAATATAAATATTTAATTAATAATATAAATATTAATAAATAAATATTAAAATTAAATAATATTATTTAGTTTTTGGGTCTTCTTTTGACATGCAGTTTTTTAAAAAATACACCGACCTGATAGGCGGGAAGGGAAGTAAAATAAGACATTACCTGTTATTACCCAATAGTCTCTGGTTGTTTCTGATATATCAAGGTTGGGATATTCCAGCGCTAAAACAAATAAGAAACCCAGCAAGTTACTTTCATAGATTTTATATGTAAATATTATTAAGGAAAAGGGACACATGTAACAAAATATCAAAAAGTTAAATTCAGCTTCATAATTCTTGGGGTCTCCAGGATATACAGGCCAAAACTATTTTGCTGTTCTGAAAAGTAAAATACTTAGTAAAGGGCTGACTTTCAGATGAAGAGTTTTCTAGGGTTTGTAAATTTCTGCTCTTTCTGATTTTTCATCAAAACCTTCCTAAGTGGAACATCTTCATTATCAAAACTCACAGCTAGAACATGTCTTAACTATAGCATTCTTTGTAAAAACTATCCAACCATCACTAATACTTTTAGGAACGATCCTCTCTCGAATGGATTTTGCCAGGGTCAAGGACTAGGTTTATTATTAGCCAAATATTTGTGACACACAGTCCCGATTTTTTCATAGGTATGGTGGCCATAAGCGCTAATTCATGTAAAGGGTTTAGCACGGTGCCTGGCATATAGTAAGTGCTCAATAAATCTTAATTGTTGTTATTATCAGAATATCAAGAGAAAATAAAATAAAATTCTTCACATGCCGCCGTGTGGCATAATGCCATTTTTCATGACATCGTTCTTTCCACAAAATCCAGAGTCATCTTTCCTTACTATGTGGAAATTCGCAAAATCTTGTCATTAAACAGTCAGAAAAATTCTGAGTGGCTACTGTGTGCTAAGTATCCACACACATAACTTTATTCACAGTATCAAACGCACCACAGAAGGAAATAGAAACAATTTTGCTACTGTGGGTTTAAGAAAAAAACTTGACCAGTGACCTTGAGAAATGTATTAACAATTACATTTAAGAGCACAAATCTTGACTTCCTTTGGCTACCAAGTAAGTGTCTGGGTACAAAATGTAGGCTGCACTGTCTTTGGAGTCTATGCCTGCTACATGGTAATGAGGATTATATAACTGAAACATCAGAGAAAGAGGAGGCCACAAGACTGCTATGGGGACTTCATCTAGTAAAGTCACGATGCTGATTGCAAATGAGTTGCATTATGGTATCTATAACCAGGGCAAGGGCTGAAGGCCTGGGATTTGCTGATGGCACAAGTGGGTGGAAACCATAGCAACCCAGAATGCCACAAGGACAGAAGCCCTACAGGGCAGTTACTGTAAGCTCAAAGGCAGACTGTTTGGATTCAAACCCTAGGTTCCATGTCTCATTAGCTGTGACAGTGAGCATCTTGTTATACTTCTTGGAACTTCAGTTTTTTCCTTTACAAAGTGGGGCTCATTCTGTACTACTTATAGGGTGCTTCGTGAGGATTCGATGATGTAAGAAATGGGAACAGTAAAGGCACCTAGCAAATGATTTTGTTCAGTGCACAATACACTTGTTATCAAGTCAATCCCGTTTTATCACCAACTTCAGTTGTTTCATGATAAAAGAGTTTGTATGTACCTGGCACAAAACATGTTTGTCAAATGGAGAGGGGGCCCAAGAGAAGGGGGAAAAGGCAGCATCCCTGTGTGGTATGAACATACTCACGTTCGGCAATGGTGAGCGGCGGGTAGGTGAGGTAGAACCCAACCAGCTCAGCCGAGAGCTGGCGGAGGAGGCTGCTGGCGACTGTGCCATTGAGGAAGGAGCTCCGATTGCCCACCACGTACACCAAGGTGACTGTCTGGGAGGCGTTGGATGTGCTCACAATCTGAATCGACACAGGAGAAAAGGGGAGGGAGACATGCCAAATAAGATGAGGGTCTGTTTCATGGAAGCCATGGGAGGAGAAGTTTAAGCAGAAGCTGAGGGCAGGAATGAGAGGGAGGTTAAGAAAAGCAAGGAAAAGACAAGAATAACAATATTCGTCATTTATGGATTGCTGGCTGAGTGCCAGGCATCGTGCGGAGGACACATGATCTCATTCAATCCTCACCACAACCCTATGAAGTGTATCTAGTTATGGCTCCATTTTATAGAGGAGCAAACTGAGGCCTGGAATGATCAAGAGACTTGCCCATGATCACATAGATAATAGATAAGTTTTGTAGCTAGGATTTGAACCCAGACAGTCTGACTTCAGGTTTTAACCAGGTATGTCTATCTATTCCAGGGGCTAAACTGTCTCAGGTTACATTTATGGTTCTGAAAATACAAAATAGAGCATAGAAATGTTAAATCTAAGAGGCCTCAACTGCTCAGAGAAAGCCTGTGTTAAATTTGGGGGGAACGCTGAGGTTTCTACGCAGCTGATCACCACACTAGTGAACAGACTGATTAAACCCGATTACAAAAGGAATTCAGAAATATAAAATAGCCTCTTTAGAGAATGATTACATTTCCTTGTGACCTATTAAATTCAATATAGAATATGTAAATATTACTAGGAGATCGTGTGGTTTTCTTCTTGAATTTTGTTTAAGTCGGTTTTCTCGTTACTGGAAAATGTGGTTTTCTGGGTCAATGTATGGACAAAAATATCCCACAGATGAGATTGGAAAAACAAATGCAGTAGGAAGCTATTTAATTTGGTGAGACAGCATGGGGTTCTGTGCTGGGGTCTGTTCTGTGTCTTCTCCCCTTCCAGATTCACTTGCCACCCACTCCTGCCCTGGTTTTGCTTGGAGCCCCCAAAGGCAGACACTTGTGGACTACTTATTGGGCTCCCTTCCCTCTGGTTTCAGCTAAAAGCAGCTCAGGAGGATGTGAGAGACTGGAAGGAGAGTGGGGTCAGAGAACTGGTGTGTCAGGGACTCCCTTCCCACAGCATGGCGCTTACGGGAGCAGCTCTGGCCTCTGCTTCCCATAACTGCTCTTTCCCCTTGCCCTATAAGGCCCTAACACTTACAGCCTTGGCTACTACACTCACCTGTGGTCTTCCGAGAGCCTGCCCATGCTTCTGCAAAGGGTCCCTTTTATTAGACTTTCTTCAAATTACCTGTATCTGAGTGTGCCCTCTTTTCCTGCAAGGAGCTGACTGATATCCTGTCTTTCCAAGACCTTTGTGTGTTCAGACATAAATATCCCTGCGACTTCCCTTTTAGACATTATTTTTAAAAAGATGGTCAAGAATAGCTTCTTCTCATTATTTCTCACTTTTTCCCATAAGTAGAAGTTGCTATATAATTTTCTTTTTTAAAAAAAGTTTTTAAATGTTTTTTATTTTTGAGAGAGAAATAGACTGAGAGTTGGGGCAGGGGCAGAGAGAGAGAGAGAGAGAGAGAGAATCCAAAGCAGGATCCAGGCTCTGAGCCATCAGCACAGAACCCAGCGCAGGGCCCCAACTCACAAACCATGAGACCATGACCCAAGCTGAAGTCAGATGCTCAACCGACTGAGCCACCCAGGTACCCCTGGAAGTTGCTATGCAATTTTCTAACACAGAATCTATAGTCCCATGATTAATGATACACTCAGTCAATGTTTCTGGTCAACTCTTTCCTTTCTGAAAATATTTTTGGAATGCGGTTGAGCCACAGGTATTCATGCCTCTTTCTCAGTGTACCAAAAATAAAGGTGCTTCTTTCTGAACAATTCAAAAGACCTCACCATACTGTCACCTTAAAAAATAATAACTAAAATAACTTTTTGACCATTATCTCTAGTGTGAACATTCTATTTTTTGTTTTTCAACAAAACTAAATCTCAGTGGATCTCAAAGATGTCTATAGAACTTGCAGTGTGAATACTTCTACAGAAACTACATTGGATCTGGTAAGTTATAACTTCTAAAAAAAAAACTGTGGCAAAAATATACATAAATTTATAATGTTAACCCTTATAAGTATACAGTTCAGTAGCCTTAAGCACATTCACACTGTTGTGTGGACATCACCATCCATCTCCAGAAATTTTTCGTCTTCCCAAACTGAAACTTTGTACCTATTAAACAACTCTGCATTTCTTCCTCTACCCAGCCCCTGAAAACACCATTCTACTTTGTGTCTCTATTCATTTGACAGATTTAAACACCTTTTATAAGTGGAATCATATAGTATTTGTCCTTTTGTGACTAGCTTATTTCACTTAGCATAATGTCCTCAAGGTCCGTCCATGTGGTAGCATATGTCAGCATTTCCTTCCTTTTTAAAGATGAATAGCATTCCATTGGATGTATATACCACATTTCTTGTCCACCCTTCTGTGCACTGACACCGGGGTTGCTTCTGCCTTTTGGATGTTGTGAATAATGCTGCTGTGAACATGGGTATACATATATCTGTTCAAGTCCCTACCTTCTTTTGGGTATATACCCAGAAGTAGAATTGCTGGCTCATATGGTAATTCTATGTTTAATTTTTTAAGGAACCACCATACCATTTGCCACAGAGCTATGCCATTTGAGAAGCTCACCAGCAGTGCACAAGGGTTCCAGTTTCTCCATATTTTTACCAACACTTATTTTTTATCTTTTCAAAAATTTTAAATGTTTATTTATTTTTGAGAGAGAGAGAGAGAAAGAAAGAGAGAGAGAGAGGCAGAGAGAGGGAGACACAGAATTTGAAGGAGGCTCCAGGTTCTGAGTTGTCAGCACAGAGCCCAAAATGGAACCTAAACTCATGAACCACAAGATCATGACCTGAGCTGAAGTCCGACTCTTAACCTAAACCTAAGTGAGCTATCCAAGTATCCCTTTTCTTTTTTATAATAGTCATCCTAATAGGTGTGAAGTGGTATATTGTGGTTTTGATTTTCATTTCCCTAATGATCAGTCATGTAGAACATTTTTTCATGTGCTTATTGATCATCTATATATCTTATTTGGAGAAATGTTTATTCAAGCTGTTTACCCACTTCTTTATCAGATTGTTTTTATGTTTTTAGCTGTAGAAGTTCTTATATATTCTAGATATTTATTCCCTGTCCAATATATGATTTGCAAATATTTTCTTCCATTCTGTGGGTTGTCTTTTGATCAACTGTGTCCTTTGATCTACAAAAGTGTTTAATTTTTAAAAAAATTTTAAACATTTATTTATTTTTGAAAGACAGAGACAGAGAGTAAGTGGGGAAGGGGCAAAGAGAGGAGACACAGAATCTGAAGCAGGCTCCAGGCTCTGAGCTGTCAGCACAGAGCCCAACATGAGGCTCAAACCCATAAACCATGAGATCATGACCTGAGCTAATGTTAGAAGCTTAACTGACTGAGCCACCTGGGCACCCCAAAAGTGTTTAATTCTGAAGTCCAATTTAACTACTTTTTCTTTTGTTGCCTATACTTTTGGTGCCATATCCAGGAAATCATTGCCAAATTCAATAAGATGAAGTTTTCTCCTCTGTTTTCTTCTATGAGTCCTATAGTTTTGGCTCTCATGTTTAGATCTTTGATCCACTTAAGTTAATTTTTGTATATGATGTTAGATAAGGGTCCAACTTCATTCTTTTGTTTGTGGATGTCCAGTTCTCCCAATACGATTGGTTGAAAAGATTGTCCTTTCTCCACTGAATGGTTTTGGCACCTTTGTCAAAAATCATTTGACCACATAGGCAAAGATTTATTTTTGCAATTTTGCTTGAGTTCCATTTGTCTATATGTGTCTTTATGCCAGTATCACACTGTTCTGATTATTGTAGCTCTGTAGTAAGTTTTGAAATCAGAAAGCACGAGAACTCCAACTATGTTTTTCTTTTTCAAGATTGTGTTGGCCATTCATGGTCTCTTGAGATTCCATATGAATCATATGAATTCTAGGATGGGTTTTTCTATTTCTGCAACAACAACAAAAAAAATCACTGGGATTTTAATAGGGATTGTATGGAATCTGTAGATCGTTCTGAGCAGTACTGACATCTTAACAATATCAAGTCTTCCAATTCATAAGCACAGATTGTCCTTTTTTTTTCCTTTTTGGTCTATTAAGTCTCATTTTTATAGTTAAGAAAAGTGTGACCATTCTTGGTGGCTGCTTAAAATTAGTTTCATAAATAAGAAGAGGTTCACAGGCCTGAACTAAGGTCATGTCAATGTTCCTTGAAAATCATATCCTGACCCCAGTACAAGCAGCCTCTATAGGGGGCACTTTCCCATTATCCCTTTACTCTTAGATTCCTGTGGCTTCTGACCTTATCTCTTACTTCCCACTCACTCATGACACAATCCATTTAGCTAATCAGACCTAAAAAATGCTAGCGGAATGGAATGCTGTTGTTTTGCTTACTCAGAATCCATCTTCCCTTCTTCTATGGCAGCACCATAATTTCCTCTGGCAAACACCTCTTCTCTCCAATTGGGTTCATGTGCTCAAGCTCTAGGAGTGGGCATAGCCAGGCCTAGATGATTGGAACATTTTCTCTCCTTGGCCACAGTTACTGCTCCAGAAATGGGCACATAGTCCAGGTGGGTCCAATGAGAGCTAATCCCAGGATTTTTACTGGAATGCCACAAAAAAGCACTTTGGTTCTATAAGACTGTGAGCAATAAGGATGAGGCAAACCTGGAGGTTTGGCCATTTTCAGAGGCCAAGGGCCTGAAGATGATGGAATCCAGGGCAAGGCCAAGATAAAAGAGAGAACTTCATGAAGAAATCATATAAGCACCTGACTCAAATTGGGCCTGAAGGCAATATGTTGTGAACTTTTCAGCTATATGAGCCAATCACTTCTTTTTGTTTAAGTCTTATATGCTTCAATTCACAACCAAAAAGGTCCTCATCAAATCTACTGTAATCTTGTCCCTAATACCAATGCTACACAAGTAAAAAAAAAAAAAGAAAAGTCACTTTTCAATGACACTGTGAACAAATTAATTAAATATTTATGTGGTCTTATTCCAGAAAGAATCCAAGCTGCCCTCTAAATTATATTTAATATCATAAAATGGAAAATTATTAATTATAAAACCAGCCCAGGGAACAAGCCCAGGGGGATTAAAGACACCCCCAGAGGGATGGTTAGCATGTAGTTAATATATGCATGATATAGGGGCCTTTGCATATAGGGTTCCAGAATCCAGGCAACAAATTGGTTCTGGAATTCCTGTCAGCCATGGCAAAAAGTGAAATAGGGTTAATAAAACAATTCACCCAGTTATTCATTCATTTCAAGAGCTGCTGAAATGTTCAAGAGCATCTAAAATGTATGTAGATGCAGAGGCACCTGGTTGGCTCAGTTGGTTAAACATCTGACTCTTGATTTTGGCTCAGGTCATGATCACAGGGTCATGAGACTGAGACCCACATTGGGTATGGAGCCTACTTAAGATTCTCTCTCTCTTTCCTTCTACCCTTCTCCATGCCCCCCACTCACATGTTCTCTCTCTCTCTAAAAATAATAAAATTAAAAAAATGTAAATGCAGTTTTCAAATTGTCTGTTATAGTCTTTTCTAAGGGAAGTTTGCTACTTGCTTTACTAAGTTCATGGCCCATTACTATCATACAACAGCACAAGAGAGGCTTCTTAAGACCAAAGTCAGCTTATTTATCTTGATGTCTCTCCCAGTGCCTGATAAATAGCAGGCATGCAATGGGTCTGTGCTTCCTGAATACAATCAGAGTATATGCCCTACTGCTGAGTCCTAACTAGAATCATGCACCTGTGAGGATCACAAATCCAATCAGAAAGAAAAAAACCTCCCACAAGGGAGCTGAGTCATACTTCTTACATAAATCTTGTGTTTGTGACATGTTTTTAGATCTTAATCTAATATGAACCAAATCATAGTGAGATACTTCCATATACAATTTGGATAAATCTAGAAAAGGAAAGCTACTTGTTCAAATTAAATTATATGCTTTCTACATCATATTGGCTTTGCTGATAATTCACTTATGCTAAATGTCAATTTCAAAACCACTGGGTTTAATTGCAAAGGATTTAGTTCAGTAAAATCAGAGACACTGAGTTGTACAGTTAATCAGAGAAATTTGGGGGCTGTATGAATATCATTAAAAAGCATCTGTCTTTAGTGGGATGTTAGCTATATAATTGCAAAAAGTGGGTCTCAGAAAAGCTTCTAGTAGCATGTCTACTGTAAATCCAGTAAACTGAAATACAGTATACTAGGAGTAATATTTTCCTGGGAAAGAATTCATGTGTTTCCCAAAAGTTTCAGAGTATAGCACAGTGAATAAGATTATGGGCCTTTAAAAGCTTTTTTTAATGTTAATTCAGTTTTGAGAGACAGAGACATAGCATGAGTGGGGGAAGGGAGAGAGAGAGGGAGACACAGCATATGAAGCAGGCTCCAGGCTCTGAGCTGTCAGCACAGAGTCCAATGCAGGGCTCAAACCCACGAACCTTGAGATCATGACCTAAGCCAACGTCAGGTGCTTAACTGACTGAGCCATCCAGTCTCCTTTAAGATTATGGGCTTTTACTCAAATCTTTGTTCCATTCTTTACCAACCATGTAACTTTCTGGAAGTTTCTTAGCCTTTCTCTTGGTTCCCTTTTCTGTGAAATGATGATAATAATACTTCAGGAGGATGTCTTGAGTATTATGAAGCAAAATATTTCTAAAACACCTAGCACAGTCCTGGCATATGGTAAGCCCCAAGTATGTGTGTCTGTGTGTTTGTTTAAACTAGGGTGATTGTGCATGTGGATGTCTAGAAAATAACTCAATGCAGGGGCACCTCAGTGGCTCAGTTGGTTAAGCATCTAACTTTTGATTTCGGCTCAGATCATGATCTCAAGGTTTGTGAGTTTGAGCCCTGAGTGCAGAGCCTACTTGAGATTCTCTCTCTCTCTCTTTCTCTCTCTCTGCCCCTCCTGCTTGTGTGATCTCTCTCTCTCTCAATAAATAAATAAACTTAAAAAAGAAAATAATGCAATGCAAATCACAGGATAGGCAAAACTTGATGAGTCAGCTATTTAGAATGGATTCATTTTATAAGACATTTTCTTCATTTTATGAGACTATATCTTTTACAGCATATCTAGTTTCATTTTTAAAATAGCAAATGTATTGGGAAGACCCAAGGAAGCTTCACATGGGAAAATAAATATAAAATCTCAAACCATAGCAGGTAGGTAGCAAAACAGCCTCCCTGCTATCATGCCCATACTCCAGCATCCTCATCAATGCCAGGACCGACTCGACTCCGCAGCCCCAGAGTGGCACCTCTTCCTGTCTACATCACACGCCCAAAGTACAAAGTTACATTTACACCAGGCAGCTTTGGAATAGGGGAGCCAGTCGCCTTGCCAGCATGTGCATCATGGTTGGCTTCTGTCAACTACATTGCAGAAGTGCCCTCCTCCTTACCTGAATTGTCAGGTTGCTCTTGGTATTCAGGACTTTCCTCTCTGCATCCTGAAAGGCCTTCTGCAGTCTTTGTTCCATCGTCTGAGCAAACTTGCAGGACTGGATGTTGTCAGACTGGCTCACAAACTGCAGCACTAGAATGGGAGTAATCAATCCGTGCTCATTAAAGTTGTGTGTCTTAGTTCCTTGGACTTAACAGCAGTCACCACATTAAACAGCATGATTTGACATCAGAGAAATCAGGCACATAAAGACTGACAAGGGTTGGTTGTAGTGCCAGAAGGGGTTCTTAAAATGATTTATAATAGAGAAGAGTTAAAAGCATGATCAAACCTGAGGTTCCTTCTGATGCAAAGGGCTTAGTGACCATTTGGTTGGTCTATGCAGACATCTGCTCCAAGAATTATTTTTAAAAAGTTGATGGGGTCTTTGAATTTCGATGGCTTCTCCATCCTTGTGATTCACCAACCACAAGATGGTCAGAATCACAAGGGAACTTGAGAGAAAGACTCCAATGCCTAAACTCGGAGATTCTGATTCAGTGGCATCTAGAATGTGTTGCTCCAAAGCATAGATTTTATGGATGCTTAGCTCTTGCCAGGATCCACTGGTAATATGGGGAAAAAAATAAAAAACACAGTACTTGTTGCTCACAAAGTACTAACTATATAAATTGGGAAGGAAAGCCCCAGTGAAGGACCAATTCTAATAAATCCAGGGTTGGGAAGGTTAGGCTCATGTGCAGGGAATTGGACAGTTGATTAACAGGGCCTTCTGAGGAAAGTACACAAGGACTTTAAGAGATGACGGAGCAGCTGGCACTGATCTTTTTAAACAGGTGTCCTCTTGGTACTGCCCCTGGTCCCAGAATGGATAGGTACTTGCCTGTTCTCAGCTGGAAGTAGCCTGCAGGTTGGGGATTCCACGGGGAGGCAAGAACTGCCACTGACTGCAAGTTTGGGGTATGTTGCTTCAGATCCGCCGTGACATTGCTGACCCCATAAACACCCAGCATTTCTATCACGACGGCAGGCAAGTACACCAGTCTCCCTTTGGTAGCATAATAACCAACTGTGACATTATGAGAATGTTCCAGAATGTCCACCTACAAAACAACGGGCCCAAAGAACTCAGTGTTTATTTCCACAGTGCTTTAAGTTCTTCTTGGTATGAGAACCACAACTGTTATTTACCAAGGCTGGGGAATAAGATGTTCTCATTCAACAAATATTCTAATAGCCCTATAAACACACATGGATTGGTGGGGCCCCTGGGTGACTCAGTCAGTTAAGCATCTGACATTGGCTCAGGTCATGATCTTGTGGTTGGTGGGTTCAAGCCCCACGTCGGGCTCTGTGCTGACAGCTAGCTCAGAACCTGGAGCCTGTTTTGGATTCTGTGTCTCCCTCTCTCTCCGACCCTCCCCTACTCATGCTGTCTCTCTCTCTCTCTCAGAAATAAATAAAAAACATTTTAAAAATTAAAAAATAATAAACACACATGGATTGGCAAGTCTCAAAATATCAGAATGCAAAACAATACAAAAATACAATTTATATCACACCTACATGGAATAGAATTAAATCTCTGGGTTTTTAAAAAATGTTTGTTTATTTTTGAGAGAGTAGCAAGGGGCAAGGGGCAGAGAGAGAGGTGGGGACAAAGGATCTGAAGCAGGCTCTGAGTGGGGTTCGAACTCACGGACCATGAGATCATGACCTGAGCCAAAGCCGGACACTCAACTGACTGAGCCACTCAGGTGCCCCAGGTTTTCTTGATTCCTTAAATTACTTCGGTATAATCTTTTGAGTACCAATGGTCACTCAAGAAGGCAAACAGGAGAAAGCTGGCAAAAGAGATTTTCAGAGATGAAATGCTGGGAAGAACAGCTTTATTATACTTCTTATCATTTATGAAAATTAAAAGGCAGAACTGATAGATAAAGTGGGGGCTCCTTCAGGACAGGGGATCAGGTAATAAATGAGGTGAATTCCTCTCTCTAAAAGCTGGCTTGTAGGTTGGTTCAAGGCCAAGGTGGGGATGGGGATGAGCTATATAGAGTCTCTCTTAACACTGAGTCCTAAGGGACACTGATGTGCTGAACTCTTTATGACCCAACTGGAAGATTTTGAGGCTATAGATTTTATTCTTGTTTTCTTTTGCTTTCTTAGTGTTTTATAACAGGGTGGTTTTTCTGGGTTTGGGGATTTTTTAAAGTATTTATTATTTTTTTGATTCTTTTTTTTCTGAGAGAGAGAGAGAGAAACAGCATAAGCAGGGGAGGGTCAGAGAAAAAGGAAGGCACAGAATCTGAAACAGGCTCCAGGCTCTGAGCTGTCAGCACAGAGCCCGAAGCAGGGCTCAAACCCATGAACCGTGAGATCATGACCCGAGCCGAAGTCAGATGCCCAACTGACTGAGCCATCCAGGTGCTCCTAAAAATATTTATTTATTTCTGAGAGAGGGAGAGAGAGCACAAGCAGGGGAGGGACAGAGAGAGAGGGAGACAGAGACTCCCAAGCTGGCTCTGTCCTGTCAGCAGAGAGCTGGATGTGGGGCTCAAAATCACGAACCGTGAGATCATGACCTGAGCCGAAACCAAGAGTTGGGCGCTTAACTGACTAAGTCACCCAGACACCTCCCTGGCGTGTTGTAAACACATGTTTCCCTCTCCCCACACACTCTGACGCTTGCATTTCCATTAGTAATGTCAAGTGTTTCTGTGAAAGAAACCAAGGAAACTGATTCTGCAACAGCCTGGGTGTGCTTTGCCTCCTCCACACTGTGTGCTCGCTGCCACTCTGGGACCTAAAGGCAGTGTTCAAGATGACTATAGGTGAAACAAGAGATACTTCTGGATGTAACCTGGACACAGCATTAAACACCACCAGACCACCCAGTGAGAAAGTGACTCCAATCCCAATTGCTCCAAGGAAGTCTTAGTTTGGGGATTACTTATTGTTAACACCTCTCTAATACTTGCTAATCATATTTTTAAACAAAGGAACACAAGGGACATCATCAGCCTTAGAGCCTTCTGTAAGCAACAATGTCTAGTTTGAATTTAATGAGCTGTTACCGTTATTCTCATTTTTAGGATTATCTTTTGTGGCAGATGATCCTGATTTCTACTTATGGCAGTAATATCAAACATCCTTTCTTTTTTTTTCTTTTCTTTTTTTTTTTTTTTACAAATAGTTTATTGTCAAATTAGTTTCCACATAACACTCAGTGCTCATCCCCACAAGTGTCCTCCTCCATGCCCATCCCCCCTCCACCCCCACACCCATCAGTCCTCAGTTTTTATCAGCATTCAAGAGTCTCTCATGGTTTGCCTCTCCCCCACCATTTCCGCCCTTCTTCTCCCCCTTGTTCCTCCGTCAAGTTCCTCCTAATCCTCCTATACGTGCAAACATATGATATTTGTCTTTCTCTGCCTGACTTATTTCACTCAGCATAACACCCTCAAGGTCCATCCATGTTGCTACACATGGCCAGATTTCATTGTTTCTCATTGCCATGTAGTATTCCATGGTATAGATAAACCACATCTTCTTGATCCATTCGTCTGTTGATGGACACTTAGGCTCTTTCCATGTTTTAGCTATTGTGGAGAGTGCTGCCATGAACATTGGGGTACATGTGCTCCTATGCCTCAGCATTTCTGTATCCCTTGGGGAAATTCCTAGCAGTGCTATTGCTGGGTCATAGGGGAGTTCTACTGTTAATTTTTTAGGAACCTCCACACTGTTTTGCAGAGGGGCTGCACCAGTTTACATTCCCACCAACACTGTAGGAGGGTCCCATTTCTCCACATCCTGGCCAGCATCTCGCGTTCTCTGATGTGCTCATTTTAGCCACTCTGACTGGCGTGAGGTGGTATCTCAGTGTCGTTTTGATTTGTATTTCCCTGATGAGGAGGGATGCTGAGCATCATCAAACATCCTTTCAAAAGAAATGTATTTACGTTTTTAAAAATGAGCCGACTTTCTTTTTGTTGTTGTTGTTGCTGTTTTTTAGTTTATTGTCAAGTTGGTTTCCATATAACACCCAGTGCTCATCCCCACAAGTGCCCTCCTCCATGTCCATCACCCCCCTCCCCTCTCCCCCACCCCCATCAGCCCTCAGTTTGTTCTCAGCATTCAAGAGTCTTTCATGGTTTGCCTCCCTCCCTCTCCCCAAATGCTGAGTGAAATAAGTCAGCCAGAGAAGGACAGATACCATATGTTTGCACATATAGGTGGATTAGGAGGAACTTAATGGAGCCAGCTTTCAAAAACCAAATTCATGGGGTACCTGGGTGGCTCAATTGGTTACATGTCTGACTTTGGCTCAGGTCATGATCCCACAGTTCATGAGATGGAGCCCCATGTTGGGCTCTGTACTGACAGCACAGAGCCTGCTTTGGATTCTCTCTCCCCCTCCCTCTGCCCCTCCCCCACTCATGCTTGCATGCTCGCTCGCTCTCACTCTCTCTCTCTCTCTCAAAGTAAATAAATAAAATCTAAAAAAACTGAATTCATAACTAATTGTCATAGTGGTCTGGGATGGTATACAGAAAAGGCAAAAAACTGAGTAGTTTACAAATGACTAAAGTTTAGTGAAAATTACATGTCAGGTGACCAAATAGAAATACTCACATTTTCAACTTTCAAATAAAGTTTCTGGTGAAGAAACCACAGATGCCTCTCATGAAATGCATTTCTTTCTTTCTTCCCCCCGCCCCCCCCCCCCCCAGAATTAGATACAAGAGACTGACAGTGACTGATAAACTATGTACCAAACCTCATTCCTAGTCCTTGGTGTGGTCTTGGAGACCACAAAACCGAATGCAGCTGTAGAACAAAACATCAAAGGAAAACGCCAGAGCAATATTTTTAAGTAGTGAGAAGCGTTGTCTACCAACTGCCAATCATATTTAGACTTTGAAACTTGGAGTCAGTCCAAAAGAGTGTAAAGCAAGGCTTCCATCACTTGGATACGCCATCACAATCAGCTTGAAGTTTTTATATAGTACTTCACATTAAAGTGTTTGGAGGGGAAAAAATGTTCATTTCCCTGTCTGCTGCTGGCTATTTAAGCAAAGCTGGACTCAATTTACAATAATTTTTAAATGTCCAGAAATAAATCACTATTTACAATGCTGAGGGAGATAAAGGGAAAAGCAATGGATAGTTTCTTGAAAATTACACTCACAATATTAAATTTCCCTAAACAATGGGATAACAGGACATTCAAAACAGTATATCCAGACTTGAAAACAAAAAAGATTAGACATAAGGCAATTAACCTCAATTTTCCATCCCAAAATCTGACCTTTTTCTCCGGTCACCACACATTAGCTATTTGCCAAAATGAAAAAAAGATTCTACTTCTGACAAGTATGGTTATGGTACTCAGGGAGGAGGAAAATAATCTAGCATCCTCTGGGACCAAGAGGAAGATGTGGGCGGCTTAGTCTAATCACAAAAGCAAGAGGCTTACGTGAGCTGAGACGTCATTCTGGTGGAAAGCCTTCCGCAATGCCTGCGTGAGCCCTCTGGCTACATTGAACTTCAAGGTTTCACTGATCTGCACTCTCCTCTGGGTCAGAAAGAGAACTGTGGGGCCAAACAAAAGCACAGTAATCAGGGTAAGTAATGATCCTTCCTCTCCTCTCCGCCATCCACCCCCTACAAGTTCTGAGGAAAGCTAGTGAGCGCAGGTCCAACCAATGAGAGCAGTGGGCTGGGGTAGTAGCCGTGTTGGTCCCACTCAAGTCCAAAGAAGGAAGAACCTAGTATTTGTATGACCCTAGTGGGGAGAGCTAATATGCTGGCTACACTTCATGTCTGATCAATGCTTACTCTGACTTTGAAAACGGGTTCAGCAGTGCCTGCTGCATGCAAGAAAACTCCTGTAACAGCATTCCCTGACAGCCTGCTTAAGGGCAGGCCCTGAGCTGGCTCCTGCAGCCTAAAACACCCCTGAATCAGGAAGATGCAGTCCCCAACCCACAAGTGGGCCAGAGACTGGGCTAGAGAGCTGCGGTGGAAGGTAGGCACCTGTGATCGAATATGACAGGTGTTATTTTAAGGGAAGCCTACAATGCCACTGGAGGCCCCAGGAGGAGGATCCAGCTCGGACTTGGGCAATGGGGTGGGGATCAGGGAAGGTTTCTTGATGCTTACACTGAGTCCTGAAGGACAAGGGGAGTATGCTAGGTCAAGGGGAAAGGCACCACCTCCCTCCCCACTCCCAGCAGAGAGAAGACCAAGTGAAAAGACACAGGGGTGAGAAGTGAAGCCTCAGGATACCTGTTTAGGCTTGGTCCTGAGGGTGATGGGAAGTGAAGGGTTTTCAGCAAAGGCATACATTTTAGAAAGTTCCATTGGCTGCAAACGAAGAACAGATTGGAGTGGGGGATAGTCTGAGGCAGAGAGATAAATTTGGTTGTTGTTGTAGAAATTGAGTGATGATGACAGTGTCAACTAGGGAAGTGGCCACTGGGGAAGAGAGAAGGGATAGTCCAGGAGGTAGGATGGAAGGGCACCAGTGGTTGACCAGGTATGGGGTGAAGGGGGTGATGATGAAGGAGGGGGGAGAATGTTCCAGACTTTGCATCTAGGTGGTTAGGGTTGCCTGCCTCTCAACGGGGGGAGAGTGGGAAACCAGATGGTATAATATCTTGAGAAATAGAAAGAGATACTATACTTTGTGCTATGCCTAGTTTCACAATTTCCCACTTGCAAAGAGGGTATGTCTCCAGATATAATTTCATTTAATCCTTTGTGGGGTGAAGAGGAAGGCGGGACACGAGCCTTCAGCACTGGCATGCTCTTTCAAATACTGTGTCTAATGCTTTTTATAGCAAACACTACCACACTATTAAAAGCACCCTGTGCCTTCCTGGCCTGCTTTGCTGCAACTGGGAGGTGGGGGCTAAAGAGATAGCATAAAAACACCCAATGTTTCAAGGCCTCTTTTTCAACATCAAAAGAAATCCTGGGCACCCACATCGTGTGGCTGTACTTCTACTATCTGCTGACCGAGAAAATACATCACAAAAGCCTCTCTGAATTCTGTAGAGTTTCTAAGATTTGGTATTTTACTAATCATTTCATTTATTCATGTGAGACATCACTGATTTGCTCTATAGGCAAGACTTGCTACATGTTTGTTTTCTCAGACTTACTGGCAGAATAGGTTTCCCTAGAGCCTCTGATATCAGGACTGATCCCGGGCCTAGAATCCATATCATGTAAAGCTCCCTCCTCTTCTCTGCCGCTTTTTAAGGATCAGGGGTTCTCAACCTCATCACTGGGACATTTTGGGCTGGATTATTCTCTGCTGTAGGACTACCCAGTGCCCTGTAGGGTTTTTAGCAGCATTCTGGTCTCTGTCTCATTCATGCCTGCAGCACCCTCCTTACCCTCCATGTTGTAAACACCCAAAACCATCTCCAGACATGGCCAAATGTCTTCTGGGGGAGAAAGAGTCAAACTGTCCCTGGTTGAGAACCACCAATCTCAAAGAACTCAAATAATTCTGCCACATCTCTGAGACCAAGATGTGTTGGCCGCTTTCAAGTAAAATCAGGACAGTGGACTCTTACCTGTCTTCACCAGGAGCTTACTGGACATCTGACACTCCAGGTTGGATGCCATTTTGCCAGTTGTGACCACAGCAGTCAACGCAGTATCTGTATTCTCTGCCAGCAAAGGTGGCAACCGGGTGGCCCTTACTGGGGCAGTAACGGATGTCAAGGCTGCTGTGATTGTCAGTGGGCGTGTGGTGGATGTCCTCGGCATGTCCGGGCTGGTGGGGTTTGGGAGGCCTGTGTGCATGGCTTGTGGTTTCCTGGGGGGGTGTGTTGTGGACAACAGGCCAGAGGCAGTGCCCATGTTCCCTTGCATGGCTGTATGAGCACTCACGGTGTGTGCTGTTCTTGAAAACATGTAGGTTGGTGCGAGTGAGAAGGCCGGATGCAGTGCCCCTGGTGTCGTCCTTGGGCCAGGTACTGTGTTGTTTGTGACGTTTTTAGCTAGGGCAGTGGTCCAACTGCTCTTGACTAATGCTGAGGCCATGGCCGAAGCACTGCTGCCAGTGCCTTTGGCAATCAGGGCTGCAGACAGCGCCGGTGGACTTGATTTCCCCAGGAACAACGTGGCAGCGGATGCTGCTGTTGGTTCTGCCTTGGACGACACTGAGGGATCCACTGCAAAGGGAAAAAGCAAAGTCATTGGCCTACAGTACACATGTCATTTGTTGTGATGAATGGATGTAACTTATGAGTTTGCTGGGGTGAAAAATCTCTGCTCGGGGATTTAGGGAAAACAGCTCTAGGTTCATTAAGTCAATTACCCATAATGAGAATGCCACTGGCAGAAACCTTGATGAGGTTTGGGGTGGAAAGAAATTTATGGTTGGTAAAAAGGACATTTAAGTTCTGAATACAGATCTTCCTCGCCTTACGATGGGGTTATGTGTCAATAAACCCATCATAAGTTGAAAATATCAGAAACCAAAAATGCACATAATATACTTAACCTCCCAAACATCCTAGCTTAGCCCAGCCCACTTTAACAGTGCTCATATCACTTACATTACCCTACAGTTGAGGAAAAACATCTAACACAAGCCTGTTTTATATTCAAGTATTGACTCTCTTGGGTAATTTATTGAATACGGTGCTGAAAGACAGAATAGTTGTACGGGTGCAGGACGGTTATAATTGTAACATTGTTCACCGTGATCTCGTGGCTCACTGGGAGCTCTGACTCACTGCCCCACCCAACTTCATCAGAGAGGAGTGTACCACTTCTTGCTAGCCTGGGAAAAGGTCCAAATTCAAAGTTCAAAGTATGATTCCTACTGAATGCATATTGCTTTTGCACCATTATAAAGTTGAAAAATCGTAAGTCAAATCATTGCAAGTTGGAGACTGTACTTTCAAAACAATCAAGTTAGCAGAGGATCAAGGGCATGACTATCTGGGGCGGCTAACTCATTCATTATCCCAAAAGTGTGTGTCTGCTCCTTCTAAGCAAAACTGGATATCTGTGTTGAGCTTGAAGATGCTTGTCCACAGAAGCAGTCATACTAATTTGGGGGGTACGGGGAAACAAACTACCTGCATGAGTGGCTGCACCTGTCCATTTCTCAGGGTGCTGAGAAGCCAGCAGCACTTTGGATGGGGCCCTGGTCGATAGAGGAGGAGATTCAGCAGTAGAGTGATATTTCAAGATACTCTGGAATGATGTGGAAGCACTTATCACAGGAGATGGATGGATGTCACTGGAAATTCGGAGAATTGTATCTGTTCCATCTGAAAGCATTTCCTGCAAGCTAGCTGTGGAAGTCAGACTTGGAGAGGCTGGTGAAAGAGCATGTGTTGAATGTGCAGGCAGTTGAAGATGAGGATGAGACATAGCATGTTGGCTTGTGGATGGGTAATCTTCAATCTCAGCTGTTGGGAACTCTCTGGAATAGTTTTTATTGGTTGTTGACAAGAAGTCTGTATGGTTTCCAACCATGGTAATCTCTGACTGTTGAATAGGCAGGTTGGTGCTTGTACCAAGGACTGGATGCTGAATGTTAGAGCCTTCTGCAGTCACTGAATGCCCAGTAGTATCTCTGAAATCCAAAGATTTTATTGTACTGGCAGCTGAAGTTGAGCCATTGGGAGGAGGAGTTGAAGCTGAATGAGTTTCCCAACTGGTGGAGTTAATTGTGTGCTCATTTAAATCATAATTTGTTTGCTGCTGCAAGCCAGATATCATTGGCTCTGTGGAGAGAAATCCAGTTTCTGCTGAAAGAGAACTCCAGAAAACATCTGTGGTTGCTGGCTTTTTCACATGTCTCATTGTTGAGAAATCATAGACCTCAGTGGATGAGGGAAATGCTGTCACCTGTTGGGAAGTTGAAACTGGCAACTGAGAATGGTCTATCACAGCTGCATAAGTCTCTGGCTTGATGTCAGACAAGCTAGGGGATGGGAACGTAGTCTGGGTGCTTTGTACAGAGGGGCTGGAAGGTAGAGGTAACTCTGAAGGAAGGAGGTTTGTTTTTAGTGTTGTGATGAAGAAAGATGAAATATGATCCGTGCTAGAAGCAGAGTTGAACCCATTTACAGTGTGAAGACCTGGAATCTCTTTAGTTGGAAGGGTCTGGAGATCAACTGTCAAATCTGCCTTTTCATTTTTCTTTAAACCATCTGTCACACTATCTTCTTTCTGCAGAGGAAATGCCCAGGTCGTGGAAAGAAGATTGGGAAATTTGTTGGAGAAGAGGAAGTCTGTAGCTGCAGTCGGAGGGGTTCCACCACTGCCCCCTTTTTGAGGAGTTGGCATCTTGGGCACAGTGGAAATAGAGGCATGGTTCTGTGCCAGCTGGAGGAAGGTGAGAGCAGAGGGAAAGTTTGCTGATGTGCTGTTGGATGCCCCAGAATGGATGGCTTGCCCTCTGTGGGCTGTAGTGAGAGACAGAGTAGAAGGTGCCAAAGAGGAAGATGTGTGTTCCACTGAAGGGAGGAGCCCTTCAGAATTCTCTGGAGCTCCTGACAAATGCAGTGGGTTAGTGACGTCATTTGCAGTACCAAGGGCTAGCTTTCTGCTGGTTGTTTCCACTGCCACTGATTCTGCAGTCTGGAAAAGTGAAGACACAGCCTCCTGGGTCACTGCTGTGGCTGCCACACTCTTAGAAGGTGGCAAAGTCACCCCACTGTGCACTCCTCCAGCCACCTCAGCTTCAACTGGCTGTGTGGATGTATGTCTTGAAGCCACTTCCAACACTGACCATGAGGGAGTTCCATCTGGAAGCAGAAGTAGACTTCCAGGCACTGGGGGCGGGAGAGACAGATGGGACAGTTCTGCCACAGAGCTCAAAAACTCAGGTGTGGGGGAGCCTGCTGAGTGAGGATCCTCTGTGGGGGCCAGCTCAGGATGCTCCACTGTTGAGTATCCAAAAAGACCTAGACGAGGGATGCCTATAAAATCCTGGGCATTTTTGGACAGAGTGTGGTTCATTTCCCCAGCAAATGGGCGTGGGGGATTAGCTATGCTCTGACTTGAAGAGGAGCCAATTGGAGCTATTTGGGGAAACAAAGGCACTTTGGTGGGTTGTTCAGGTGGCTTGGAAAAGGTGATGGAATGAGGTGAGTCAGAAGCCAATGAAGAGGATGGATGTGGAGGGAGAAATGCAACAATGTTTGATCTTGGGGAATGTTGTATTGAAATGGAAGGAGTCCCTACCCAGACTGGCTGAAATGGGATAGTGGACAATGAGGGGAGCATGCTGGTGTGAGGCAAACCTGACACAAAGGATGCATCCTTTCCCCCTTGAGGTCTTGGTTGGACCAGAGACTCGGTGGAATCCTTGGAAGGCTCAAGGGAGGTGCTGTGTCCACTTCCTTGGTAAGGGGAAGAAGAGAAGTCCCCATGAGCCCGGGCTCTGCGGTGTGTTTTGGGTGGAGATGTTCGGGCAAACTGCAGCACGCTAGTGTTGTCAGGGGAGGGTCCCAGCACATTCTTGATTCTGGCCACTGCTGCGGAAGACGGGACTTCTGAGAAAGGCCATGTTGGTGAAATCGGTAACAATTTCCCATGAGGAAATGACTCCGGGGTTGGGCTGACTGTTATCTGTAGATTGTCTGTTCCTGTCAAACAAAATACCACACAGTCAGGCATTGGATGATCATCCAGTGCCTGCTGTGGTAGGTCCTGGAGAGAAGGAATGGGCAAGACAGGCATCACTGGGATCTCACAGAGCTCCCACCCCAGCACAGAAGATTCATTAAACATATTTAGACAATGAGGTTAAGTAATTACAGATACGTAAACACTATAGCTAACCTACAGGGTGGGGCTGGGAGCCACAGTCTCTGATGAAATTACATCTAAGCAAAGATGCCAAAGACATCTGTGTACCTTAAATCTTTTTTTTTTTTTCTGTACCACCAACGAGGGCTGGACTGTGAAACTCAAAATACAAAATCAAAGATGAATGTTACTACCTGCCATGGCCAATGACACCAACATAAACCTCATCCAAGAATTCAAAAGGCAAAATGAAAGGACTGTGAATCTTGATGCAAATATGTTTTTAGGACCCTAAGTCATCTCCAACAGAAGAATAAGGTTGCTTGTGTTTGGAAAGATGGCACCAGTGGTATCTTTCTTTCTGAAAGTAAAACTACTCACACCCAACCTAGGACCAGAGACACCTCACAAGAGCCAGTGTCACTACAAGCATCTACAGAGAAAGGAGACTATTCACACCCACATTTCCTGTATGAAGCTGTAGGCAGAAAGGCAAGGGGAGAGGGCACAAGATGTCAAGCTCCACAGGAAAAGAGACAAGAACATAACTGATCAGAAAGCTAGAAATTTCATGCTCAGGAAGAGAAACAATATCCTGCTTGATGATTCTCTGGTTCCCCTTTCCATGGTTCTACAGTGCTGATGATGCTGATGACCCCAGAGATGGCTATGTACCCTTAAGTCATATTTTAAGGTAAAAATAAAAAAGAAAGAACAGGTACTTCTAGAGTTTTCTCCATTACTGTCTAAAAATGTTAGAACTATCTGACAGAAACAAAGAAGCCCAAGGGAGCTGAAGTTAGAAAATCTGGTTTGAAGTGGAGCGGAGTGAGGTGGTGAGGTGAGGGTGGGTGATGTACAGGAGCAAATCTGTGTTTCAGAACAAGTATTGTGGCTACGGAGTGAAGAACAGAACAGACTGGAAAGGGGTGTGAATGGATGACAACAGAGACCAGAAGAAAACTCCCTGAAGTGGTCTAGGCATGGGATGACTGGACAGTTGTAAAAATGAGTTGAGCCATGGTGAATGACTGAAATAGATCATTTTTTATGATCCCTTTCAGTTCTCAGAGTTCAGGATAATATAGTCCTTTAAGGATGTTTGTGTTTGTATATATATGTGGGGATTTTTTTTAAAGCATTTGCCCTTTTTAGTTTTTAGTGTTCATTTATTTATTTTTTTTACAAATAGTTTATTGTCAAGTTGGTTTCCATATAACACCCAGTGCTCATCCCCACAAGTGCCCTCCTCCATGTCCATCCACCCCTCCCCCCCACACCCATCAGTCCTCAGTTTGTTCTCAGCATTCAAGAGTCTTTCATGGTTTGCCTCTCTCCCTCTCCGCCACTATTTCCCCCCTTCTTCTCCCCCTTGTCCTCCATTAAGTTCCTCCTAATCCTCCTATACGTGCAAACACGTGGTATTTGTCCTTCTCTGCCTGACTTATTTCGCTCAGCATAATTGTTTATTTATTCTTGACAGAGAGACAGAGCATGAATTGGGGAGGTGCAGAGAGGGAGGGAGACACTGAATCCAAAGCAGATTCCAGGCTCCAAGCTGCCAGGACAGAGCCCAATGTGGGTCTCAAACCCACGAACCACGAGATCATAACCAGAGCCAAAGTCAGACGCTTTACTGACTCAGCCACTCAGATGCCCCTGTATGTGTTTTTTAAATGGCTGCAAATTCTCCTATATGCCTCCCATTGAGAGGTGAGGTCTATGTCCCCACCTCCTGAAGCTGAGTGGGCTTGAGACCGTTCAAGCCATAGAGTAGGACAGAAGCATTGCCATGTGCCTTCCTAGGCTACCATCACAAAAGGCCAGGCAGCTTTCACTTGGCCACTTGGAAGGCTTGCTTTCCATATGCTCCCTCACTCTCCCTCTTGGAACCAGCCACCACTCTGTGAACAGCCCAAGCCACGTGGAGGGGCCACGTGTAAGTACTCCAGTCAACAGTCTCAGCTGAGTCAAGCTTCCCAGTCATCCCTGCCCAGGCACCAGACATGTGAATGAAGAGGCCTCCAGATAATTCTAGTCCCTAACCACTTGAGTCGCCCTAGCTGTTTCAGTCTTCCCTACTGAGTCCCCAGGAATCATGAAACAAGACATCCTCACTGTGCTCTGTCTGGATTCCTGAAACCACAAAATGGTTGTTATTTTACAACATGAAGCTATGGGCGGTTTGCTGTGCAGCAATAATAACTGAAACAATACAAGACTGTGTCCCTCATTCCTGGGAAGTGAATTTCTATAGCTTTAATTAGCTTCTCAAAAGGATTCAGAAGCCAAAACACAGTTAATAACTCTTTATTTCAGTGGAAATTACTTTTGCTTTATACACAAGATTTTAAAATTATGTCTATGCTAATAAATAAAATGTATCTATTTTAATTAATGCTGTATCATGGAAGGGATGGAAAGGGAAGAAAAAATTTTGAGAGGGAAATGACAGGTAGATTTATTAAGAAGGGAAAAGTAAATTAGGAGAAGTAGGGCAAAACCAAATTACAGAAAGTCTAAAACACTTTTTTAAAAAAGGCAGTGAAATAGAAGTTTGATATAGAAGTTATATATGAGAGTGTGGGGGACACACTCCACAGTATTCCCATAATCCTTATCTCTTGGTGGCCATGCCTTTGTGTGACTCAACTTGAGTATGAACAGAGCCTGTGAGTTGCTTCTAAGCAATATAATATGGCAAAGGTGATGGGATATCCACTGTGTTTATATAATCTAAGACTCAATCTTGCTGGTAGACTTGCTGTCCTTAATGGCCTGATGAATTAAGAGATCATACTGGGAAAACCCACGTGGCAAAAGATTGTGCGTAGCTTCCAGAACTGCAGGCAGTCTCCAGGAACCATGAGCTAACCTTCGGAGCTGAGGATGGTCTCCCACTGACAGCAAACAAAAATCCAGGGCCTTCCAGATGGAAGCCACAAGGAAATAAATTCTGCCAGGAATGTGAGTGAACTTGGAAGTAGACTGTTCTCTAGCCAAGCCTCCAGAAGAGAACACAGCCCAGCTGATACCACAATGGCGGCCTTCTAAGACCTGTGCAGAGGATCCAAAGAAGCTGTGCCCATCGAAGCTGGGAAATAATAAATGCATGTTGTTCTGAGCCAGGAAGTTTGGTATTTATTACACAGCAATAAAAAAACTAATAGAGGTAGAGAGAAAGGGAATGTGTAATGGGTGTATAAGCAGAGATGGAGCATGAGGTACCACAACTAAAGAATAGCAGAAACGATGGTGAGAAGTTACCACCAAGACAGTAAAAAAGAAGCTCAAGCCAGTATGTTTGTTTGGAATTTCACAGAGAAGCTGTGAAATAAAAATCTGAGCATAGTACCTGGGACTCAGAGGAAGTTATTTGAAGAGAACATTGGGCTTTGCAAGAGTGGAAGCAAAGCCACAGCAGCAAATAGCAGCAAACACAGTGGAATGTTGCTATGAAATAGGTTGAACCCTTCTGTTTAAATCCCATTTTTCAAGGAAAAAAAAGAATGCACATTCCATTCAAATTGCTGCATTCTTTTTTTCTCAATGAAATCCTACTGACTCTTCAATCCACCCCTGTCTCCAATCCAAAACTGTTAACTTTATTCTACTTAGAATGATATGAACTATTCTTTGCTGACAAATACAGTAATGATCTTCAAAAAAAAAAAGCACAAAAAGCTATCATACATCCTACATACTAGAGGGGGAGATGAAAGGCAATGGTGTTTCTCTGCACAAGGATACCTGAAGAGGTATCCTTTGTGAATATTACAAGTATCACTCATTCTCCTTTTTTCATTTTTTTAATGATTATTTTTATTTTCGAGAGAGACAGAGCATGAGTGGGGGAGGAGAAGAGAGAGAGGGAGACACAGAATTCAAAGCAGGGTCCAGGCTCTGAACTGTCAGCCCAGAGCCCAACACAGGGCTTGAACCCACAAACTGTGAAATCATGATCTGAGCCAAAATCAGACACTCAACAGACTAAGCCATCCAGACACCCCCAAATATCACTCATTCTAAAGCAACACAAAAATGCAAAACCAAAAATACCCCCCAAAAAACCACATAACCTCCCCCCCCCCACATCTCACTCATTCTAGGAACAAGCCAACAATTACCTTCTCTTTGATAGTGTATGCCACCAAGGAACTAGTAACCTAAAGAAATTTAAAGGGAAGTAGTTTAAATGGTAAGAGACTTAAGGAGGCTCTGCGTGAAGATAGATGGGGAGCAGAGATGGATTTATGTTGGAACTAAGTGAAAGCAAGCAAGCTGAAGATCCTCAAAATAATGAAAAGTTAAAATGAATCATTTCTTCCCTTCTCAAGGAGGCATGAACCCCATTCCACAAACAATTGACACATATTTTAAACTAGGCTGGTTTGTGCCAGGTTTAGATAATAGCATGGTTTTCAAAGCTACTGGAAAGCACTCACTCCTGTAAGAATATCAGACTTAATAATAATTGGCACAGGGGCACCTGGGTGGCTCAGTTGGTTAAGTGTTCTTGGTTTCAGCTCAGGTCACCATCTCACACTGGGATGGAGCCCAGCTTCAGGCTCTGTTCTGACTGTGAAAAGCCTGCTTGGGATTCTCTCTCTCTCCCTCTCTCTGGCCCTCCTGCACATTCTCTCTTGCTCTCAAGATAAAGAAATAAACTTTATATATATATATGTGTGTGTGTGTGTATTCTTTACATATAAATTATATATTTTATATATATAAATATATTATAATTAATATATTATATATAAAGAAATATTCTCCTGTCAAATTTAAAGGTCCTCCCAATGTGGCCCTGAAACTACTCCTGTAATGTAATCATAATCAGTCTTTTTCCATTCAGCACTTCCTTCCTTTGACTGCTAGAGACACTGAGAAGGAAGCCTTCCCACAAGCAGCCTAGCTACAGGCATGACCCATTTCCAACCATGGTCATGAAACCATCCACTTTGTCCTGGTCACTGCCTGCCAGCACATTTTCTTAATTGCAGACACTCAAAGAAAAGCAAACCTGATCATCAGCAGCTCTTGAATAGAAGAAACTAAGACAACCAACTAATAAACATTAGTAAATATCCCAAACCCCTCCTCTTTGTATGTCAGAGAAAAATATCTGCAGCTTTCTATTAGGCCCCAGAGTCAGACTCCTTGGATTCAAGTCCTACTTCTCCATTTGCGAGCTGTGTGACCCTGGACAAGCTACTTAACCTCACTGTGCCTCTTCCTCATTTGTCAAATGGGGACAATTATAGTACCTATGTCAGGGTACCTACTTTATCATGAAGTTGTTTTAAGTGTTAAAATGAGGTGGTACGTGTAAAGTCCTTAGAAGAATGCCTGGCATACAGTACTCCCCAAATGCTAGCTATTATTGGTATTGCTGCCGTTGTCATTACTTGTTCAGCCCAGGGTGTATAGATGTACTCAGAAGCTTCCTCAGAGGCCCCGGATGCTAGCCAAAACTCAAAAATGCCTTGCACATCACATATTGCCACAATTCCGCACATCTGTGGAATCCTTTAAAATTTATAGAATCTTTTCATTCCCTCATCCCACCTTGTTCCTCATAGGACCTGTGAAGTAGAGGATAAATGTCATCATCCCCATTTTACAGGTGAGCAAACCATTGCCCAGGGAGGTTAAATGCTTGGCCAAGGTCACACTGAGAGTTACCCTACAGCTGAGAATGACTCAATCCCTCTTATTTCAGATCCAAGGCTCTCTGCTCCGTGTGGGAAGGAGTAGTTCCTCCCCCATCTCTAGGTCCAGGGTGGGCTGCATCCTCCTAAAGGGACCCCAGCAGACAGGAGCCCGCATGGCCATTGCCTCTGTGAGTCTGATGATGAATCTCTCTTTGGTGCTGCTTCAGCAGACATTACTGAGCACAGCTCTAAATCACTGAGACCTCGATTCCCAGAAGGTCAAAAGAGATGAATTAAGCATCATTACTATGTTGAAGCATTCACCTCAAATCCACAGTTCTGAAGTTTGGTGCCTGGGACATTCTTCCTAATGTGATTTCTCTTGGGGATTTTTCAATATGCCAGTTAAACAAAATCAAATTGCCACTCCTTGAAGTGGCAGCAAATAGAAGGTTCTGCTTATTGCCTCAACAGAAGCTTTTTAACTTTCAAAGCTATTTCACAGCTATTTGCTTAAAAAAAAGTTTATTGCTTTCAAATCTTTTGTGAAACAGGTTTAAAAATAAAATTCATTCTCCCCATCATAATACATTTGCTCTTTCATTTTTTAGAATCTCACTTTGCATAATTATTACAGAAATTTTAGAAAAGATGGAAAAGTTGAAGGAAAAGAATCCCATGCATCCCTGAGCCACCTCCACATGCATATCCCACCACATCAAGGAAACCACAATTCATACTGTGGTGAGCTGTTCTTTCAGATTTCATTCTTGGAAGAACTTTGATTCATGTGCTTTTCAGACCTGTGGTTGCACTTCATGTCCAACTTTTTTTTTTGCACCTCTGGTCTTTTAACATTGTTTTAAAGCATTTTTTCATATTGGATAAGGTTGCAAATTGTTCCCACTATGACATAGTATTATAATTTGTTTAACTGCCCTGCAACTATTAAGATACAGATTATTTATACGTCTTTAGTTTTATAAATAATAGCCTCTTCTCCTTCCAATTCTGTCATTATCAACCCTGTGTGGCAGGTGGGACAGACACAATGACCTCTTCTTATGGACAAGGTCACTACACACATCTAACACCATCTGCATCAGAAGTCAATCAATGGAACTTGGAGTCTTTCTCCTCCCCTTCTGCTGTGCCATCATTCACTCTTTCTGATGGGGTTATTTATAAGTTTAAAAACCTCACCTCCTAATCAGCCTAAACCCAACTATAGAAAATGCAATTAACCACCAATAACTGATCCTCCAAAACAGGACAATCCTATCAGCCAACTTTTCCAAACCTTCATATTCATTTTTACTATTTCATTCGAATGGCCCTAAGGGGAGTTGAGACCATTTTTTATCCAGTAGGCAAGAAAAGATTAAAGATGCTGGGAAATCTGAACTAAATGAAAAGCAGTAATAGGGGCTTAGAAATTTGGGCAAAAGGCATATTACTGGGCTTCACGCCATCTTGAAAAGTGTAAATGTAAACCACTTCTAAGTGACAGTCCCATAGTTAAGATGTCATTGTTCCTACAACTCTCCATTTTTAGCCCTATTAGAGTACTTTTCCCTTTCTGCTTAGAATTATAGCCAATTATCTCCCTTATTTGCTCAGTCACTTAGCCATTTATACCCCCAAATCCTTTCTTGGATAGTCACTCCCTTATAAAGATTAACAAGCTGTAATCCTTACCAGGAAGGGTGTGGGATCTGGGTTCACAGCCCCCCTGCCTTGTTCCAGCTGTGTTAACTTAGGCAAGTTACAGACCTCTCTGTGCCAGTCTCTCCATTTCATGTTGTGGATAGTATTAATCTCTGTCTCACAGGTTGTCTTGAGGCCTAATGGCATTAACCCATGGAATATATGTGGAACACATCCTGGTGTGCAGTCAGCAGTCAATATATGCTACTTATCATGATTGTCAGCAAGGAACACAAAATCTAACTAAGAGATTTCAGAGTCATGTCTTTTTTTCTAAACTATGATAACAATATATTATACCCCCACTTTGTGGCAAACTTCTTCTAACTTCTCAGAACTAGTTCACATTTCTTACAATGAGTCCCTTGTCCCCAACTATAATTCTCCAATGAGTACCTCATTAATCCACCTGGCTTTCTTAGCATTAGTAAGTCTCCCTGAGCTTCTTTAGATTTCTCCCCTGAAGTCTGCTTATTTCCACAAGCAATCATGTGGTTTTAGAAATGACTTACTCAACATAGTGGCAAAGCAAACACTTTCCCATTAGGATTCCTTACAAACCAGACACATGAATCTAACTACAGCCATGGCTGAGGTGCTGAGAGAAGGCAGACAGAGCAAGAACTTCTCACATATACATATCTTCTCATAATAAATACACATACATAAATGAATAAGTTTCATCATCAAAATTAATACAGAAATGAGAAACCTAAACAAGTTAACATAGGAAAAAGGAGGCACTATTGAAAAAGGTACCAGGAACAGATACACTCAGCTGAGTTCTACCTAACTTAAAACAAAACAAAACAAAACAAAACAAGGCAATGCTAACTTTAGCAAACTAATTTGGGCCTTTGAAATGTATGAAAATGTTTCCAATGTATTTTATATTTTGATATCAAAATCAAATAAAGATATATTAAGTAAATAATTAATCATCAAAATATGTAAATGAATGCAGGTAGCCAGGCAAAAATGTGTGGTACGGGAGGTTGCAATAAAAGTAGAAACCCACGTATATTCCAGGATCACATTTGCACAGTTCTGTAAAAATTATGTATGTTATATATAATAATAAATTATTTAATGCATAAACTATCAATCAATAAATTAAAAATGTATAAAGTCTGTGACAGTCAACACAAACACATAAGTGCCTGCACAAAACATACACAGACACAAAAAGAGAAGGTTAAGACTTTTCATAGCATTTTAAGTCCAAATGGTGTGATCATAGGCCAAACTCTGTATTTTTAAATGTTTTCTTGAAAGTAATTATTTGCAGTCCCAATCTGGTATCATCTACAATGTTGTTCATGATAGGCAAAGACCCTCCCATTCATTTTGCCTCTCACAGAGTATTTTGTTAGACTGAAAAGAAAATAATCCTGTATTAGGGGCATCCAGACAAACCGACAGTCTCTAAAACTGAGAATAAGCAAAGGCACCGTGTCCCAACAACTGTTCCCATCGGAATTGGTTCCATGCGACAATCTGGGGAAAAAATGGTTTTATATTCAAAATAACTTAGGAAACCTCTTACAGGGGAGTCATAATGCAACAAGTACATAAAGTCTCTGAAAGTCCTAGGGTAAATAAGTGTTTAATCTAATTGACTGTGGAAGTCTTTCTTCTTTTCCTTTTTTGCATGATACTAGCTAATATCCCAAGGAGCCATTGCTTTGAACACCTTGAGGGAGTTTTACCTTAAGATCATTTCAGAGTTTAAAGTCACTGCTCTTGAGCAATGTCAGATACAGAAAAACCAAAGAACTAATAAGTGGACTAAATCCATCATGGAATCTGAAAACATGTTCTTTGAAATTATATAGCTGGCAGATTCTGGAAGATACTTATGATGGTTAATTTTATGTGTCAATTTATTGGGCCATGGGGTACCCAGATTAAACATCATTTCTATGTGGGTCTGTGAGGGTGTTTCTGGATGAAATCAGCATTTGAACTGATGCACTCAGTAAAGTCAGTGGCCCTCCTCAGTGTGGGGGGGCCTGGATAGAACAAAAATCAGAGTAAGGGAGGATTTGTTCCACTCCTGCCTGTTTGTATAGGGATAATAATTTTCTGTCCTTGAACTGGGATTCACTCCACCAATTTCCCTCATTCTTAAGTCTTCAGTTTTGGCTAGAATTACAGTATGGGCTTTGCTGGGTCTCTAGCTTGGCCCCTGCAGATGGTGGAACTTCTCACCCCCCATAATCACATGAGCCAAATCCCCATAATAAATCTTTTACATGATATATAATGTCATACATATGCAGACATTCTGGCTTCGGGGTTGATGCGCTTGATCACAAATGTATCCTGTCTCAATGCAAAGGAGGATTTAAAGTGAGGCTCCTACCCCAAGTTGTTTAACATTGTTTAAAGAACTTGAAAAAGGACTACCTTTTAAAGATATCATTTTCTTAAATTACTCAACACAAGATTTCTAAATGCTTGTCCACACTCCAATCTAATGCAAAGTTTTCACCTAACCAAGACAAAACAAGAAATATAACTATAATTGTGTGAATGTATGTGTATGTTCATCAACTACCTTTCTGGGTCTAATGGACAATCTTCCAGTTTTGGTGTCAACATTTCCTTACTTTTCTAAATGATGATAGCAGTATGGTGTAGCAATGCCCTTGGTTGACAAGATTAAAAGTTTGCCGATCTAAACTGGACTCCCAAAATTCTTCATTTCACTAGTCCCTGAGCTCTCCAAATCTGAAAATCAATGTTCAACCTTTTTTGAAAAAGACTTGAAGTTTCCTTTCATGGGTGAGTACGAGGAAGGCATTTTCCACTCATCATTGATGGAGTTGGGGAGGGAGGAAGGAAATGTGAGGAGGGCCTAACTTGGAGCAGCAGCCTCCACAGAACATTGTGACACTAAGAGTTGGGAGGGGCTCATCTGGATGACGAAGGAAAAACTGAAAACGTGATGACATTTTAAGGTGTGGAAACCTCTCTCCTTATCTGATGGTCCCTAACGAAAGAACAGCTTTCTTGAAGTCAAGAATTTATTTAGCTTGTAATTTTCCACACCTCTTGCTCCAGTATAATTATAAATGCACAGCTTCTTGAAGTTAAAAACATACATTATTACCCTCAAGATAAATAACATTCAATTCTATCTTCCACCCTGAATTGTTAATGCTATTATTTTCACAGCAAATAATTGTTAGAACCATTACCAGTGAACTAGTGGCATGAATTGTTAACTTCTTAACAAATATCAAAAGAAATTAAGTGTTTCTTGTGGCACATCAGTTGGATTGTTAATTACTTGTAACTGAACAAATAATCAATGACAAATATGTCACTGTAGCAAAACATAGCATATTACATAGCCTCATTAAAATCTATTTTCTCTCAAACTGGATTGAAATATTGAATAATTTAACCCAAAATGTATTTTAGTAAAGTGGACTTGTTGGCTAAATTGCTTGTATGGTAATGATACACACGTCTTTATTCAGAAATTTGAGAATTTAGCTGGTAATTTTTCATGCCAACCTACATCAAACAGTTCCCCTTTTCAAAACATCTGGTCTATTAAAGAATGGATTCTCCAAGAAAAAGTGCTACATACATGAAAATAAGTGACTTAAATTAGTGCCAGAACTATTGGGGAAAAAAATGAAATTTAATAACAGGTAAAGTTTACTTTATAGCTTTAATTGCAACTTTAGAGCATTTTAATAGTACTGAACAATGAAACTAACTTCACAATGTCAAAGCAAGTAAAAATCAAAAGACTAACTTTATTCTGTGAATCCATAAGTCAGAGAATGTTACACTTCCTGGGCTTACAGCCACTATACACAGGACAAAGCCAGAGCCAGTCTGCTTGAAAAGCAATTAACAGAGCAGATTAACACAAAGAATCTCTAATATGTAGTCAACTCTACCATGATTTTATCTATGTCAGTGAACTCAAGATAAAATTAATGTATGATAAAGATCATACTCAGGGGAAGTAGTAGAAGCCTCACACATGAGTCAGGATTTGGATTCTGACCATGGTTCTCTCACCTGTTCCCGTTTAGACATGAAGCAAATCACTTTGCCTGCATGGGCTCCATGTTCCTTCTCTGTAACACAAGAAGGCAAATCAAATCCTCTTTAAGATCCCATTAATTATGATGTGGTTTAAGCCAAGAAATAATTTTTAAATAGTTTTATCCCCCTTGCCATAGATTAGTCTTTTAAGTGTTCTTTAATCTCCAAATTTCCCCTTCATTCCTTTTGTTTCCTTATAACATATCTGATGAAGAAGCTATGGAGTTTCCATAGTCTGGACTGGGTCAATACATGCTTATGGTGCAATTCAACATGTTCCTCTGTCCTCTGCATTTCCTGCAAATGGACAGTTAGCTCCAGAAATGAAAGCATGTAAGTCCTCACTTTTATTATATATTTTTTAAATTTTTTAAGTTTATTTATTTATTTTGACAGAGACAGCATAAGTGGGGGAGGGGCAGAAAGAGAGGGAGAGAGACAATTCTGTCAGCACAGAACCCAATGCGGGGCTCAAACTCACAAATTGTGAGATCGACTTGAGCTGAAACCAAGAGTCGGATGTTTAACTGACTAAGCCACCCAGGCACCCTTTTATTATCATATTTTAAAATGGAAATAAATAACAACAGGAAGACATTTAAATGCAGTCTGTATGAACCATACCCCCTATTCTTCCTCATTCATCTAGAGCACTACCCTTTTCCAAGGAGGAATAAAATGGAATGACCATGTTCTCTACCAACACCAAGAATTATTTTGACTAGAAAGCAGCACTGGGTGCCTATGCATTAGCAATACAGATTTTATCCCAGGTCTGCTCTTTGCAAAGGTTTTACATTTGTCTCCTTTATTTCTAGACCTGTAGTTTTCCTACCTACAGAGCTGTTACATAAGGTGGCCCTGCCACAGAGAGACTGCCCATCAGTAACTATTCCAGGAAGAAGCCTTTTGGCAGAAATAAAAAAATACTCTGCATTAGAAGTTGAAGCCCATCTCTCCTGGAGAAATGAACTCCAGAAGGCAACTTAAAAAACAGCATCCAGCAGGAAAGGCAGAAAGAAAGAGATGTTTCTTAGCGTTGTCGTCGAGGAAACAATTGTGCCACCAGCCATTACAGCTGCATCATCTGCAAAAATGAGTGCTCTATAGGCAGAGCAGATGTTCCAAAGCTGTGTCATTTGTAAATATAGATGAGAAATGTAAACTGAAGATGTGACCTCACTCACTATCATATTTGAGGGTAACAGCAATTAGGAACACTGAATATAATTTGAGCTGAGACTGCAAGGATCTTTTTTCCAGTCCAAATATAACTGCAGAAAACATATTTTCAAAAAGTAAAATAACTCTCACTGTTGCCTGCCACCACACAGTGCAAAGTGAGCCAGTCTAATTCTGAGGCTCCCAGACAAACATGGCTAATTCCTCTTTGCTAAAAGAACGGTTGATTTTTTAGCCATGGGAAAAATGAAAGGCTGGATTAGACAGAGAAAGTAAACAGAGTTTTTGTAAAATGAATAATCAGGAAGAAAAGGGCAGAATGAATAATTGGGAAGAAAAGGGCAGAAGAGGGCATTTATTTATTTTGTCCTTCAAAATTTGAGAGAATTAGGAATAACGACCTCACATATTCCATCTCTCTAAGGAAAATTAGAGGAAGAAAAGACAGTAGGTATCTGGGCCTCCAGTTCTTGCTTAGAGATGGCTAATTAGTCACATCTCAGAGGGGGGTTGCCTCCAACTGATCGGTAGTGGCTGCCTAGACTGTTGTGGAGAATTCTAAATGCAGTCTTGGATCAGCAGGGAAGCATGCTGGAATCAATTAGTAATGTCTGCCATGGGTGCTATGCTTGTAGAATGACAGTAGGAGTAGACATGTTTAGCATCCAGGAAAAGGTGATCCCTAAGGTTTCTCCCAGCATCTAGCCTAGCTCCATTCATTTTCAGAAAACGAAACCAGGGCCAAAGGCGATTAAGTGACTTGCCCAAGGTCTAGGACTGGGCAAGTCTGAATGGGAGGCTGGTCTTGAATTCCCTCTGATATCCCTCTGATAGTACTTTTTCCACCACCAGATGTATCATGTTTCTTTTTTAAAGCATCAGTTGAGAGACAGAGGAGAGAAAATGAAATGAGGAGAAGGAAAGGGAGGAGGTAAAAGAATGATTCAGAGACAAGATGAAAAACAGAAAAAAAAAAAACAAAAAAAACCCAGCAGGAAACAGATGTCATTTCCAGGCTGCAAGTGGTATGCAAATAAGCTGTTTTCACACCTGGTGAATTAAAGACACTGATGACTTTCTCCTTACCACCCACCTGAGAGAACAATTTTGTATCACTTACCCCCCTCTATCCCTGAGCATAAGCTTTCATAGCCCCAGCTGAGCAGACTGGTAATCACACGACCATGGCTTCCTGGCCATAGATGTTTGAACCAGGAATAGATAACTGGTCTGAGCTGTTCTACTCGGACTCTTCCCCAGGAATTTAAAACTGGGACCTGGAGACCTTGTCATTCCATATTGGGCCCCTTGACTAGGGAAGTGATAGAAAACAGGAAGCCATGTTTGGTGCACATATGTGCCAAAACAAAGAATGCTGATTTGGAAAGAGAGAAGAATGGAAAAAATGCAATGACCTGAAAGTGTGACCTTAAGAAGAGAAGTTAGAGAGATTAGATGCTCCAGTTCCACATTTTATTTATTTTTTTTGGTTTATTTATTTATTTTGTGACAGAGAAAGTGGGGAAGGGGCAAAGAGAGAGGAAGAGAGAGAATCCCAAGCAGGCTCTGTGCTGCTAGCGCAGAGCCCAATGCAGGGCTCTCTCCCACCAACTGTGAGATCATGACCCAAGCCAAAATCAAGAATTGGATGTTCAACCGACTGAGCCAACCATGTGCACCCAGTTCTACATTTTAGACAGACCCAGACATATACTCCAAACCACTGGCTTCCATAAGGTGCCCTTACATGCTTTTCAAAATATAAGACTTTCTGGCTTCAGCTGGTTCAGATGCATTCTGCTCCTTACAAGCAAATATAACCCTTGATTAAGCCAACTAAACCCTGCTTGGTTTCCATTTTCTGAACATAGTAACACTGCTGTGGAAGACAAAAAGATAAGAAATGGTATTTTATTAGGGGTCAAATGTTCTCAGAAAATCCAAATTAATACACTAACCTTTGCAATAACATACTGCCTTCTATCCACTAAGTTAGGCATTCAGGCAATAGATCAAATTAAACAAGGTATCAGCTATTAAAATCTATGTTGATCATTAGCTCCATAAACAAATGCGAAACAAATTTATGTTATTTATTTATTACCACGCATTTCCTGCACAACCACCCTAGAGGTTGGGCTACAAAATCCTGAAAACATGGCATCTATTTGCTATTCACATGTTACTAAAAATCTCAGATGATAAAGCCTTTAAAATCAACTGCAGGCAAAATCAGTTCTGTCTCCTGAGCAAGATTCTGGGGCTTTAAAATTGGCTAGTGGTGTACAAAGAGTTCATAAAACTGTGATTAAATAAAGCACCAGAAATGCTTAGGCAAAGCCTATTGAAAGATTACTCTATAGGCTCTTTGTATGAAAGCAAAATGATATGAAATCAGGAGAAATCAACTTCTTTAAAAGACAGTTCACTTTTGTAGGGATTTGGTTTTTGGTGAAATCCTCCAAATTTGGCACAGAAAATGAGAACACTGAGGGAAAGCCCTCTGGAGATGTCACCAAGGCCAGCCTTGTCAATGGAGACCTGTAAAAATAACGCAGTTTAAGAAGCTGTGGTTTATCTATACTATGGAACACTACACTGCAATGAGAAAGAATGATCTGGCCATGTGTAGCAACATGGATGGACCTTGAGGGTGTTATGCTGAGCGAAATAAGTCAGGCAGAGAAGGACAAATATCATATGTTTGCACGTATAAGAGGATTAGGAGGAACTTAATGGAAGACCATGGGGGAGAAGAAGGGGGGAAATAGTGGGGGAGAGGGAGAGAGGCAAACCATGAGAGGCTCTTGAATAATGAGAACAAATCAGGACTGATGGGTGTAGGGAGGTAGGGGGGAGATGGGCATTGAGGAAGGCACTTGTGGGGATGAGCACCGGGTGTTATATGGAAACCAACTTGACAATAAACTATTTGTAAAAAAAAAAATTAAAAAAAAAATAAAGCAGTTTACAAAGGGTGAGCATCGGTGGCTTCCACCACACATTCTGGGAAACTAATTCTCCTGACTCAATTGTTCATTGTTTCAGATTGTTTCAGCGATTTTGCATAAATTATCACTCTAGTTTTGCTTTTAGCCTTCCTTTAGTTTACTCCAAAACCATGTTTAATGTTTAACTTCTACAGAGATAAACCTCTGGTGTTTTCCAGGTTGTCAATCTTTCAGTAAACCAGATGCCTCAAAAGAGATATCTGGAACACTGAGGGACAGCTGGGTAGCTCACACCACAACACGACTCCACTTTCTAAAAAAGATGCCTTTGTCACTGGTGCAAAGAGAGCTGTAGCTTCCTTTGTTATTTACCAGCTTGAACACCTGTCTGTCCAGATGTCTCAGACTAGGGTATGAATAAAATTATACGGAATAGTTGGGACAGTCTTTATTTCCATTTTCAGACAGTAGAGGTACGAATAAATGGTCATTTTGTGCAGCTGTGGAAAACAACTTTGCAACATCTATTCAGCACACAGCACCTTCTCTACAAAATACGCACTCCTGAAAACATTAAATTGAAATTGGTTCACTACCATCCCCTATTGCCAATGGGCTCAAAAGCATGAACACCTGCCCAGGGAAAGTAATCGCTTCTGGCCTTGCTGCAGTCAGTTGTCTCTGGACCACAAAAGTCTTCAGTTAGTTGTACAGGGAACACTGGGCTCTCTGCTGCCCTTTCAGGTTGGCTATTTGTACCAGAGAAAGTACCGTGAACCGAGAGAAACATAAAGGAGAGGGCAGAAAGAAGCAGAAATGAGAGGATGTGTGGGGCAAAGAAAGGACAAAAGAGCAGAGACAGATAGATTAGGAAGTTGGCCAGCCCTTGATCTGATGGCTCTTGTCTCAACAAGCCCAGCTGCATTCTCTCTTCTGGAATGTGCCCTCTGAAAATAAAATGTAACTTCCAATAAAATCCCCATCCCCGATCAGCTTGTATGAGTGTTACTAGCAACCAAAGACTTGACCATCCCAACTTTGTGCACACCACCCCCACCCCCACCTCTGTGAGGAAAACAGTGCAAGATTCTACTTCTCTACCAGGGGATCTTCTATTGAGTTGGAAGATATTTGGTTTATTTTCATTTTACCCATTTTTGTAGTCTATTTGTGAACAGTTCAGTATAGTCCCAAATACCTCAAAACACCTGAAACTCATTTTTTCTTGAAGATGCTTGATAAGATTTTATTATAAATATAGAAACTGGAAAGAAACTTCTTGGCTGACACTTCTGGCCACAGTGCGGGGAGTACCTGGAAGGCACTGCTGATGTCCTCTGTCCCTCATGTCCTGAGGTCAATTGCACCACATCATCAATGGAATACTGCAGGGAGGGGCCAGCACCAATGTGTGACACAGGTGAAGGTCACACATGCTCAGGTGTCTCTACTTTGTGCAATGTTCTTTTAGATTTCTTTTCACACGGGCACCCTCCTACACTGTTGGTGGGAATGTAAACTGGTACAGCCCCTCTGGAAAACAGTGTGGAGGTTCCTCAGGAAACTAACAATAGAACTCCCTTATGACCCAGCAATAGCACTGCTAGGAATTTACCCAAGGGATACAGAAATGCTGAGGCATAGGAGCACATGTACCCCAATGTTCATAGCAGCACTCTCCACAATAGATAAAACATGGAAAGAGCCTAAGTGTCCATCAACAGATGAATGGATCAAGAAGATGTGGTTTATCTATACCATGGAATACTCCATGGCAATGAGAAACAATGAAATCTGGCCATGTGTAGCAACATGGATGGACCTTGAGGGTGTTATGCTGAGCGAAATAAGTCAGGCAGAGAAGGACAAATATCATATGTTTGCATGTATAGGAGGATTAGGAGGAACTTGACGGAGGAACAAGGGGGAGAAGAAGGGCGGAAATGGTGGGGGAAAGGGAGAGAGGCAAACCATGAGAGACTCTTGAATGCTGACAAAAACTGAGGACTGATGGATGTGGGGGGGAGGGGGGGATGGGCATGGAGGAGGGCACTTTGGGGATGAGCACTGAGTGTTGTATAGAAACTAATTTGACAATAAACTATTTGTAAAAAAATAAAAAAATAAAAAAAAATTAAAAAAAATAAATAAACATTAAAAAAAAAAAAGATTTCTTTTCTCTCTTCAGTCTCAGTGGGTATGAACATGGGCCCTAGAATCTGACAGACCCAGATGAAAACCCCAGTTCTATACTTACTTGCTTGGACAAGTCACTTTACCTCTCTCTGTGCCTCAGTTTTCTTACCTATGAACTACTTTCCTCACATAGTTGATGTAAGAAGGCGACAAAGCATTACAAGGGTTTAGAATAGAGCCTATTACAGAGTAGATAAAGAAGATATGAGATACACACACACCGGAATATTACTCAGCCATAAAAAGAATAAAGTCTTGCCATTTGCTACAGCATGGATGAATCTAGAGGATATTATGCTAAATGAAATAAGTCAGTCAGAGAAAGACAAATGCCATATGATTTCACTCATATGTGGAATTTAAGAAACAAAACAAACAAGAATAAAAGACACAAACAAAAAAACCAAACTGTTAAATATAGAGAACAAGCTGGTGGTTACCAGAGGGGAGACGGTGGGAGAATGGGTGAAAAGGGTGAAGGTGATTAAGAGTGCATTCATCATGATAAACACTGAGTAATGTACAGAATCACTGTACATTAGTGTACAGTGTTGTACATTATATATAATGTATATATAATGTATAAACTTGTATATAAGCAAGTTTCTACCTATAAACAAGGACCACATTCTTAGGAAATTGCTAAACAGTGAGAGAAAAAACTTGGGTCTCTAGATGGCTTCATAAAGCAAAACCACCTTCTTGTCTTACATCTCCTTTCTTTGGAATAGTTATGAGACAGAAATAAACTAGATTGAAAAAAAAGTCTATAATATTTATTAATCATTACAACCACTGCAGCATGGCAAGGTAAATATTTTAACAAAATGCTGGCCAAATTCAAAAGTTTAATTGCATTTATTTAAAAAAATAATGATTCCACTGTACCATAATTATTATCCCTCTCCATGAAATTGTTAAACATCCAACCACTCTGATAAAAATGCCATGATATCTACACTTCTTGTCTGTTTTTAAACCTAAATCTGATCATCTTTTAATAAAGATTTCTCACAATAATATAATCAACTAAACAATCTAGCCACTGGGATTTTTGCCTACTCATTTATAGTGTTAAAATCAGAATATTCTGAGATAGGCCTATACCTACAGCAGTACATTATCAAGATTATCCAGGAGAAATGGCTAACTAGCTTGTGGAAAAGACCCGAGGCAAATTTCTTACTCAGAAACTCTCTAGATAAATGATTATTTTCAACCTACTGATAGCTAACATTATATACATACTAGCACTGTGCCTGGCCGGCTGAGTCTTTCAGATGCATTAATTCATTCAATCCTCACAGTAATATTAAGATAGATACTCTTAATACCCCATCTTACAGGTGGGAAAACTGAGTTAAGAGAGAGCCGAAAACAGAGTAGCTAAGAGTTACTAATCTAAGCTAGAGGGGAGAAAGACATTTGAACTTGTGCAGTTGACTCCAGAGCTTGTGTCCTTAACATGTGCTCTCTGTGCTGGGAGATTCCGCCTACAGGATCTACAGAACACCCCAACACCAGTGTATATTTGGGACTTAGCTTTTACAGTCATCCATCTTGGGTGCCAAGGCTTTGGGTTTTGTGGCATGAATGACCATACAGCGTGGATTCACCATGAATTTTAATGTTGAGATGGAAGTATGCACAGATGCTCAGTAACACTGCATGACTGATGCCCTGATTAGGATGAAATCCTCCAAAAGTCTCCCCCAATGTTTTTGAGTTGGAAATTTTGGGTTTTTTTCTGAAAATAATTTAATTTTACTGAGGGCAGCTACTTACAGATATTTGATGTTATTTCATTACTTCTCCCAACAACACTTTTTTTTTTTTTTACAAATAGTTGATTGTCAAATTAGTTTCTACATAACACTCAGTGCTCATCCCCAAAGTGCCCTCCTCCATGCCCATCCCCCCTCCCCCCCACATCCATCAGTCCTCAGTTTTTGTCAGCATTCAAGAGTCTCTCATGGTTTGCCTCTCTCCCTTTCCCCCACCATTTCCGCCCTTCTTCTCCCACTTGTTCCTCCGTCAAGTTCCTCCTAATCCTCCTATACGTGCAAACATATGATATTTGTCCTTCTCTGCCTGACTTATTTCGCTCAGCATAACACCCTCAAGGTCCATCCATGTTGCTACACATGGCCAGATTTCATTGTTTCTCATTGCCATGTAGTATTCCATGGTATAGATAAACCACATCTTCTTGATCCATTCATCTGTTGATGGACACTTAGACTAAGATGTCATTGTCCTCATGTATCAGTTAGACGTCCATTGCAGGGGAGCCAGTATAAGCAGGAAGGGGTTAACCAAGGATAATAAATGGCTTAAGGAATGCCTTAAGCTTCCAGGAACACATTCAAAGAATCAGGATACCACAAAAAAGAAGCCAACACAGCAATGCCTTTGCTCTCCTGGAGTAAGAGAAGTGGCACAGGTGTGGCTTCTGATGCTGGGTATCATGGAAGACCTCTGACTGGCTGACCTTAACTGATATCCGGAACCTACATGTATGAGATCCATGGAAAAGTAATTTTTAACTTTCTAGATTCTGAAGCCTAGGAAAGCACACTTGTAAAGAGGGTACAGAAAATGGGGTTTCCTGTGGTAATTTGCGTACATGGGACTTGAACTTGGTCCATATGAATCTGGAGCCCATGCTCTTTTCACAGCACCATACTACTCCTACTTGCTCTCCTTCCTGTTTCCTGCCTTGGTGGTTCCCAGAATCTGGCTTAGCATGTGGGGACAGCCATCTCACATTTACTGAGCCAGACTCTCCGGGGTCTAGGCTTATCCACATTTGTAAAAGCTCCACAGTTGACTCAGAACAGTACTTAACTTCAGCTTATTTCTTACCCACCAGGGGCTCAGAGCTGTCACACCCCCATACTTTAGATGATTTTCATAGGCATCTGAGACACCCTCTCCTCTTTGGCTGTGTCTACATCCTCTCCAGCATCAGCATACTTTTGCTTTCATAGCTGCCTATCCCAGATCTCAGAGCTCTTATATTTCTGGTGAACATCTCAGAAGCCTAAGTCCAATACCAGTGTCCCTAAAATCTGGTTACTTTAGAGACACACAATCCTCAGATTCTAGAGATAAGCCACTCTATGCCATCCTAGCCAGTCCCTATGACACACACTAGTGAAAGCTCCTTCTGCAGCTTCTTGGTCCAACTGTGACTGCTATACACAGTCAAGTTCCAAAGCCTTCCTCAAAATCCACTGCTTATTTGATGCTGTGTATAGATTTCTCTCCTGTATAAACATGGCACCAGCAGAGCAATTTCTGAAGCAGAGCAGTGAGTCCTCAGAGGTGCTAGGTGGAGAAACAGAACTTCCTGGCAGGGGGAGTCATTTCTACTCGCCTCCAGTTTCTGGGGAGAGTCAGAGCAACATTACTGAGGGCAGCCAGGGATGGCAGAGATGACAACATTCATTCCAAACACAAATCACACTGTGTCCTAGCTATAAATTCCAGCAGCAGCAGCAGCAGGTGTGTGCTGCAGAGGAATAGCTTCTGCAATTAAAAATGTGACATTTTAATGGATTATGCAGATCAACAGAGGCTCTAAATCATATACCTCCTGCCTTAGATGGGATCAGGAACACAGGCCAAGCAAGAGGAGACAGCATATAAACACTATGAACATTTTATCATTCCTTATGACCTTTTTATAGTTCACTGTGAAAATGAACATTAACCTTCACTTCCAGAGAGGCCTCTTTCTGCTGCCTAACAAAGGCAGTAGTTCTCCTTTGTAATAACGTGTGAGCTTGCTTCACTTTGTACTTCTTTTCTTTTTTTAATCGACTCTATTCCCTATGTTGTACTTTACATTCTTGTGACTTATTTATTTTATAACTGGAAATGTGTACCTTTTAATCTCCTTCACCTATTTGTACTTCTCAGACATCACAAGTGTTACCTGATGTGGTCCCATTACCACTGGAAATAAAATAAAAACTGTTGTTTTTGGCAATGGAATGAGGGATGAGAAAAGATGGGGAGCAGGTACGAGGCCCACTGGAGGTCAAATGTACAGACAAAAACTAAAGTGGGGCCTAGATATGGCTTTGTTCCTTTCTTTATTCTTTAAATTTTTAATATTCATTCATTTTTGAGAGAGAGAGAGAGAGAGAGAGAGGAGTGGGACAGGGGCAGAGAGAGAGGGAGACACAGAATCCAAAACAGACTCCAGGTTCTGAGCTGTCTGCACAGAGCCTGATGTGGGGCTCCAACTTGTGAACAGCAAGATCACAACCTGAGCCAAAGTCAGACACTCAACTGACTGAGCCACCCAGGCATCTCTGGCTTTGGTATTTTCTATTTGCCAATCTTGCAGGGTAGGTTTTGTTTTCTTCTCAATCTAGGTAGGTTAAGGAAGGAGTCCTTGTCTGTAAAGACTGTGGTGAAGACAGATTTGTCAGCAAATCATTACAAATACTATCCAGTGAGTATCAAAAATGCTAGAAGAGCAATGGAAACCACGTAGTTAGGGACTCCTCAGTGGACAGTCAAGGTCACAGAGGGGATGACATAGCCCACTGGTCCTACTTCAAAAAACAAGCCACCCTCTCAATTATCATTTAAGAGCTGCACTGTCCCAAGGAGATGACAGAAGCAAACAGTGGAAAGGAAGCCATATGCCCCAATTCTGTCATTTTATACATAAAAGAACTAAAGCGAGAGGTTAAATGACTTGTCCAACATCACACACTGTATTACAGACCAATTTGTGCCCCTCCAAATTCATGGTAAAGCTCTAATCCCCAATGTGACTGTATTTGGAGACAAGGCCCTTATAGAGATAATAAAGGCTAAATGAGATCATAAGTGTGGGGCCCTTGTCCAATTGAACTGTTATCCTTATAAGAAGAGGAAGATAGCAGGGACACATACACAAGAAAGCAGTCCTCAGCAAGTCAAAGAGAGGGGCCTCAGGAGAAATCAAACATGGCAACACCTTGATTTTGGGCTTCTAGCCTCCAGTGCTGTGAGAAAATTAATTTCTGTTGGTAAAGCCACCCAGTCTGTGGTATTTTGTTACAGCTGCCCTGATAGACCAACACATAAGGCAGGGAAACCAGTAATCCCAAAGCAAAAACCCTGGCTTTCACTTTCTTCAAACACCACTCTTACCCTTCCTCATTCAAAGAACACATCTCAAAGGGATTTGCAAGATGGTGGTGGGAAATGTCTGGATGCACAATAGAGATACCTTTTTCTCATGCAACTGTGCAATGTGGCTTAATTAACAAATGACTAAATATTTAGCAAGCTAAGTATTAGGTGTAGTAGGGATGGAGGGATAGGTGGGAGGGGAAGGATATGAGCTACATCTGGGTTGTGGGGAAAAGCACCTTGCCCAAAGCCTGGAGTAGGCAGAATGGGGACAGTGAACCTGGATAGCCACTTGGGTAATTCTTCAACTCTGGTACTCTGTACACTATACCAGTAGCCACTGGCTTTTAACCTTTCCTCCTTTATCTGCAAGAAGCAAAATATAGCAATTTATTTCTCTTCTCCTTGCCTCTGCTCCCTTTGGAAATTAAGACTCTAATGGCCAGTGGAATGATAAGGATGGGAAAAAGGCAGAGGTCAGTGCCTGGGGCTACTCACTCAGGAAGCCATCATGACTTGACAATAAAGTTTTAGTAGCATACTGTGTTGTATAATGTGAACTGCCATGCTCAATACCCAATCCAGTCTGTTTCTAGCATGTAAAGGCTGGAAAACCAAAACTTATACTTTCCAGATGCCTTTGCAGCTGGGGTTTTGAGTGTGAATTAGGATCCATCAAGTAGATGAACTGCACAAGATTTTGATCTGGAGTGAAGTCATGTTCAGAGAAAGGGAGGGTGCAGCACATCTGTTTTGGGGCCATGGGCCTTGACTACAGCAGCATGATTCCCAACCATCGGCTATGGCAGAAACTTCAAGACTAGGCAGAAGCCTAGTTCTTCAAGACAGTTTTGGAAGCAATTTCTTAATTCCCAGAAACTCATTAATAGTTGAATATACTTACTCTGTTCAAGTTATTTCATATATATCATATGATTCAATCATCAAAAACATCTTGTAAAGCAGGTATGAATATCTTCATTTCACAGGTAATGACAGGTCACACAGCTGGGAAGCGACTGCTGTGAGTTGGAATGAGACCTGAAAACTGTCCATACACACAACTCATTGTCTATACCAATTTGTGACTAGTTAGCTGACTTCACTGGTGGGGCTTTACTACTCCACTACCTTTATCAACATGACTTTACTCTTCCAGGAAACTCTTGGCCAGAAAGATGAAAGTTGTAAATTACCTCCCCCAAACCTATTTAAAATGGCCTGATTTTTCAGCATATAGCATCAAATGACTTGATATTCCAAGACTCTTTGAAACTCTTGCCTTGCTGTGTCTCTGAAACTATTATATCTTAATCCTCACCCAATCCTAATCCAGAACGCTCAAAGCCTCAAAAATACCCCAACGGTACTTTCCACACTCTTGAGATGTTAAGACTCCATAAAGGCAATGTTTTCCTGACTAAAGTAAGGAATAAACTCAACTTTGCCTTAGCTATAGGTAATATGGTGGTAATTTGAGGAGCCAGGATTCAACAAGATCCAAATCTCCTTGTGTTCTTTCCCCTGTGCCTTGCTGTTTTCCACTTAAGGTACGGCCATACCAGCAATTAGGTAGGTGTTTTCTCTGGAAATCTACCTGCTCAGGAGTTCATCACAGAAAACTGAACAGGGCTGGACCTCATTCCTTCCTAGGGCGCCCAGCCTTTGGGAGCCTAGTCCTAGGCATCATGCCCTTAGTGCTCCATCTGCCCTGCATGGGGGCCCTGGTTTAAGGGGAAGGTGGGGCTCTTGCAACAAACTGCACTTTGGCATCAGTAGATCTAAGAATGCAGAACTCCAATATTAAGTGAAGTCCAATTTCTGAAACCATCCAAATATTTTTATGTTCTTTCAGTGAGCCAAAATCAGGGGATTTTCATAGTTCGACTATAGCAGAAATGTTGATGAAGCAATCCATCGACTTCACAAAGTATCAGATGGTTTTCTAACACCAGCACCTTGTAGCCCCATCATGTGTTTTGAATCAAATCTCAGTGAACTGAGGCTGCATCTCAAGGAGAGTAATACCAGGAAAGAATGCTCATAATGCTGCATCTAGCATTTACTTTCTAGCTCACAAAGGATTTTTACATGCAGCACTTTCATTGGACATCACATCACCCCATCTGTTCTTCATTTTGCAAAAAGAGAACACCCCCCACCCCGCACTTTAAATGGCCAGCTAATAAATGGCAGAGACAGGACCCATCCCAGTTTCCTAACTTCAGAGATAGAGCTCTTTCCAGAACACATCCACCACTGGGCAGAGGAGCAGGATGATTAAACACTATTAGGGTCAGACTGCTTGGGTTCAAATTCTCCTGCTACCACTTTTAAGATGACAGCCATGGGTAAATTTCTTAACTCTCTCTGCCTCAATTTCTTCATCTATAAATGGGGACAATAACCAACCTCTCAGGGTTGTTGTTGACAAATTAATATGTCATACGCCATACATAATTTACCCTGAATAATGATTTACACATGGTAGGTGTTCAGTAGATATAAGCAATTATTATGAAGATTAGAACCTCTCACTTTGCCTCTGAAATATTTGGTAGTCTTGGAATCATATTCTCCGATGCCAAAATTCTGTCTATAAAAAACAAACCCAGAATTGTGGCTACTGGTGAGAAGGATCCAGGAGAAGTCTCCTTTCACTAATTGTTACAAATATTGCTACATTAACCTCCTAGAGAGCACAGATGGTGAAAGAAACTGTCCTCATTGTTTTGCTCAGACCTGAAATAACAGGAAGACCAGCAGACATTATAGATGAAGGCTCAACTTAATGACAGTGAGAACTACAGATAATCAGAGGGTATGTTGGGGGTTTAGCTGGGGTGGGAAGTAGCCTGGGTTTATACTTCTCTAGAAGTTTATCATTGATTTAGGACACAATGTAAATCAGGCGTGGGAGTATCATGTGGCACAGACAGGAGAGAAAGGTATTGGCGGTAGAATATTGAGCTGGTTGGCAAGGAGAGATGAGAGAGAGTTCACAGTTGTAGTTTTCAACCTTCACTGACTAAAAGCACAGATAACAAGTGTTTGCTGCAGATTCTCCTGACACCTGAGTAATGAACTTGAGTGAAGAGAACATTTATAAGTTAAGATTCACTTCTGAGAGCTTTGTGAATGGGGTGTTTTATTCTTGTAATTGAGGTACTTATGAGAGAAGGACAGAGACCTGTGAGGATGGGTGACAGAGAGGAGCTCTGACTTCAGAGACCTGTACCCTGGTGTTAGAACCTTGACTCTACCATTTGTGAGCTGTATTGGAGCAACTTACTTAACCTCTTTGTGCCTTTGCTTTGAAAATCCATAATCATTCTTATTTGGTGGGCTTGCAATGAAAATTAAATGAAATAACACATGCAAAGCAATTCACTCTATTCTCTGTCCACAGTAGACAGGCAAAAAATGATGATGGTGATGATGCAAGATAGCATAGAACTTCTTAAATCAGAAAGGAAAAAATGTGATTAAGGAGATTTCAAATTACATTCCTTTTTTTAAATACAATTTATTGTTAAATTGGCTTACATACCAACACCCAGTGCTCATCCCAACAAATGCCCTCCTCAAGGTCCATCACCCATTTTCTCCTCTCCCCCAAACGCCCCCGTCCATCCTCAGTTTGTTCTCTGTATTTAAGAGTCTCTTATGGTTTGCCTCCCTCCCTTTATGTCTGTAACTATTTTTTCCCCTTCCACCATGGACTTCTGTTAAGTTTCTCAAGATCCACATATGGATCCATATATGGAAAATATATGATATCTGTCCTTCTCTGACTGACTTATTTCACGTACCATAACACCCTCCAGTTCCATCCACATTGCTACAAATGCCATGATTTAATTCTTTCTCATTGCCAAGTAGTATTCCATTGTATATATAAACCACATCTTCTTTATCCATTCATCAGTTGATGGACATTTAGGCTCTTTCCATAATTTAGCTATTGTTGAAAGCACTGCTATAAACATTGGGGTACATGTGCCCCTATGCATCAGCACTCCTGTATCCCTTGGGTAAATTCCTAGTAGTGCTATTGCTGGGTCATAAGGTTGTTCTATTTTTAATTTTTTGAGGAGCCTCCACACTGTTTTCTGGAGTGGCTGCACCAGTTTGCATTCCCACCAACAGTGCAAGAGGGTTCCCATTTCTCCACATCCTCACCAGCATCTGTAGTTTCCTGATTTGTTCATTTTAGCCATTCTGACCAGTGTGGTTAAATTACCTTTCTTTAGGCAGTTTTGAAGGTAGAACTTTTATGAATGTTGTTTGAGCAGAATAACAAAAGTACCCACTCTACTTTTGACCATCCCTGCTGCAAGCCAAGATTCAGTGAGAATAAGTGAATGCTTGGACAGTTATATTCATACAATTGAGAGGTGAGAAAAGTTCAGACAAAACACTGAAAGCACTATTTAAAATCAACCAGTTTAAGCTCTGCTATATTTGGAACTGTCAAAACACTTTTTGATGACTGGGAGAAGTTGTCCCAGGGAAAGGAGCTCTCAGGAATAATGTTATAAACACATCCAGGCATACTTCATTTTATATATGGGAATATTACTGAAGGTGTAGGTTGTCAATATAATTTTGACAAATAGAGTCATGTGACAAATGTACTAACTCACTTATTTAAAAAAAAACAACCATGGAGCACCTGGGTGGCTCAGTTGGTTGAGTGTCTGACTTCGGCTCAGGTCATAATCTTGTGGTTTGTGAGTTCGAGCCCCACATCAGGCTCACTGTTGTCAGCACAGAGCCCGCTTCAGACCTTCTGATCTCCCTCCCTCTCTCCCTCTTCCCTGCTCACGTTCTTTCTCTCAAAAATAAATAAACCTTTAAAAAAAGAGAAAAGAACCTTAAGGTATATTCCTTTGTAAAAAGCAAGCAGGGAAAAAAGTAGGAAAAAAAGGAAAGAAAGGAGTGAAACCACTTTGTAAAATTATTTGACAGTGCCTACCAAAGCTGAGCATACACTCATATCCAATGACCCAGAAATTCCACTCCTAGAAATATACCCAATAAAAATACATACAGGGCGGGGCACCTGGGTGGCTCAGTCGGTTAAGTGCCTGACTCCGGCTCAGGTCATGATCTCACAGTTCATGAGTTCGAGCCCCATGTCAGGCTCTGTGCTGACAGCCAGCCTGTTTTGGATTCTGTGTCTCCCTCTCTCTCTGACCCCCCCGCTCACATTCTGTCTCTCTCTCTTTCAAAACTAAATAAACATTAAAAAAAAATACATACAGGGCCCTCTGGGTGGCTCAGTCAGTTAAGAGACCGACTTCAGCTCAGGTCATGATCTTGTGGTCTGTGAGTTCAAGCCCCTCATCGGGCTCTGTGCTGACAGCACTAAGCCTGGAGCCTGCTTCAGATTCTGTGCTCCATCTCTATCTGCCCCTTCCTCACTCACATTCTGTTAAAACGTTAATGGATAGGAGTTGCTTCTTATTGATGAGCAAAGAAAGTGGTGTCTTGAGATGGAATCTACCCTGGGGAAGATGCTGTGAAGATTGTTGAAATGACAACAGAGGATTTAGAATATTACATAAACTTAATTGGTAAAATAGCGGCAGAATTTGAGAGGACTAATCCCAATTTTGAAAGAAGTCTCACCATGGGTAAACTGCTATCAAACACCACTGTATACTACAGAGAAATAATTTGTAAGAGGAAGAGTCAGTTGATGCAGTAAAATTCATTGCTGTCTTATTTTAAGAAATGGCCACAGCCATTCCAACTTTCAGCAACCAGCACCCTGATCAGTCAGAAGCCATAACATTGAAGCAAGACCTCCACTAGCAAAAAGATTACAACTCACTGAAAGCTCAGATGATGATCAGCCATTTTTAGCAATAGAGAATTTCTTAATTGAGGTATGAACATTGTTTAGACAATAATGCTATTTCACACTTAACAGACCACAGTATAGTGTAGACATAAATTAACTTTTACATGCCCTGGGAAATCAAAACATTCTGTGATACTGGCTTTACTGTGTGGTGGTCTGTAACAGGACCTCCAGTATCTCTGAGGAAAGTCTGTACATATATAATAGAAATCCCTACCTATGCTCACCAAAAGACATGTACTAGAATGATAATATGAAGGAAAATTAATAGCAGATAAAAAGGGAACCACCCAAATGGCCACTAACAGCAGGATGGATTAATAACTGTGAGGGGCGTCTGGGTGGCTAAGTCAGTTAAGCGTCCAACTTTGGCTCAGGTCATGATCTCACGGTTCGTGGGTTGGAGCCCCGTGTTGGGCTCTGTGCTGACGGCCAGCTCAGAGCCTGGAGCCTGCTTTGGATTCTGTGTCTCCCTCTCTCTCTGACCCTCCCCTGCTCACACCGCCTCTCTCTCTCTCTCTCAGAAATAAATAAAACATTAAAAATTTAAAAAATAACTGATCTATTCACACAGTGTAATATTATACAGAATGAAGATGAACAAATCACAATTACACATACCAACACAGATGAATCTCATAAACATAATGTTAAGCAATCAAAGCCAGACACAAAAGATGTACTCTAAAATTCCATTTATATAAATTTCAAAAACATTTAAAACTTATCTATGGTAAGGTGAGGTAGTGATAACAAAGAGACATAAGTGGGTATTCAGGTGGGCTGGTTTCTTGATTTAGGTGCTGGTTACATAGATGTGTTTATGTGCAAAAATTCAGCAAGCTGTGTACCTATGGTTTGTACATTTTTCTATTGTGTATGTTATACTTCATGCAAAGTTAGCATTGAAAGAGGAGAGATCAACTAGAACTTGCTAGGCACTGTGCCAGGAACTTCCTCTGCATAATCTCATTTGACCTTGACAGACAATTGTGTGAGGTTCAGTGTTATCTCTATTTTAAGACATAAGATGACCAAGGTTGTAAGATTATTATTTTCTCAAGATCACAGAGTTCGTAAGTGGTAGATCTGAGGCTTGGACCTAGGTCTCAGGAACCTTATGTTCTTTCAATGAAACCACATTATACTCCAAGAAACATGTTTTGGTAATAGATAATTATTTCTTTGATAGTTTGTTAGGTTTCTTCAACATTTAAAGTGGGAGATACCAATTTTCCCATTAGACACAATTTTTGTTTGGTATTGCAAATAAAATACTAAAATGGTATGACAAATAGCACCCAATGAAATAAACTCCATGCTCAACTTGAGAAACCGAAAAGGAATACAAAGCAAGTGTGCCTGTGAACAGATTAGGAAGAATCAGGTCCATATATCACCAAGTTTCCTTCAAACAAAGTGGAAGCGGATGATCTAGAGAGATGTTCAAAGCGTTCAATGCAAAACTTTCCATACAGCAAACTGACACTCAGTCTTTCCCTGTCTCTAAAGTTCCTCTCAGATGGAAGGTGGTCACATAAAACCCCTGATTAAAACTGACTTCTCATGAGTGATGGGATGTAGCTCTATCCAGAAGCCAGTGCAACAGACTCTCATTAGGAATCAGGTCTCAGCAACAGAATCACTGGTGTAAGAAGAAGAAAAAATGAAGATTGATTCATGAAGACCAGAAAGTTAAGCTCTGCAAAAGCAAGCTGCAAAGTTCTGCAAGAGCATCTCTGAAAGCCCTCCCTCTCCTGAGGTTCTGAACACCTTGTCTTCTGTTTGAGAACCTTGCTTCTCTGAAACTAGATCACTTTCTTACACCATACACAAAAATAAACTCAAAATGGATAAAGGACCTGAATGTGAGACAGAAAACTATCAAAACCCTAGAGGAGAAAGCAGGAAACAACCTCCTTGACCACAACCATAGCAATTTCTTACTTGACACATCCTCAAAGTAAAGGGAATCAAGAGCAAAAATGAACTATTGGGATCTCATCAATAGTTAAAAAGCTTCTGCACGGCAAAGGAAACAATCAAGAAAACTAATAGGCAACCAACAGAATGGGAAAAGATAGTTGCAAATGACATATCAGACAAAGGGTTAATATCCAAAATCTATAAGGAACTCACCAAACTCCACACCCAAAAAACAAATAATCCAGTGAAGAAATGGCAGAAGACATGAACAGACACTTCTCCAAAGAGGACATCCAGATGGCCAACAGACACATGAAACGATGCTCAGAGTCCCTCCTCATCAGGGAAATACAAATCAAAACCACACTGAGATACCACCTCATGCCGGTCAGAGTGGCTAAAATGAACAAATCAGGAGACTCTAGATGCTGGTGAGGATGTGGAGAAACGGGCACCCTCCTACACTGTTGTTGGGAATGTAAACTGGTGCAGCCTCTCTGGAAAACAGTGTGAAGTTTCCTCAAAAAATTAACCATAGAACTCCCCTATGACCCAGCAATAGCACTGTTAAGAATTTACCCAAGGGATATAGGAGTGCTGATGCATAGGGGCACATGTACCCCAATGTTCATAGCAGCACTTTCAACAATAGCCAAATCATGGAAAGAGCCTAAATGTTCATCAACGGACAAATGGATCAAGAAGATGTGGTATATCTATATAATGGAATACTACATGGCAATGAGAAAGAATGAAATCATGGCATTTGTAGCAACGTGGATGGAACTTGAGGGTGTTATGCTGAGCGAAATAAGTTAGGCAGAGAAAGATGGATACCATATGTTTTCCTTACAAGGGGGACAGTAGACACTTAACAGAGGACCATGGAGGAGGAGAAGGGGAGGAGGAGAGGGAGGGAGGCAAACCATGAGAGACTCTTGAATACTGAGAACAAACTGAGGGCTGATGGGCATAGGGTAGAGAGGAAGGGGGGTGATGGGCATGGAAAAGGACACTTGTTGGGATGAGCACTGGGTGTTATATGAAAAGCACTTGACAATAAACTATGAAAGAAAAAAAAGAAGGAATCTTGAAAAAAAGAGAGAAGGTTGCTTCTCTTATCCTTTCTTCCCATATAATCTTCCTTTCTCCCTTACCACCAGCTTCTGAAGATCTCTGCACTGGGGTGGGTCCTGAAACCAGACTATCTGGATTCATATCTCAGCTCTACCACAGACTTATCACATGACCTTGGGCAAGTACTTAACTATCCTGTGCCTCAGTCACCTCATCCATAAAATGGGGATAATAATAGTATCCACCTCATAGAATTGTTGGACTTACTAAAAGAGTTAATACAGGTAAGATATTCAGAATACCTATAATATAGCACTAAGTAGCTGTTAGTATTATCACTTACATACAATGTTCTCCACACATATAATTCCCAAGAAAAAAAGATAATTTTCTTTCTTGAAAATTGTTGATTACTTTCTTCATAGTACTTATTAGTACTTCAAGTTATTTGTATTTGTTTATCTACAGTCTCCCACAAAAATGCTATCTCCAGGAAAACAGTGACCTTATCCTTCTTGTTCACTACTCTATGTCTGGTTGCTAAATACAGTCCTCAGAACATAGAAGGCTCAACAAATAAACCTAAAATAAATGAACTGCAATTATAACTAACTGTCTTGGATTATCTAAATGATTTCAATTTCTGAGATTGTATAGTAAAGTTTGCACAGTGAGAGACACTGTGTTGTGTAAATTTGTTTGAATCCTGATTTCCTGATAACATGGGTAGCAAGAGTTTGGAGAGTAGAGGATTTATCTGAAAATATATTTGCAGCTATTTGATTTCTTGAGTTTGAATGAAAAAGGATGCCTATATTTGAAAGGTAAAGCAAGTAAAGGCCTCTCTTTTTTCTCCCTGGACATTTTTGTAAGCAAATAAGTTCTTCCAACAGCTCTGTCCACTTGTTGCTATGTTTCTGTTACTTTTCCTGATCCTGACATCTATTTTCTTTCATTCATCCATCCATCCATCCATCCATTCATTTTTGAGAGACAGAACATGAACCAAGGAGGAACAGAGGAAGAAGGAGAGAGAGAATCCCAAGCAGGCTCCATGCCCAGGTTGGAGCCCATAGCAGGGCTTGATCTTACAACATGAGATCATGACCTTAGCCAGTATCTAGAGTCAGACCTGAGCTAAAATCTAGAGTCAGATGCTTAACTGACTGAGCCACCCAGGCGCCTCTGATCCTGACATTTAGAGCAAAATTCCTGGCAGAGATCAAACAGCAATGTGTCAGCACCATGGACAGCAACATGAAGGATGGAGGCATTATGAGCAACCCATTTTATGGTTCAGAATATGAATATTGCAGATGTTTCAAGTTACAAAATACCCCATACAAATCCTTTATTTTGCTATAAGCTGCACTGAGTTTTAAAGTAGAATAATTCATGTGTGCTTTTGGTTTGCTTGCTTTATCAATGGAGAATGAATTTGACTTCTCTACAAAAAAACTAAGTTTTAAGTGACCTTATGAGGGGCGCCTGGGTGATTCAGTCGGTTAAGCGTCCGACTTCGGCTCAGGTCATGATCTCACCGTTCGTGGGTTCGAGCCCCGCGTTGGGCTCTGGGCGGACAGCTCAGAACCTGGAGCCTGTTTCAGATTCTGTGTCTCCCTCTATCTCTGCCCCTCCCCAGCTCATGCTCTGTCTCTGTCTCAAAAATAAATAAACGTTAAAAAAAAGTGACTTTATGAGCCAGTCAGTGTGTTGGGGGCCTTTATCTATACTTAATCTCATTTAATTCTCATGTCAACACTATGAGAGCACTAGATTTAGAATCATAAAACTCTACATTTAAATCCTGACTCCACCTTGTAAAGTTATTTAACCCCTCTAAGTTTCTTTTCTAGTCTACAAAATAGAAACAGTGTCCCATCAGCCTGGAAACTCCAGTCTAAAACTCCTCTTTATAATAAATCTCAGTATTCCTATCTGTAAAACTGGGGCAATAACTGCATGCTGTAGGTTGAGTGGGAGATAGGAGGTAACACAGCACCAAGGTAAAAATGAATGCACCAAATCTGAAATAGTGAGAAGACAACCCTGATACCAGTGAAGGGAGAAGAGATAGGACACACATGGTTTAATATGTGGGTGGGTAAGGACAAGAGCCAAATTTTAGAGGACTTGAAAGCCAAACCAAAAAATTCAGATATGTCAATAGCCTTGAAGAACTTCTTTTATGACCAGCACTCTGTTTTCCATTTCTTTCTTACCACCCGCCCCCCTCTCCACACATACAATAGCTACCATTAGCCTGGCACATAGTAAGTGCTTAATATATGCACATTTATCGACTGAATGGTTTTGAAGAAGCTTAGAAAATAGCTAATGACCCAGGTGGCATTCAAAAAGATTACAATCACCTGCAGTTATGGGCTAGCTCTAATAAGAAGTGGAAGTAAGATAACTCCAAGGCCTTAGAAGTTTGTCCAAAAACTGCACAAAACCAAAATGGAGAGATAGGGATGTTCACTCTGGTTTCAGGGAATAGTAAGCCTCTGCACATAGCATTTTCTTCATTCATTCAATCAACAACTACTCATTAAGCATCTATTATGTGCCAGGCCCTATGCTAAATAAACCATGGGACTAGGACACAGACCCTGCCTTCAGTAAAGCTCGTATAGGCCTCCCACACACACCCAAATATATAAACTATAAGCATACTGCATTACTTAAACCCATGAGAGTTTGGATACAAGTCTGGATAATAAGGGCATTAGCTTATTATCCATTAGCTTACCCAGTGCATTAGCTGCTCTCCGAACTTCACCCAAAAAGTAACCAAAGTTCTCTTGAGTAATCAAAGTTCAGATTGTATGGATTTATTTAATAAGCAAATGTATCTACTCTGTTCCTGAGTTTGGATAGAGACATCTATTTGCTGAAGTAAACTAGATAGAGAAGACAATCAAGAGGCTAACATGAGAGGAAAGAGCAGGATCATTTTTATGCAGCAGAATGTCAAGTTTGTCTTTTAATTGCTCAGTGAAGTGGTTCAGTGGGGGGGAATCAATCAAAACAAAAGCTGTAAGTGTTCATATTTAAGTTTAAAGAGTTACTAGCTTTAGGGTCAACCAACCACATATCTTCACAGGGTTCTTTGAGAGTCACCACAGTGAAGAATCAGCCCTCCTACCTCCCTACCCTCTCACATTAATGAAAAGGATTAGGGCCTCTCAGTGGTGGTCTTGTAGGAGTGCACTGTGCATGAAGCATATCTCTCTCTCTCTCTCTCTCTCTCTCTCTGCCCCTACCCCACATGCACATACTCTCTAAATAAATAAATAAATATTATGAAGGAAATTGAAGAAGACACAAAGAAATGGAAAAACATTCCATGCTCATGGATAGGAAGAATAAATATAGTTAAGATGTCATTACTACCTAAAGCACTCTACACATTCAATGCAATTCCAATCAAAATTGCACAAGCATACTTCTCAAAACTAGAACAAACTATCCAAAAATTTGTATGGAACCACAAAAGACCCCGAATAGCCAAAGTAATACTGGAAAATAAAACCAAAACGGGAGGGATCACCATCCCAGACTTTAGCCTCTACTACAAAGCTGTCATCATCAAGACAGTATGGTATTGGCACAAAAACAGACACATAGACCAATGGAACAGAATTGAGAACTCAGAAGTGGACCCGAAAGTATACAGCCAACTGATCTTTGACAAAGCAGGAAAGAATATCCAATGGAAAAAAGACAGCCTTTTTAACAGATGCTGTTGGGAGAATTGGACAGCAACATGCAGAAGAATGAAACTAGATCATTTTCTCACACCATGCACAAAAATAAACTCAAAATGGATAAAGGACCTGAACGTGAGACAGGAAACTATCAACACCCTAGAGGAGAAAGCAGGAAACAACCTCCTTGACGTCCACCGCAGCAACTTCTTACTTGACACATCCCCAAAAGCAAGGGAATCAAAAGCAAAAATAAATGATTGGGACCTCATCAAGATTAAAAGCTTCTGCACAGCCAAGGAAACAACCCAGAAAACTAATAGGCAACCAACGGAATGGGAAAAGATAGTTGCAAATGACATATCAGATAAAGGGTTAATATCCAGAATCTATAAGGAACTCACCAAACTACACGCCCGAAAAACAAACAACCCAGTGAAGAAATGGGCAGAAGACATGAACAGACACTTCTCCAAAGAGGACATCCAGATGGCCAACAGACACATGAAACGATGCTCAGCATCCCTCCTCATCAGGGAAATACAAATCAAAACCACACTGAGATACCACCTCAAGCCAGTCAGAGTGGCTAAAATGAGCAAATCAGAGAACTCTAGATGCTGGCGAGGATGTGGAGAAAGGGGCACCCTCCTACACTGTTGGTGGGAATGCAAACTGGTACAGCCCCTCTGGAAAACAGTGTGGAGGTTCCTCAGAAACTAACAATAGAACTCCCCTAGGACCCAGCAATAGCACTGCTAGGAATTTACCCAAAGGATACAGAAATGCTGAGGCATAGGAGCACATGTACCCCAATGTTCATAGCAGCACTCTCCACAATAGCTAAAACATGGAAAGAGCCTAAGTGTCCATCAACAGATGAATGGATCAAGAAGATGTGGTTTATCTATACCATGGAATACTACATGGCAATGAGAAACAATGAAATCTGGCCATGTGTAGCAACATGGATGGACCTTGAGGGTGTTATGCTGAGCGAAATAAGTCAGGCAGAGAAGGACAAATATCATATGTTTGCACGTATAGGAGGATTAGGAGGAACTTGACGGAGGAACAAGGGGGAGAAGAAGGGTGGAAATGGTGGGGGAGAGGGAGAGAGGCAAACCATGAGAGACTCTTGAATGTTGACAAAAACTGAGGACTGATGGATGTGGGGGGGAGGGGGGATGGGCATGGAGGAGGGCACTTATGGGGATGAGCACTGAGTGTTATGTGGAAACTAATTTGACAATAAACTATTTGTAAAAATTAAATAAATAAATAAATAAATAAATAAATAAACAGGTTGTAATCCTCCACTCCTTAGAGACACTAAGAAAAAACAAAATGAAGAAAAAGAATGTTTAAAAAGTTTTAGAATTTTTGAAGTTTTTACTTCAGACTGCAGTTAAGATTTTAATTCCTTCTGATAACTTTCGAGGAAGAAGCAATAGGTCTTTGAAAGTGACAACATGCCTAAATGTGGCCACAAATGCACTTTAGAAGGGCTGCAGTAGTGACTTTTTAGTTTTCTCAGAAAGAATGTCACTTGCTTATTAATAAAAGTATACATTTAGGTGTGGCAATTTACTTGTTGAATGTTGGGTCTGCAAATTAGGCTTTACTTCATGGTTTCCTATTACCCACTTTTTGCTGGGCAGTATTCCAAGTACTGAAGATACAATTATGATTTTTTTTTTCAAAAATTCTTGCCCTGATGGCATTTAGGCTCTAGTGGGAAAAAACAGTTGATTAGGACATAAAAGTGATAAAGTTCTTTAAAGAATAAAAAGTGGATGATGTGCTGGAGATCTCCAGGCTACCTTAGAATAGGTGGGTAGTCAAGGAAACCTTCTCAGAAGAGGTAACAGTGGAACTAAGATCTGAGTGATAAGAAGGAGAAGTCATGGAAAATTTGAGGAAGAGAGGCTAGGCAAAGAGAAAAGTAATTAGAAGGGTTCTGGCGTAGGAATGAGGTTTGTGTTTAAAGGACCAGGGGTCCTTTAAGGACCAGGAGGGGCATTGGGAGGGAAGCCACTGTGTCCAGAACATGATATGCAAAGGGAAGAAATATACCAAGTAGGATTAAAAAGGAGGCAGGTGTTGAATCATAGGTCCTTATGTTTACCACAAGGAATATGGGTTTTGTTTTATTGAAATGGGTTGTTATTAGAGGTTTTTAAATGAGTAAGTGATATAATTTGAGTTGTGTATTTAAAAGATCACTTCGTCTGTCTTATAAAAACTGAATTGCAGTGTTGGGGGTGAGGAAAGGCAAGAGTGGAAGCAAGACCATCTTTTAGGAAATTATAACGATGGCCTAGCAAAGTTTGTGGTAATTGAAAATGAGGAGTGGCAATGGAGATGCTGAGAAGGGGGTGGGTTTGCAAGCCACCCAAACTAAGATTGAATGAGCATGTCTGGGAGTAGAATTCAAAAGCTGTGCCTTGGGGCACCTGGGTGGCTCAGTCAGTTAAGCCACCAACCCTTGGTTTCAGCTCAGATCATGATCTCATGGTTTGTGGGTTTGAGCCCTGTGTCGAGCTCTACACTGACAGTGTGGAACCTGCTTGGGATTCTCCCTCACTCTCTCATTCTCTCTCTCTGCTCCTCTCCTGCTCATGCTTTCTCTCTCTCAAAATAAATAAATATACTTAAAAAAAAAAAGGCTGTGTCTTGGGCATGTTAAGCCAAGATATGTATTAGCCCGGGAAGCAAAGCTGTAGAAGAGATGCTGGCACCACACATCGACTGTCACCGATGGCCCTTATGGTGCTGTCCAACCCAAAGTTTCTGGGATCCTAAGCTCCTCCTTCACAGATTTTATAAGGAAGTCCAATGACTTCAGGGGTTGTCTGTGAGTGAAAGAAACCCTGACAATTTTAAAGTGACAATTGCATTCTAACTTATCTCTGAAAGTGGCCTTAGAAGGTTGTTAATACACTTGACAATAATCCCCAATGACTAAGCTGTGTGTGAATCTCTTTACAATAGTGCAGAGTTCTTCTTTCTTTGCACTTGATAAAGAATGCATTTATTTCCTATCAAGATCATTCTGCTTCAATATTTGGCTATGATTAAAAGTGATGTGACTATAAATGCAGATAAAATATTCACAGCATGGCCCACCAAATTACAAAATCTTTCTTCTCACAGTAAAGCTGCAGAAGACACCTCTCTACCTTCCTTCAGAAGCCTAAAATTCAGCAGTTCACCTGGGGAGAAGCATAAAGCCAAAGTGGCTCTTGTCTGAATTTGCAACACAGTCAAAATGAAATCTGGCTTTTGGAAAAATTTCCATTTTCATTGGCCACTTACCACCCTCATTCACTAAAATACAATTTCCTCTTCTGTAATGCCAACTGGAAAATCTAAGGCACTTAGAAACTCTTTGAAGGTCCAGAAAGCCCTCCTGTTGCCAACTACCTTTGAAGAGTGCCTCTGATTTACACATGTTTGCTGCCAGTAAGTAGCTATTTGGCTACCTGTTAATTTATCTCCAGTGGGCCTAGAGAAGGAAAAGAGGGCGTGTTGGTACCTAAGAGTGTCCTTTTACTTAAGCCTTCTAGGGATTCTTTAAAAAGTTGTCTCCTAATACCATGCAAATCCCCAGTCTTTATGTTGGTGGAATAATGGGTTGATTTTCCATGAGCAGATCTAGCTTTTCCATTAAGAAAGGAAGAATATTTGTTAGCTCTAAGCTGTCAGATCCATTAGTTTGGGGTTTCTTGGCAAGGTGGCTTATTTGCATTGGGTTCAGAGTAAAACATATCCACACAATTATTTTTTTATTTTAATATCAGGGCTCATCTGCTATGAGAAACAAAATCAACTCCTATTAATTTAAGTATTCTGAGGATTTAAAGATAGGCCTTTAGATACTGACAGACTGAATGAGAAGGGTATCAAGGAAGCAGGCAGGTCTAGAGGTTCCAGAAGCAGCCTCTCTGGCAGTCGCTCTCATCCTGGCTGCACGCTGGAATCATCAGGGGAGATTTTAAAGCTTTTAAAGAATATTGATGTCTTGACCCCGCCCTTTGAGATTCTGATTTAATTGGTCTGGGATGAGACTAGTCTTATTGAAGACCTGCTGTTAAAAATGACTGTTCTTCAACCGTCTTTAGTCCCCTAATCACACTGTTTGAGACTGCAGTCCCAGGGGAAGGAGGGCACTACTGGCTCAGTTTGATTCACAAGCCTGCCTCTTGGCCAAGGGAAGACAGGGAAGCTGGTTACCAGCCCCACCAGACTGGAGAAGAGGTCTAAGGAAACCATGGTACTATCTGGAGAGCAAATTGAAGTTAGGGAGCCAAAATGTCAAAAATGACAATTTTCCATCCTTTGCCCAGACATAAAGGCACAATTTAATTGTTACACAAACTCATGGGAAACAGTACCCATGATGCTGGAATTTTGTGTTTTACTAGTACCATCCTTTCCAACAGAGCAGGAACTCAGAGAGATAGATATAAGATGCCCCCTAGCATCACATTAATATGCGTAGTTAAGTTCACCATTCCAGATGCAGCTCAAATGAAAAACTCACCGTTGCTGCAATGAGCCGAGCCCCAGGGAGGGACCAAGATCTTCTGTCACCACTTTCATGAACTGAAGGTACAGGTGAGACAATGGAAAATCCTGTTCTTTCTCTCCTTACATTAGAAATCATGACAACTACATGGACTCCCACTAAAAGAAAACACTGTGTTCTCTTGATGATGAACATAAGCTCCATCTCCCTCCCCCCATCCTTTGCATTATTACTGCAAATACTAATGTTAACCAAGCTGAAAAACAGTTACTCCAAACTGAGAACTATCCACCAGAATGCTTGGTATTCATCTGATGACAGTACTGCAGGCAAAGAAAATAATGAATAGAGTATGTGGGACTGCTTTTGATAGGAAACACTGTACCGGTGCCTGGGACAATAAAGCCTAATCTTGCTAAAGAAGCAGAACTAACACAGTGACCTATGCAGCACAATTATCATGGATGTTGACATCTCTGGTCACCTGTGAGACTGTTTCTGTGTTTGAAAATAAGCCAGGCTTTCTCCGAGCAGCCTAAATAACAAAAAGTAAAACCCCGCCCATGATTAGTACCTGTGTGAAATTCCACTCAAGAACAAATGAGAGAGAGCAGAGAGCCTCTTTAAATCCTTCCCCCTACACACATACCCTAATCTTCATGTTTCTTCACTCCAAGGCTTCTTAATCTGGGGTCCAAACACAGCCTGAACTCAATGAAATCAAATGCAAAATATTGCATGTATGTGTCGCCCTGGGCAGAGGCACCATAAATCTCTTCAGATTTTTGAGAGGTTTCATGATCCACAAAAAGGCTTAGCCTCATAGCTGTATGGACACTTGATCTTCTTCTTTTCCATGCCTTTTCTAGACCTCGCGCTCTACAAATAGGTCTTGTCTCCAAACCACCGGAACTCCTGAGAGAAACTAGATCTATCCTCAAGCACTTGATGGCTGTGTTTTCTCTTTCTGGTCAGTGGTCTGTCACTGGTCAGAATCAGAGGACCTGTGGCCTCAGAAGACCTCAAGGGCACCTACCCCCTTGGGCGGGGGGAGAAGTGTCTTTATAAAATGGCTTGACACTATCCCATTTCAGATAACTATGGTCCTCAGAGATTCTGATTCCTTAACAATAAAGAAAATTTAAAAAATAATAAGAATAAAAACAAAATGTGAAGGGTTTTGCTGGGAAAGAGTGTATATTTTAGGGCTTTATTTTATTAGTTTGCACTTTCAGATTCAAAACCTAGTATGTACAAGAAAACAGCCAAATAGGAACTGTAATTCCTCAATGTTGGCTGGATGGAAGTGTATGGATTGTGTATCCCAGATCTTTCTTCCTACACCCCCCCAAATTAACATTAGCCTGGCAATTTCCTATGTATCCCTTTAATCTTTGGTCTTGCATCACATTGCAATGCCATATGAACAGTGAAGGAACCAAAGGACCAAAAGCCCCATGGGACATGCTGATGGCCAGCTAGCAGTTTTCACACAGCACCCTACAGGGTGAGAAGTAATACCCCAGACAGTTCCTCAAGAGCAAGACTCCCAAAGCCTTTCTTCATACTTAAACTTGCAGTCATTAGTCATCCACTCAGAACACAGGAATTTAGCAATGATTATGAATCAGGCATTAAGCCAGACATAAAAATTTCAAGTATCAATGGTCTCAGGCCTCAAGAAATTCAGAATCTAGTTGAGAAGGCAGACACCTATCTCATTAGCTACAGGGCACGAAAATGAGTGAGATGACAGATAGGAACAAAGTGCTAAAACAAACTGAGAAGGGAGCAGGCTGATTCCATCTGTTATACAAGCACCAGATTCTTGCTATTCAAAGTGTAGTTGAGAGATCAGCAGGGTGGGCATTACCTGAGGGCTTGGTAGAAATACAGCATCACAGGCCTTGTCCCAGACCTGCAGAAGCAGAATCTTCATATTAATAGGATCCCAAGTGATTTATGGGCATGCTAGAGTTTGAAAGGCTCTGTGTTAAATGTCAATGAAAAGGCAGGTACCTGGATGCCTGCTAATGTACCTGACTGCAGCTGCAAGTAGATGTGCTGGAAACATGGGGGGAGGGGGGGGGTATTTTACATCTGTTTGAACTTATGTGAATGCAGGATTTAGAAAAAGCTGCTAATTAGAAGTAAATTAAGCGGTTCTACCAACTCTGAGACCAGACTCAGACCCTTCATGCCTGGGTCTTGGGTAAGAGAGAGGAACAATAACTAGTGTTCCCCACATTCCGAGGTGCCTCATTACTTAAGTCCTGTATTATACTATTAATGACAAAAATGGGACTGGAACCTCACTCTCCTGACTGACCTGCCCTGAGAAGATGTAAAACATATGGAACGGTTATGAATACTGACTCCAAAGTCAGAGAGACCTGGGTTTGAATCCAAGTTTTGCTATCAATCATCTATGTGTATGATCTTGGGAAAGTCACTTGATTTCTCTTAATGTCCCTCAAATTTGGCATTTGTAAGAAGTAGTACTTACTTCAAAGACAGTCAGCAGAATTTATTGAGATAATGTGTCTACAAACTTTAAATCATTGAATGCCCGGCACACAGCAAGAATCCGTAGTGTTTGATATTTTCATTATTTTTAGCTGTAGCAGCAGACTCTGGCCAGCTATTCACCAAACCCACTTTCCTTCACTCCTGGGCACACATCTAGACTACATTTTCCAGAACTCCATTCTGTTTGGAGTAGCCAGGAGGGTATAGTTGGAAGAGACAGGTGCTACTTCCAGACCTGGATGATCAAAACCTCCTGTGTGACCCTCCACTCTCTTTCCTCCACATGCTGCTGGATGGAGTGGCTTTGGAAACCATGGGCTAAAGACAGCAGCCCATCAGTCAGCCCGGGCTTATATGGAGCAAAGCTACACCACCACCATGATAATCATCTTCACCTCACATAAGTTCTTAGGCAGGTAAGATGGGCTCTTATAAGTAAATGCATCATAGAAATAAAGGCTGTTTTCTAGAGGCAATTTGCCTTAATGGTTAGGAACTAGTCTTCTTGAATTCAAACCTCTGATCTTCTACTTCCTGGTTAGTAACCTTAGGCAAGTTAACCTTTATATGCCTCAATTTCCTTAACCATAAAATTGGAAAAATAATAGAATCTACCTCATCTGGTTGTTCTGAGTACTAAGTGGATATGCATAAAGCCACTAAAATAGCATCTAGTACATGACAGGCAATTAATAAACACTGATGGTGTATTACTTTTAAATAAGACATCATATTAAATCAATTACCCAAAACTTCCTGCTTTGTCCATTTGGCTTTTTGACAACTAAAATAAGTAAACTTAGTCCTTTTGTCATCTTTTGGTATTTGTTCAAGAAAACTGAGGGGAACATTTGTAGATGGACTGTCTCACATTTAGGAATTACCCAGACACTGGAGCAGAGGTCTGTAAATAATTATGATATTAGTATAACTCATTTTCCTAACACTCTCTCTGGGTTTCAATACCACAAACATCATAGACTCACGACTGCTGGGTAGGACAGCACAGAAATGCACATTTTCCAAACCATATTTCAAACTGAAAAGATTCTAAAATTCCAAGTCTTTGTTCCAACAGTTAGGAAACTGAGATTCTGAGACATTAGGTACTTTGGCCAAGAACACAGCTTGTTATAAGACAATGGAACAGAATCTAAGTCTCCCAATGCCCCTGTTTCTGGACCATTATATCATCCTGCTCCCCAAGGGGCAGTAAAGAAAAAACAAGAAGCAATGGAACTGAAAAGGAAGAAAAGCTCTGAAAGATCATTCTAGATTTAATTCTAAGATTTCAACTACTCATAAGACACATAGAGTTTTTATCCATCCACAGGCTCCCAATCAGGCCTAATCAAGTGTGGATTCTAACACACCTAATCTTGGGTTTTCAACTTCAGACTACTACATAAGTCTTTCCATTAGTCCAAAGGTCTTTGACTTTGGCTGTACATTAGTGTCATATGAGAAAAATTTGGAAAAACACTTATGCCTGAACCCTACCCCAGATTAATTAAATCAGAATCTCAGGATAGGGGCTCAAATATCACTTTTTTAAAAGTTCCCAAGTAATTTTAAAATGCACTCGCACTTACAAACCAATGCTTCAACTCAAGGATTTTGAGGGCTAGCGGGGGAAAGAAATGCTTCCAAAACTGAGATGCTAGGGTTTTGACTGAACATCCCCGCCCCACAAAAAACCTCCAAGGCATTCACTCAATAAACATTCAAGAACTTCTTTGTGCTAGCTGCTAAGGATATAAAAGCAATAGACCACAGTTCCTTGTCTCGAGTGCAAACTGCCTCCATCAAGTGGACTGGACATCTTGGTCAACGCGTATCTCCTCCCTGCTGAGCAGCCCTGCCCCCTCCAAATTAGTCTCTGTGGTCCTAAATGATGATCTATAGTTGGAGCTGAGAAAAAGAGATGGTTAATAACCTTCTCAAATGACTCTGTCCTTGCTGGAACCTGAACTCAAAACTGACATCGAAAAAAACAACCAGCCTTTTCATTATTAGATGTTATCTTTTCCCGATTAGTGGGCCTCCGAGAGGTCAAAGCAGAGTGAAGAAATGCAATTTATTTATGACTGGGTGAATAATCAATTACTATGGAGATCTGTGTAATACTTCTTGATATTCATCATGTGCAGACTCTGTTGAAAATGCTTAAAGCCACTTGTTTTCATAGGTCCACAAAGTGTTTGATGGCAATGTAGTGGTTCCAATAAATGAAACTGTTAGGAATTAATGGGCTACAGTAAGTCTTGGGTAGAACAAGGCTGAGAATACCTGCTCTATCATCAGTAATCAGGCTTATGTGACATACTTAATCACCATCAGATATTGAGTTTTACAGGCAGCTCCGTGGTTGAGTTATTAACAAATTCTTCTTCTTTTTTTTTTAATCTGGAAAGACCTTGACATTTGAAAGATGTTAAAAGAATCTCTACACACAGGCAACGATTCAAAGGATAATTTGTCCTTTGTGAAATGATGAGTAGAAAGCTGTTACGGTGTCTCTCCTATCAAAGATCATTAGCCTTTAATGAAACATGGTTCTGAGTACAATATCACTTATTATAGAGACTTAATTAAATTAATTATACAAACTATGATTTCATAGATAAAGTAAATGTTTAAGTATTTTTTCCCAACAAGTTGAGTACAGCATCTCCAAAGGATTCCCTTTAGACCAAATTTGCCAAAATAGAAAAATATCAAATGTCTCACACCCACAGAAACAATAATAAAACCAAGTAAGATGATCCAAAACGAATCCTTAAAAACATAGATCATCAAAAGCTTTGTTAACTCCAAAGGGAAAATTGGCAAGATGACCACACACTCCTCTTTTTGGCCCAAGTTTTCCAATGGATGGGCTACATTAGGACAAGAGACCTTTCCCTGAGGATGGGAAGCACCAGGCCTTCAGTAAAAAATTAAGCCTCAACTCGGGTCACAAGGTTCAAGAATGCTTGGCTGCAAGTGGCAAAGAAAGAACCCATATCTATGCTGGGCCATTAGCATCAAAGCTGGGGGGTAAAGGGAGCCTTCTGATTCAGAGAGATGAAAAAGGAACCCAAGCATATTGGGATTAAGTAGAAGAGGGGAAGTTGATCCTAAATAATGGCTCTGATTTTCTGAAAGCCAGGAGGAGCATGGTGCATGACTACTATATATTTTAAAGAAGTAGGAAGAAATAAATTATCAAAAGCATTATTGGACAGTTAAGTTAGGATACTACAGTAAACTTATAAACTGCAGAGTGGGACTGAAAAAAAAGGGGTAGGGTAAGTAAGCACATCAGTGATTACAACAGTGTGATATTGTGATCTGTAATAAGAAAAATATATGTGATCTTCATCCACTCTTCCTGGCACAGAGTTCTTGAAACTCTTGGAATTTCCTAAGTGATAAGAGCAATAAAGGCGCCTTGTTATGTTAATGAGGTGACTCTGGACATCTCCTAAGAATGGGGCCATTGCCAGGAAAACCAACCATGTGATTGAAGGATTGGGACTTTTAGTCCCACCTCCTGACCTCCAGGAGGGAGAGAGGCTGGAGGCTGAATTAATTGCCAATGGTCAATGATTTAATCACTCATGGCTATGTAATAAAGCCTCCCTAAAAACCCAAAAGGATGCATTCAGAGAGCTTCCAAGTTGGCGAAACAGAACACTTTCAACATGTCACCATGCCAGCCCTAAGCTCCACAAGGAGAGAAGCTCCTTTGTTCAGGACTTTGCCCCATGTATCTCTTCGTCTGGCTGTTGATTTGTGTCTTTTGATATCCTTTGTAATAAACCAGTAATCTAGTGAGTCAATGGGTTTCCTGAGTTCTGTGAGCTGCTCTAGCAAATTAACTGAACCGAAGGAAGGGGTTGTAGGAACCTTTGATTTATAGCCGGTTGGTCAGAAGCACAGGTGACGACCTGGACTTGTGGCTGGTATCTCAGGTAGGGGCAGTCTGGTGGGACTGAGCCTTTAACTGGTGGAATCGGGTGCTCTCTCAAGGTACTGTATCAGAATGAGTTGAACTATAGGACACTCAGCTGGTGTCAGAGAATTGCTTGGTGGTGTGGGGAAAAAACACATACATTATAATTGGAGCCCAGAATATTCAAATGGAGAACACACAGAACCACAGAAAACCTAACTTATAGCTTTACCATACCAAGAGACAATAACAATGTAGCTACAGCTAGTATTTATAGAATACTCACCTCTCTCAGGCACTGTATGAAGCCTTATATATGGATAGTCTCATTCTTACAACTGTATGAAGAGAGTGGACATGATTCTCATCGTATAGTTGGAAAAGCCAAGTTATACAGGACTTAAATAACTGGTCAAGGTCATTCTGACTTTAAGTGGTGGAGCTGGTGTTAGAAGCCCTTGCTCATAATAATATACTACACTGCCCCCACTACAGAAGAAATAGCCATAACTGGAAACAATGAAGATCCACACCATGTGACATAGGCACCAGGAGAAAAAAGGAAAGCAAAGGCAGTGATACTGAGATCATAAGAGGCCAGTGGCTAAAGACCACTGGTCTTTGCTGAAAGACAGTCTCCACATAGGTTATCAGTCAACATGCTACAGAGTTAGGTTCAGCAGTGAAGTCAAAGGCAAGTCTGGAGACTTGCACTTAACAGTGTTCTAAACTTGAAGCTCAAAGAGAAGCTCTACAAGCTCCCTCCACCCCCAAAATTAGAGTTAAGATTGAAATAATAAGAATAACCTTAAGATTCCATCTTTCACACTTAGGAAAAGAAGAGCTCCTGGTAAGGACCGACCCAAAACAAAGCCATTTGCAACCCTCACAGTATGGAAAATACGTGATCAAGAAGAATATTTTCTAGACCCAAAAGACAAAGAGCAAATGGCCAAGCTGATTCCTTGTTTAGAAATATAACTACCACGGTCAGAGGATTCCCAAGAGCAAAAAGAGCCTATCCTGCTTCTTTACTTGTCCTGCCCCGTTGAATGCCAGCTGCGATCCATGCCACCTCACTGGTCCATTTCACACTCTCTGAAATAGGAATGGCCATCCCTACCATTCTAGATCAGTTGTTCTCTTTAGGCAAATGTATCCAATTCCTGAATAGCTGACCCACCCATATCACCCCCAACATCATCTACTCAAGGCTGGCATATTCATCTTCCCAAAGGGGACCCCAGAGAGTAGGATTCTCCTGCACAACAACTTATAATCCTCTTATCGACTCCTCAAATAAGGTCACTGTTACTACTGAACTCACAGGAGAATTTCTCCAAGCCACTTATTATAGAAAGAATCTTCTATTCTAGAATGATGACACTATTAACTAGGTTAGTTTATAAAATAATGGCCTTGACTCCCAAACCCGACAAAGATACCACCAGAAGCAAGAGATGGAGAGGGGAGAGAAGAGAGAGAAAAGAAGAGGAAGGAAGAGGAAGGGGAGGAAAAGGGGAGGAAGGGAAGAGGAGAGAAAGAGAAAAAATAAAGGAGGATGAGGGAAGAAGGGACAAAGGCAAGAGATGGGGAAAGGTGGCTGGATAGTGGTTTATTTCCCTAATGAAAATATCAGGAAAATACTGAACATTTAATATCATTAGTAATCAAGTAGAGCTTGTCTCAGTCATGTAAATCTAGTACAAATTAAAAACAAAACTATTTTTAGGGGCGCCTGGGTGGTTCAGTCAGTTAAACATCCTTAGGCTCAGCTCATGATCTCAGGGTCTATGAGTCTGAGCCCGCGTCAGGCTCTGTGCTGACAGCTCAGAGCCTGGAGCCTGCTTCAGATTCTGTGTTCTCTCTCTGCCCCTCCCCTGCTCGCACCCTGTCTCTCTGTCTCTCAAAAATGAGTAAAGGTTAAAAAAAAAACTATTTTTATAATGTAGCATATTCAAAGAAAGAATTTATTAGATATATATTATTATTAAATATGTGCCAACAAGGAACTCAGTAAAATGGAGCATTTATTTTGAATTAATTTCTTTTAGAAAATGGTGCAGAATTTGTCCTAGCCTGGTGGAAAGGATAAGCATGTTCATTGTGAAGCACTAGTTTTCAACCTATTGGAAGTGAGACAGCAAAGGTCCATTGCCACCATCCCTATTTGACTTAACTTTAGAAATATTAACAGAAAACTACTGAAGAAAAAATTAAGTGCAAAGATGGTGAAGGGGGAAAAAAATAAAAGTATCACCCAGAAAACATGTTTGTAGTCCTAGAAAGGTAACCAGAAAATGACTTGCTTGAAATTGAGTATATAAAATAAATCCACAAAACTCAATAACTTTTGCATATACTAGTGCCAGACAGCTTAAAAGTAAAAAGTCGGGTGAAATAAATGATATTTGCAACAGCAATACAAAACATTAAATATTCATTTAACTTGAGACACAACAAGACTTGAAGAAAACTGTAAAACTCTATTAAGAGAAATAAAGAAAACCTGAATAAATGGACTAATGCTCCCTGATCCGAGGGTAAATTTCCAACTTCTTCTGAGAAGAAGAGGAGAAAGCAGAAAAACTGGGCATTATGGGGGACATGGAATGAGCCCCTGGGCTTGAAAGGGACAGTTAAGGGCATAGAGCTGGTTGAGGTGATGAAACTATGTCCTACACTGACTTATAAATTAATACAGTATCTATTAAGATCTACTGGAACACTTTCTAGAACCAGACAAGTACACAGTAAAACTCATCTGGAGGAATAAGAAATAACAAAGACTTTTTTTACTTTAAAAAAAAGTGAAGTTGGATCATTCCACTGGATTATAAACTATAAAGCTTCAGTTACTGAAACTATATGGGGCTGTATTAAAACAAATATCACCGAGTTGACATACACTTGGGTAACAGAATTCAAACTAGTAGAGGAAAGTAATAAATGACATATTAGAAGCAACCAAAAGTGGAAGAAAGACAGGAGACATGAAAAGATACCCAACATCTGATCATCAGGGAAATGCAAATCAAAATCACAACAAGATACCACCTCACACCTGTCAGAATGGCTGGTATAAAAAAGACAAGCAATAACAAGTATTGGTGAGGATGTGGAGAAACGGGAACTCTTGTGCACTGTTGGTGGGAATGTAAATTGGTGTGGCCACTGTGGAAAACAGTATGGAGGTTCCTAAAGAATTAAAAATAAAAATATCATATGACCCAGTTATTCCACTACTGGGTATTTACCCAAAGAAAACAAAAACACTAATTTGAAAAGATACATGCCACCCTGTCTCCTGCAGCAATATTTACAACGGCTGAGATACAGAACCAACCTAAGTGTCCATCAATAGATCAATGTATAAGGAAGATGTGGTATGTGTATATATATATATATATATATATATACAATGAAATATTACTCAACAATAACAAGAAGGAAGGAGATTTTGCCATTGTGAGAACATGGATGGACCTAGAGGGTATTATACTAAGTGAAGTAAGTCAGAAAGAGTAAGACACATACCATGTGATAAACAAAACAAATGAACAGATAAACAAAAAAAGCAGACCCATAAACACAGAGAACAAACTGATGCTTTCCAGAGTGTAGTGAATGGGAGGACGGGGTGGGCAAAACAGGGGAAGGGGAGTGGGAGGTCCAGGCTCTCAGTTATGGAGTAAATCATGAGGATGAAAAGTACAGCACAGGGAATACAATCAGTGGTTTTGTAATAGCATTGTATGGTGGCGACAGATGGTATCTTCACCTGTGAGCACAGCGTAACACACAGACTTGTCAAATCACTATGTTGCACACCGGAAATGAATATAACACTGTGTGTCAACTATCCTTCAATAAAAAAAAGTGGGAAAAAGAACTGTTATTAAATACAAACTTAAAAATGATTTATTGTGCCTTACATACCGGGAGACAAAATAACAAATCTCAAACAGGGCAGCAAATTGTGTATTAAAACCGATTTTAACTAAAGTTGACCCTTGAACAGCATGGGTTTGAACTGCGTGAGTCCATTTCCACATGAATTTTTTTCAGTTAATACAGTACAGGACTGTAACTATTTTCTTTTCCTTGTGATTTTCTTAATAACATTTTCTTTTCTCTAACTTACTGTGTAATGAGACTACAGTATATAATACATATGACATACAAAATATGTGTAAATTGACTATTTAAGTTATCAGTGAGGCTTCCAGCCAACAATAGATTATTAGTGTTAAGCTTTTGGGGAGTCAAAAGTTATATGTGGAGTTTTAGCTGTGCGAGGGTTGGCGCCCCTAACCCTTATCTGATAAAGATGAGAGAATAGTCTTACTACTAAAAAAATAAAAAAGACCAATGGGCTTGGGAAATTAATTAGTTAATTAGAAGTAGTGTGGAAATATGACAAATGTAACTAACAAAACTTTCACTATTCAAAACAGTATATATAAAGAACTTATGTAAATATATACAAAAAATTGAGATCTATTCATTAAGGGAGCCAGAGAAGATGTTCCACTTAACCCAAAGGAAATCTAAAGGAGTGAAAAAGAGGGAGAGAGAGAGAGAGAGAGAAATTTAACAGTTCTAGCCATTAAAGCATCACAAACTAAAACAACTTTAAGATATCCCTGAATAAATAACTACAGACAGGAAAACTCAATGCTGGTGGTTATATGGAGGGAGAAAAGTAAGCTGCTGATGGTAGATTTAGTGGAGGGTGGTAATTGTGTCATGTCCTTCAGTAGCAAATAAGGCAGATTCCTCCTTCCATGTGATATCCTAGGAGGTAGCTGGGCTTCTGACAGAGGTGGCATACAACTGCCAAGGAAGAAAACTGAAAGTATATCAGCCTTGGCAAATAGCAGCCATCCCATTACAGAGTTTGGCACAGAGGGGCTAAGAGGTCCCAGAAAACAGTAGAACCAGTAATTTTCAAATGTACCAAAAGGACTTGGACAATGAGAGTCTTCTGGTGTTCATATGGACTGAAGTACAGAGATCCTTCCCCAAAATGTACACATAGCCCCTTGTAACTCTGTTACAACCTTACAGCTAAAAACAACACCCCAAACATAAAGTTCCCAATTAACCCAAGAATTACACTTCTAGGAATATACCAAAGAGAAACAGAAACATAGATCCACACAATAACTTGTACACGAAAGTTCATAGCACCTATTATTCATCATAGCCAAAAGGTGGAAACAACACAAGTGAATAGTGTTCAGCCATAAAAAGAAATGAAGTTCTGGTACATGCTACAACATGGATGAATCCTGCAAACATTATGCTAAGTGAAAGAAGCTAGTCACAAAGGACTACATATTGTATGGTTCCATTTAGTAAAATGTCCAGAATCAGCAAATCCATAGAGACAGAAAAGAGATTGGTGGTTGCCTAGCACTGAGAGAATTAGGGTACTGGTAATGGGTGCAGGTTTTCTTTTTAGATTAATGAAATGTTCTAAAATTGGGATAGTTGTATAACTGTGCATATGCTAAAAAGGCACTGAATTATACACTTTCAAGGGTGATTGCATGGTATGTGAATTACATCTTGATAAAGCTGTTTTTAAAAAACCCATATAACACATCATTAATATGAACCTCCTTCCCACCCTGATAAATGGAGGTCTGCAGCCAAATTTAACTTAATTTTGGAAAATAAGCTAACAGGATGTTTCTGGTAGCTCAATCTTTCAGAACAACATCCTGCCTACTACCCAGCACATTACAACTTTTCTTTTCTTTTTTTAATGTTTTATTTATTTCTAGGAGAGAAAGAGAGAGAGAGAGACAGCATGAGCAGGGGAGGGTCAGAGAGAGAGGGAGTCACAGACTGAAACAGGCTCCAGGCTCTGAGCTGGCAGTCAGCACAGAGCCTGACGCGGGGCTCGAACCCACGAACCGCGAGATCATGACCTAAGCTTAACCGACTAAGCCACCCAGGCGCCCCACATTACAACTTTTCAATAGGAACCTTAGTAGAGTTCTCAGCCTCTCTTGGTCCTAACAGTCCTCTCTTCTCTTCTTCTCTTCTCTTCTCTTCTCTTCTCTTCTCTTCTCTTCTCTTCTCTTCTCTTCTCTCTCTTTCTTTCTTTCTTTCTTTCTTTCTTTCTTTCGTCTTTTAAATTCAGTTTAATTCTCTATCAAAATAGAACCAGTGTTAGCTCCTGTTTTCCTTCCCAATAAGTCTGCCAAAAACACACACTTCAATTCAATTTCCACACCTAGTGTTATGCTCTTAACAACAGGAGATAAGGCTTGGGAATCACAAGATCTTTCTTCTATGCCAATACAACTAAAAGCTTTCTCTTATCCCCCTAACACAACTTTCATTTCAGATTTTCTAATTCACTTTTATATTTCCCACTGATTTCCCATTCTATTCCTGGCACTTCCTTCCCTTTCTCTTTGTCTCAGCTGCTTCAAAGACCAGCTTGTCTTCTGTGCAGCCCAGACCTCCTGCCCACTGCTCCCTTACATTTTGGTCAAAGATTTATTTTCATTCTTTGCCAACCTCTCTCAGCCTGGATGTCCCCCAATCTCATCCCTCAACAAGCCATCTGTAAATTCCATGTTCTGGCTCTTCTTCCTAACGATAGCCAATCACAGACCCTCAAGGAGAGACCAGGTGGTGGCATCCAGGTGGTCTGTGTGTGGCTTGAATGCCCTCTGGCCTTGCCTCAGAGCCTCCTCAGTTGCCACACAAGCAGCTGAGGGCTACTGTCCCAAGCCCTCCCAACACTTCCAGACTCTGGTTGACAAATCCACAGAGATTCCATGCCCTTGGCCATGCCATTTCTCCACCCAAACAAAGGCAAAGAGGACAAAGACATCATAGTGTTCTCTATTGAAAAAGAAATATCTGTTCATAGCAGCACTCTCAACAATAGCCAAAACATGGAAAGAGCCTAAGTGTCCATCAACAGAAGAATGGATCAAGAAGATGTGGTTTATCTATACCATGGAATACTACATGGCAATGAGAAAGAATGAAATCTGTCCATGTGTAGCAACATGGATGGACCTTGAGGGTGTTATGCTGAGCGAAATAAGTTAGGCAGAGAAGGACAAATATCATATGTTTGCACGTATAGGAGTATTAGGAGGAACTTAAGGGAGGACCATGGGGGAGAAGAAGGGGGGAAATGGTGGGGGAGAGGGAGAGAGGCAAACCATGAGAGACTCTTGAATGATGAGAACAAACTGAGGACTGATGGGTGTGGGGGGAGGGGGGAAATGGTCATGGAGGAGGGCACTTGTGGGGATGAGCACTGGGTATTATATGGAAACCAACTTGACAATAAACTATTTGTAAAAAAAAAAAAAAAAAGAAATATCTGAAGTCTTGCAAATTTGTATGTATCCCATTAGGTTCTAACTGCCTTGGGTTCAAATACTGGCTCTGTCTTACTAAGTGAGTGACTGTGCAGGCAACATGCTTAACCCCTCCAAGTCTCAGCTTCCTTATTTGTGAAAATGGGGATAATCAGGGGAGCCTGGGTGGCTTAGTCGGTTAAGCATCCGACTTTCGCTTGGGTCGTGATCTCGCGGTTCGTGGGTTCAAGCCCCGCGTCGGGCTCTGTGCTGACTGCCAGCTCAGAGCCTGGAGCCTGTTTCAGTCTGTGACTCCCTCTCTCTCTGACCCTCCCCTGCTCACGCTGTCTCTCTCTCTCTCCTAGAAATAAATTAAAAAAAACATTAAAAAAAAAAAAGAAAATGGGGATAATCAATTCTAAGGATTGAATGAGGTAGTTCAAGTAAAGAGCTTGGGATTGTGGTCATTCTATCAGTTCATATAAAGCGAAATCATAGATTACTCTTTACATGAGGACAATATAAAAATCAGATGATAAAATGCCATTACTGTCTGAGACCAGCTCTTTACAAGGACAGAAATGGAGAACTCCCCATCCACCCTCCCTTGTTGCTATGCAGCCTTCTGCAGGCAGAGCCTGTTAGCTCGGAAAATCTGCTCCGTGTGGTTATAACAGCTCTGCAAAGCCGGAGAAACCTCTTTCTTTCTGTTCCTCCCCTCAGCCAGTTCAGGCCAATCTGTGTTTTTCCCAAGACAAAACTGCAGTCCCTGCAAGACACAGCTTTGCAGAAATCCTTGCCCATTCTGGGGGCTGCAAAGCCATCCAAGCCTGTTGGGCTGGAACAAAACTCGCCTCTCTTCGAACCCCGGTAGCATGGTGTCTGTTGGCAGCTGCTGCCACAGGACTGCAGGTGGTGGTACAATGATACCATGTCATCAGGGAGATCAAGGTCAGGGGAACTTTCAGGCCTTTGAAGACAATGACTTTAATGTTGTTGGAGTTATTTTACCCTCTGTTCCCTTTTCATTTAGGGAAGTAAATCCCAGAGCAAACCTCAAGCCTCGTTCTTCTATGTGACAAGCCAACAACCCCTCTCTCCGAACCTTGACCTGCTGTCCAAATGTGGCCCATTCATCTTACCTATTATTAATTCACAGCCTTCCCCACAACACACTACTTCAGTAGAGCAGGTTTGCTGTGCCCCTGGGGCTGTTTCCTCATTCCATGAACTTAGACAAAGCCTAAATATGTTCCTAGACACAAATATGTGTGCATGCATTTGTGCATTCAGCAAACATATGTTATGCACCTACAATATGGGTTGGGCACTGTGCTGGGGGAAAGGGATATAAAGACAGTAAGATAGTCCTTTGAGAAACTCATAATTCAGGGGAGGGCGTTGAGGGGGTAGTTAACTGACAAGCTCAGAAGGGTAGAATATGCTAAGAGTAATCTAAATAAGAGACCCTCACCTTCTCTTGCCCAATGGCTCCCAAAGCGGTACCTTAATGCAGCTCAAAAAGGAAAGAGATAGCCAAAGACAATTCTGTGCAAATAGATGTTCATATGTGTGTGTGTCTTCCTGGGTACCCCACACAGGCACACTCCACCACAAACTATTCATCGTGGTGCCTTTCTAAAAATCCCACAATATACATCTTACATCTTGAAATTTATTATGTTCCATTCCATTGGGCAGAAGGTCAGAGGGAACATTTCTGTGAGTCATACTTCAGTGGATTTCTACATCCTGTTAAATGCACATTCATGTTCTCAGAGATGTCAGAAACAGACCGCCCGGCTCCCCTTCCCTGTAACCTAAAGTGAGGGTGGCCATTCTATCTTGTGGACACACTCCTCCCTTTGGGCTCAGGTACCAGCCAGGAGGCTGTAGGGAGACTCCTCCAGAGGAGCTGACTTTGCTCTCTTCTTAGCTGGTGGAGTTCTGATGCATTCCTGCCCTTGACCTGGCTGCTGACCTTGAGCTGCCAGGATTTTATTCTGGGCCCCCAGGACCCTGGGCTCCAGTTTCCTGGCTTGAGATCTAGAATCTGTATTCATTCATTCATTCATTCATTCAGGCACTTATTTATTGAACCCCCACTCTGTGGCTAGTACCATTTCAGATGCCAGGGATACATAATTGAGTTAGGCACACAGGTCTGCTCTCATCAAACCTTCATTCTAATGGAAGAGACAGCTAATAGTAAGCAGATAAGTAAATAAATGAGAAATTATTAAAAGTGATAAGTCCTATGAGAAAACACAAATAAAACAGGGTAATGCATTTCAAAGTAACACCGGGGGAAGTTATTTTTAATAGGTTACACAAGAAAGGCTTCACTAAGGTGACATCTGAGCTTAGACTTAAGCCATGATGAGGGGTAGGGGGAGGACAGGTAGATGCCAGTAGGCCTCTGTACAGAGTTTGGATTTCATTCCAAGTACAAGGGGAACCCACTGGAGAGTTTCAAGCAGAAGGGTGACATGATCTGATTCAGTGCATCCAAAGGGCTCTGGATTCTGGCCCTGTAGCATCTACCTGTTCCTCCTTTCCTTGGATAGCCTCTCTTTAGGTTACTACACTTGAGTTTCCCCAGCCTCTCTACTGTCCATAATGAGAGAGGAAGGTAAGCCTTCTCAATGAGCAGACCCAACCCCTTTCATTCACCTAAATGCCTTATTCCCTAATCAACATGGTCTGTGTGTTCATTAGCTCAGTCCGCTGATTGCAGAGTAAACTTCTCCTTCAACAAAACTGCAAATTCTCATTCCCTTTAAAGCCACCAGCTTGGCAGCTTACCAAGTTCAGCACAGTAATAGATTTCCTGAATGGCATTCAAACTTGCCATCTCTCATTCTGTCACGGGTCAGGTGAGATACCTCACTTAGAATGCAAGAAACCTACCAAAACACCTGGGGCTACCATGGACACCTGAAAAACCACTAAATCATGATGAATTCACTATCCCCTCTGTCAGCCACCACCATACCTCCTTCCTCCTGCAGCCAAAATCTTCAATGGAAGTAGTGTTCTAGCATTAAAAATTCCACTCAGGAACCCAGAATAGCCAAAACATTCTTTGAAAAAATATCAGAGTACTCATACTTCTTGATTTCAAAAGTTACTACAAAACTACAGTAACCCATCAAGACGGTGGCACTGGTATTAAGTACAGACATACAGATCAACGGAACAGAACTGAGAATCCAGAAATAAACTTTTACATTTATGATCAACTGATTGTTTTTTTGGTTTTTTTTTTTTTTTTTACAAATAGTTTATTGTCAAATTAGTTTCCACATAACACTCAGTGCTCATCCCCACAAGTGTCCTCCTCCATGCCCATCCCCCCCTCCCCTCCACATCCATCAGTCCTCAGTTTTTGTCAGCATTCAAGAGTCTCTCATGGTTTGCCTCTCTCCCTTTCCCCCACCATTTCCCCCCTTCTTCTCCCCCTTGTTCCTCAGTTAAGTCCCTCCTAATCCTCCTATATGTGCAAACATATGGTATTTGTCCTTCTCTGCCTGACTTATTTCGCTCAGCATAACACCCTCAAGGTCCATCCAAGTTGCTACACATGGCCAGATTTCATTGTTTCTCATTGCCATGTAGTATTCCATGGTATAGATAAACCACATATTTTTGATCCATTCATCCGATGATGGACACTTAGTCTCTTTCCATGTTTTAGTTATTGTATGATCAACTGATTTTTGACAAGGCTGCCAAGACCACCAATGGGGAAATAATCATTTCAATAAATGATGTTGGAATAACTGGATATCCACATTTAAAGGAAAGAAGTTGGATCCCTACCTCATATCATATACAAAAACCAATTCAAAATGCATTATCAATCTAAACTTAAGATCTAAAACCATGACACTCTTAGAAGAAAACAAAGAGTACATCTTTATGACCTTGGATTAGGCAATGGCTTCTTAGAGACGACACCAGAAACACAGTGACCAAAAAAAAAAAAAAAGATAAATCAAACATTTTTAAAATTTAAAACATTGTGCTTCAAAGGATACCATCAAGAAAATGAAAAGACAGCACACAGAATAGGAGAAAATATGTGCAAACCATCTGATAAGGGACTTGTATCCAGAATATATAAAGAACTTACAATTCAATAATAAAAAGACAAACCAATTTTTAAATGAACAAAGGGAAACAATACACCATGATACACCTATTAGAATGGCAAAAACCTAAACACCAACACCACCAAATGCTGGCAAAGATGTGGAGCAACAGGAGCTCTCATTCATTGCTGGCTGGACTGCAAAATGGTGCAGCCACTTTGGAAAACATTTTGGAAGTTTCTTACAAAGGTAAAGTTACTCTCACCTTATGATTCATCAATTTTTGTCTGTTATGTTTACCCAATTGAGTTGAAAGTTATGCCTGCCTATGCACACGGATGTTTATAGCAGTGTTGTTTGTATCTACCAAAACTTGGAAGCAACTACCTCCTTCAGTAGGTGAATGGAAAAATTGGGGCACATCCAATGGAATATCATGCAGCACTAAAAAGAAATGAGCTATCAAACCATGAATATACAGGGGGATACTTGAATATATATTAATTACTAAGTCAAACAAGCCAAACTGCAAGTCTACATACTATATTATTCTAACTCTATGACATTCTTGAAAAGGCAAAACTATGGAAACAATAAGATCAGTGGATACCAGGGTGAGAAGGGCAGAAAAGATAAACAGATGGAGCGTGAAGGAGGCCTTTTAGGGCAGTAAAACTATTCTGTCTGATAGATATTATAATGGTGGATACATGTCATTATACATTTGTTAAAACCCAGAGCGTACAACACCAAGAATAAACTGTAATGTAAACTGCGGACTTTGGGTGCTAAGGATGTTCAATGTAGGTTCATTAATTGTAACAAATGCACCATATTAATGGGAGCGGGGCTACTCATGTGAAAGGGCAGGGGGGTTCAGTTCAATTTTGCTGTGAACCTAAAACTGCTCTAAAAAGTAAAAATTGGTTGTCAAAAACATAATATTAGTGGCCAAAGGATTTGAACAGTTCTTCAAAGATAGCATACAAATAGCCAATAAGTATATGAAAAGATATTCTACATCATTAGCTACCAGGGAAAGGCAAACCAAAACCACAATTAGATACCACTTCATATCCACTGGGATGGCTAAAATCAAACAGACAAACAATAGCAAGTATCAATGAGGATATGGAGAAACGAGAACCTTCACACACTGCTGGTAGCATTGTAAAACAGTGCTTTTGAAAACTCTGGGAAAACACTGGCAGTTCCTTCAATGGGTAAACACAGAGTTACTATATTACCCAGCGATTCCACTCCTAGAGAAAACTGAAGACATGTCCACACAAAAACCTGGACATGAGTGTTAACAGCAGCATTGTTCACAATACCCAAAAAGTAGAAACAACCCATGTATCCATAAACTGATGACTAAAATGTGTTATATACACATACAGAATATTATTCGGCAATCAAAAAGAAACAAAGTACTGATATTTGCTAAAACATGGATAAACCTTGACAATGCCATGCTAAGTAAAAAAAGTTACATACAAAAGGCCACGTATTATATCATTCTATTCACATGAAATGTTCAGAATAGACAAATCCACAGAAACAGAAGTAGGCTAGTGGTTGCATAGGGCCAGGAGGAAGAGTAGATGCAGAGACTCCTAATGGGCACAGGGTTTATTTTGGGGGTGATGAAAACATTTAAAAATGAAGCGATGTTGATGGTTTGGACAATCCTGAGAACATATAAAAATCATCAAGTTTTCCACTCTGAATGGATGAGTTTTTTAATATATAATTTGTATCTCAACAAAGCTGTTTATTTAAGAAACAGAAACAAACACAAAACCTCCATTAGAGGCCCACTGCTGCCCAGACCCAACACAGCTCACAGAACATTCTTGCTCCCTCTTCCAACACTACTTCTTCTACCTTCCTGAGGACATTTTACAAACTATTTGTTGATATCCCCACAACATTTAGAAAGAAAAACAAGCTCGAGCTCTTCATTCCACCCAAGACTAGGGAGCGATAAAGTATACTCACAAATTTCCAGTGGCACAGAAGCCAGAATTATGATCATGTAACGCCATATTTTAGCTGAGAAGAGTTCATTACAATATATATTTTTAAAGCAGTGCTGAGAATGATAATCAACACTCACAAAATTAAATCTTCTCACTGCATACGTGGTGTTTTCTCCCAAGTCTTATTAATAACACACATCACTCACCAGTATGTACATAAAAGAGAAACAACAGACAGGAGAAGAGAGAGGGGCAGAACAGAAGATAAGCATTCTGTTAATATGCACCATCCTAAATCATGTGACAGTGACAGACCTGAGGCCATGGGTGTGTCCCAGGTCTGGGATAATAATAATCTCTGCTGCCTGGTGCTAGCTGGGTGACTCTGGAATGTTCTTTGCCAGGGTTTGGGATTCCCCATAACTACAGTGAATTGGAACTAATTTCTTTTTGATAATTTTTTCAAAATTTATCACACCCTTAGAGATAATTGGAGCTGCCCTGGAATGTCGACTGCTACACAAAAATTTTGGTGCCATGGAAACTACTGACAGGAGAAAAATATGAAAATGTATACCCTTGTAAAACTTCCTAACGTGCTAAAATCAGCAGTTCTCTTTGAAGAGCCAAGTGTAATACTTGCCAATCGATCTGTTTTAGGATCCAAATGGCTTTGCTCAAACCGCTATAGCCCCACTGGGCGAAAAAAGCTTTGGCACTTAAAAAATGATTAAAAACTCCCTGCTATTTATAATGATGGAGAAATGTCACTGAGAATCAAATGTTTTGTCAGTGGAAGAATATGGCTGTCTGGAAAAGGCTGTAGATACATGCAGAGAAAGTAATGACGGGGTATCTGTAGGCACCCACTGCTCTCCTCCAAGGGAACTCATGGGACAACCTTTTGTTTCTTTGTTTGTTTGTTTGTTTTTCTCTCTCTCTCTTTTTTGAAGTGCAGGGTTTCTCACCTTCTCATTCACCTGAACCCTGGGATAGTATGAGACAAGCTAGTCAGACTCCAGGGTGTTACATGTTTCTCACTACAGAGTGTCACCATTTTTGTTGTTGTTGTTGTTTTTCTCTTCACTCTCAAAATAAAGCCAGCATCTCTCACCCCATAGTAGATATTCAGGAAAGCTGATCTAGAAATAAAAAACTGGACCTACTACACCATGCAGAGAAAGCAATGCAGAAAATAAACACACAGCAGTACTGCTCTCAGGATTTGATATTCAGGATTCTGCTATGCAACCAGATAACCAGGCTACTTATAGCAAAATACTCCACCAGCATGCCAAGCAAGAACCTGTGCTAAGGTCTCTACCAGCCTCTCCTTCTCCCATGGGGAACCTCAACTCCAACCAGACAAACCTACTAAGCTCCCAATAGCTGTCCCATGTACCTGGAGCCATCCCACTTTGTCCCTACCACTGATTTAATGTCACGTGCAGCACTGCTATGTTTATTCCTCCTTCAAAGACTGGGATAAAACCTTCCTTTTGCTCCACAGTCACTCTCTCTGTTGAACATGGTTTTTATATAGTGTTTTAATATATAGAAGTGTTTCCGTTGATTCATTAGCATGGGTGTGCTTGTGTTGTTTCCTATTTGTTAATCACATGCTCTGCTATAGAACAAAAGATTTTAGTATTCTCATCTCAATAAATTATAGACTTTCTCACTCCTCCTCTCTTCACTGCTGCTTCTCAAAATTTTCAACTTGTACTCTTTCTTGTATGTGCTTCTCAGATGTAGGTCAATCAACTTAGCCATGTGTATTAGGGTTCTCTAGAGAAACAGAACCAATAGGAACTAGATAGATAGATAGATACATAGATATATTGATGTATTTGTTATATATCATAATATATAATAACATAATATAATATATATTAGACATTAGATTTATTATAAGGAACTGGCTCAGGTGAATATGAAAGCTGAAAAGTCCTACAATCTGCTGCCTCCAAGTTGGAGACTCAGGAATGATGTTGGTGCAGTTTCAAGGCCCAAGAGCCAGAGAGCTAATGGTGTAGATTCCAGTCCAAGTTTGAGGCTTTGGAACCAGAAGCACCAAGAGCCAGAAAAGATCAATGTCCCAGCCCAACGGTCAGGCAGATGGCCACCCCTCCCTTCCTCCACCTTTTTGTTCAATCCAGGCCCTCAACAGATGTGATGATGCCCACCTACACTGGGGAGGCTTCACCCAGTCTACCAATTCAAATGTTAATCTCTTCCAGAAGCACCCTCACATACATATCCAGAAATAATATGTAACCAGCTATCTGGGCATCCCATCATCCAGGCAAGTTGACACAATAAATTAGCTATCAGACTATGAAAGCATACAAGAAAAAAGCTAACCATTTAAAAAATTAGTTTAATGTTTATTTATTTTTCACACACACACACACACACACACACACACACACACAGAGTGTGAGTGGGGAAGGGGCAGAGAGGGAGGGAGACACAGAATCTGAAGCAGGCTTCAGGCTCTGAGCTGTCATCACAGAGCCCCAGTGCAGGGCTTGAACTCACAAACCATGAGATCATGACCTGAGCCGAAGTCAGACGCTTAGCCAACTGAGTCACCCAGGTGCCCCCCAAGAAAGGTAACCATTTTTTAATGATTACTTGTTAAAAGTCATAAACAGTTTTTATTTTCTTCCTATCAGCATATAAATTTATGATCCACTCACTCAGCAATGTGTATTAAGCTCCTACTATGTGCCAGTCAGGGTGCCAGCTGCTGAGTACTGAGCAGACGACTAGATCAAGTCCCAGCACTTACAGGCCAATAAAGGAGATAGACAAGTCTACAGAAGGTTGTAAAACTATATGTAAATGCCCTAACTGGGTCATGCATGCAGAGGTCAGAGGCACCTGGCCAATGTACTGGGATCAGGGAACATTCCCGCAGAATGTGACAGTGAAAGAAGATACAGTCCAGCAGAAGTTGGGGGATGGAGGGTGGGGGCTGTTCCAGGCAGGGAGAATACCCAGAGCAAAGGGCCAGGCATGTTTTCTGATTTCTTAGATCTGCAAGTTCAGTAAAGCCCGATCAAAGACTTGGGGGTGGAGGAAGATGCGGGGCTCAGGAGCCTGGACTGTAACATGAGAGCATCACAGAAATCCCAGGTAGCTGAATCAAGCACATCACAGCAGAGGGAGATGCAGGGCTGATCAAGAAGGGGCCAGTAAGCCTTGCTAAGAAGCCTGGATTTTATCCTGAAGCCTGGATTTTATCCTGGGGCCATTAAGAGCCATCAAGGAGTTTCAAGCAGGAAAGTGATATAAGGAGATATGCATCTGGAAACAGCACTCCGGCTGCAGCATAGAGAATGAATTTTAAGAGACACGGCAGGGACAGGGAATGGGAATGTTAACTTTTTTGAGCAGGTAAATGTTAATGTTATTAAGGGGGGAAAGTGCAAGGGCCCTAACTAGCTTCTAATCACACACACACACACACACACACACATGCACACAGGGCCTTGCAGTCATGCACATCTATGTGTCATTGTTCGCTTGTCTGTGTCCTCCACTGCGCTATTACAGGGGAGACTGAGTCTTATTAATCTTGTATCTTCGGGTCCCAGCTCAGTGCCTGACACAGAGCAGGCAATTAATAAATGTTCGTTAGTTGAATGAATGCCTGAATGAGTGGATGAAAGTATGAATGAACCAACAAATGACAGAGGATGAGGACCTCAGGAAGTATTCATGGAAAGATTATGGGTTTGAACCAGGCAAGACTTCATTTAAATCACAGATCTACCATTTACTGGCTGTGTGAGCTTGAACAAATTTATCCACTCTGAGATCGCTTCTTCATTTGTAAGAAGGTGATAATAATATCTGCTCACAATATTACCACGAGGATTAAATGAGATGGTGTGTGATACTCTGGTTTCTCTTCAGATCACATCATTCTTTAGCCTTTTACAAATGAGACGCTATGTGTAAGCTGCCAAGTAAAGGTCTGGCATGGTGTATGCACTGAACAAACTTATCTCTGCCCCTTCCAGTTTTATTTGCCCCCTCCCACCTGGCACCAGCACAGGGTTCTGGAAACAGACATAAGGAGAGAATTTCTAAGAAACAGAGATTCTAGACCTGTGGCTGAGGCAATGTGGAAGACAACATTCAAAAACTTCCTAGTTAAAAATGGGCAGAACTGAGCCACTAAATAGCAGGAGTTCAATTATTTAGAGCAAAGAAGTTAAAGCATTTAGGAAAGGTGTCATAGAAAGTAATACAAAAGAACATTAAACAGTCTTTCCCAAACATGTCCTGCTGAGGAGAAAGAGATTCAGACTACCTGTGACCAATAATTATCAACCAGAAAAACAATCACTGATTTCATCTGAGCTACTTTTTCAGTGGTGTCCCTGAGATTAGCCTGACCACAAATAGCCATTGTTTCCTTTTCTCTGGTACATGTGGGCATGGACTTGACTATTCTCTTGCCCAAGAGGTTGGTCTTTGTTCTGAGTGGTTTCAACTGGTGGTACATAAAATTAATACATTTTATAACACCGTCTACTTTTTGGCAATTCATTTATACTGGCTTTCAAAAGGGACTAACAAATGAAACAAATAAAACTGAAATGAAAGGAAGAGAACAGTTAAGAGAAGGTAAGAAGATGAGGCAACAAGAAGGTCAATTGTAGCTCCTGGGTCTAAGTATTGAAAAAAGGTCGTAACATTCATGATATTCATGTGTTAAGTGATATGCATGTGTTATTTTCTGTAGTTCTTATAATAACCCATTGAAAGAGCTGCCATATTTCAATGAATACAAGGCATCATTAAGAAAGAAAAATATTCTAATTAAATTCTGACAAAACACTTTGATTTCAAAGATGTTAAAATATTTTTAAAAATGTATGGCTGAGAATCAAGGAAACATGGAATTACTGTTTCCATTTGTTGGAAAGAAAACAGAAAAACAGGGAAGTTAAGAAATTTGTTCAAGGTCCCTGGTCCATAAATGGAAGGATCAGATTTTGAACCCAGGACCTCAGGTCCCTATTAACTGAATACATGTTTCTCTACTTCAAAAGTTCCTGGCAAACATACATTGAATTATATAATTCTTATTATTTGGGAAGAAATACACTAACTCCTCAGGGAAGCCAAAGCTTTTCCCAGTACAAAACCCATAGAAAAATCTCTTAGAGATACTACATAAGGAATGTATCACAGATTATTTTATTGAAACCTTCAAAAACAATTAGAAGGCTAATATAAAACACAGCTAAATGAAAACAGTTTTTCACAGATAAGGTAATGTTGTCCAAGAATGTCACCTTCTCATAGTCTACTACCAGCCACAGTTTGGAACCAAATGTTTCCAAAGAAATGGAGAATATGCTCCTTCAATTATCTTTCCTAAATATCATTGCTCTCCATCTAGTTTTTACTGAAAGCCTGTTCATTAGACAATTCAAATTATCTCCAGCAAAGGTCTACAGGAAGAACTCTGCTGATTGATAAAGCCTGTCCAGGTAGCAATCCACTTATGAATTAGGAATTGGCTAGCCACTCAATGACTCAGACACTCTTTGGGACTCAGCATCCACCATCATCTCTTCCAGAAAGCTCCCACAGTCATGGCTTCAGTGTGGAAGAGGTTTAGCAATAGTAAGCCATCAAGAAGGAAGCCAAGACTTTCTTCAGCATCTTGTCCTGATGAAGCAGGTGGCTCTGGAGTTGACTACCTAGATCCTAAAACCAGCTCAAATACTCAGTAACTGGTGATCTTGCATAAGTTGAGGTATCTTGATGCCTCAGTTTCTACATTTGCAAAATGAAGATTAAAATACTAAATCTACCTCCCAGGGCTGTTGTAAAAATGTAATGAGACAAATCATATAAAGGATAGTATGTCTGGCACATGGTGAGCACTCGATAAATGCTGGCTTATGTTGGGTGGTTTTATTATCTGCATAGATTTTTTTTTAAACAGGTAATTGAGCATTAGTAACATGCCCTTTGGGAGAAAAGGGTCCACAGGTATGAACTATCTCGCTCTCAGGCATAAGGTAGAAAAAAATGCCTGGGGACAAATAACAATCATGAGGTAGAGCAAACTCCTTTAAGATCCCACACCAGCGATCCTGGCTGCCTTCATGTCAAGGGAGGCAGAAGGACATATGGGAAGAACCAAAGTTTAGAGTCAGACATTTGCTCAAACCCCAGCTCAGCACTCACCTGTTACTGCAGCTCAGGCAGGCCAGTTAACCTCTTTGTACCCCATTAATAAAACACCGATGACACCACCTCCCATGCAGTGTTGTTGGGACAACCAGAAGTAATATGTGTGAAGTGCCTGGCACACCATAGAGGCTCAGTACACCGTAGATAGGATTATTATAGTGGCCTAACAAATTTTATTTTATTTATTTTTTTAATGCTTTTATTTATTTCTGAGAGGGACACACAGCATGAGCAGGGGAGGGCCAGAGAGAGAGGGAGATACAGAATCCAAAGCAGGCTCCAGGTTCTGAGCTAGCTGTCAGCACAGAGCCCGACGCGGGGCTCGAACCCACGAACCATCAGATCATGACCTGAGCCGAAGTTGGATGCTTAACCGACTGAGCCACCCAGGCGCCCCAACAAATTTTATTTTTAAGTAGCAATTTTACTCTTTATTGAAAGAGTGGTCTATATAAGAATGCTTTGTTTTCTTTTCTACTAAGCAAAATAAATACATTTCTTATGAAGACATGACATAAAAGTGATTATTCTTTAGTGGTAGGGAATTATGTATATTTAAATAGGAAAAAAATCAATTCCGCAACTGAATTTTAATTGTCTACTTTTTAAACCTATTTTTAAATACCCCCAGCAAAGCAATTTCATTGTAGAAAATGAGAAAACAGAGATGAAATAAAAAGAAGAAAATCAGTTTCCTATAATCCTACTGTACAGAGATAAACTACACATGGCATTTTAGTGTTTATTCTTCCAGACTATTTTCCTCTACATACAAACATATAAAAAAAGAAAGGAAGAAAGCAACATATACATGCAAATCCATTTTTAATAATCCCACACAGCTAAGACCAGGAATTCCAATTCTCTCAGGATCATCTCCACCTGTACCAATCTTTGCAAGGAACAAAATGCAAGTGATTAAGGGAAATTTTTGTTTATTTATTTAGGAGAAGCACATAGGTAAGGGAATTATTTTTAATTAAACATCCTATCCCAGGTCTATAGCCTTCCCAATATATATAATGTCCCTGTGATCAACAATACATAACTGAATACCAAGCATACAAATATACATAATTCACAATTGATGCTGAATATTCAATACTACTGTACAAAAGCAAGCTAAAGAAATGACTGGGTATGTCAGCACTCAAATACCACTCCATGTTTTTAAGCCAAGAGATGGCTCCAATACCCCCAAGAACCTATTAACTCACCCCTCAGATACATACACACAACTGTGTGAGTTGAACAAAGAGAATTTCTTTCCCATCACACATCTCCATACTCACAATGCCGGGCAGCTAACGGGCTGTTCTGTGTGTAGTGTTGGGTTCTGGAGCACTTCCAAGACAGGTCTGTGCATGCTCACCCACCTTCCTTTGCCCTCCACCTCATCTCAATCTCTGCTCTCCCACCCCTCCCATCAAAAAGTACAACTAAAAAGCCAATTTTCTAATTCCACTCCAGTGGAGCTGAGCTGAGGTTTCTCCCTGAGGCCGGTAAGCACTTAGCATTAATTGTTCTTTGCTATGTTGGAGCAATACAGGTAGCCTTGTCCATGGTAGTCATGGTCACTGAGTGCTCATACATTTTAATCACCTGCTGTGAAAGGAAGTGCTCTCATGAAGAGTAGGGAGTGTAGTGAGGGAGCATAAAAGATATGCTGTGGGTTCTAAAGGAGAGAAGAAATAAAGAGAAAAGGAGCAGGTGGGACAAAAGCTATTTCTACGAGCCAAACAAAGGAAAAGACCAGTGGATGGTTCTGATGGAGCCCATGAATCGGAAGCAGTTTTCCATATCCTCCAGGACCCTGGTTTTTCACCTCCTCACCCCTTTTATAGTGACAAATAAAAGGTAATCTGTTATGCAACTAATAGAACATTGCTGCACCAAGCATACCCTCCTGGGCCAAGCCCGATGAGACAGAACTTATGTGAGACACAGCACAGCCACATGGCCATAACCAATGTGATACTAGATCACAGATCTGTCAGGGGATGGCTCCAAATGTCTAAGATCATTGAAAAAACCACCCTTCAGAAAGACATGCCTGCCCACCTCCTCTCCCCAACACGCGCGCGCGCACACACACACACACACACACTCTCTCTCTCTCTCCCTCTCTCTCTCACACACACACACACACACACACACACACACACACACACACACACACAGACTTATGCACAGGGGAAACAGACTTCTGAAGCAGTGGAGTCAGTGTTTATGTCCAAATGAATGCAGATGTGACTCTCTCCCCTGCCCCCAACAAGATTAAAAATAGCTGTGTTGGAGCTAAATGGGTGAAGTCCAGCATCCCTTAACACTGTTATCAATTCAGGCTGCTGTAAAGTTGAAATAAACTCTCCACTAGCACCCAAATGTCCAGATTTATAAATGAAGTCCATTTAAAAAGCCCAGCTCAGAGCAGCTGGTAATTACAATCAAAACTGGGGGGTTTAGGCTTATAAAAAGCAATGTAAGTAATAAACATGCTGTTTAAAAGCTTGAAACTCCTCATCTTGCCACTCCTACCATCCCAGCTGTCACTTTCAGATGCCACCATTTCCCAAATCCTAGGTCTTGGGCTCTCAAGTTTAACACTGTTAATTCTACACTTTCCCTAACTCTGTGCAGAGCCTCCCATGGGGGACAAAGCACAAGCCCAGGAACACCTAGAGCTCTCATCCCAACCATAGAAGGACAGGGAAACCTGTCACTTGATCAGCACAATCATTAGTAAAAAGCACACCTGGGTAGGGACCACCTGCCCTTTCTCTCCTTTTTCAGAGGTCTGCATTCTGAATACAACAGAGCCAACCATCAAGTTGCCCACCAGTATCATTCTTGCATCCTGCTCTGGGCTGGGCACCATCTGCAACAGGCCTACTCTGACACAGCTCCCCTCAGATACCCACACTCCCTGACTTGCAGATGGTCTGACCTCACCAAACAGACTTCCTATAACTGCAGGTTTCACCTAAAATTCATCTGATTCTTGGATCTCTTCCTTTTTTTTTTTTTTTTATTTTTTTTTATTTATTTCTAGGAGAGAGAGAGAGAGACAGTGTGAGCAGGGGAGGGTCAGAGAGAGAGGGAGTGACAGACTGAAACAGGCTCCAGGCTCTGAGCTGGCAGTCAGTGCAGAGCCCGACGCGGGGCTCGAACCCACGAACCGCGAGATCATGAACTAAGCGAAAGTCGGACGCTTAACCGACTAAGCCACCCAGGCGCCCCTCTTGGATCTCTTCCTAATTGCGATTCTTTTCTAATTAATCTAGGGCTAGCTTCTATCCAGAGGCCTACAGCTATCCAATCACCCAAATTAATGTGATTACCTGTAGTTCCACTTCTAACATTTCCAGAACCTGGGACAAGAGCACAAATGGAGGCCCTGAGGCCATAAATGTATATATTTCAAAGTTATAAATCAAGCTGACAAATTACTAAAATATGTTCTATCCTATCTTGATATTGATTCCTTAATAATGACCTAGAAGGCCAGCTTCAAATACAGCATTCTCAATCTGGCCCTTGGTCCCTGGTCCTCTGCTGGTCCCACCAGCTTTTCTCACAGCCAGCTCCAACTCACACCACTGAAGACCTCATAGAAATGGAAATCCTAGAAGGAGGGCACTTTGGGGATGAGCACTGAGTGTTATGTAGAAACTAATTTGACAATAAACTATTTGTAAAAAAAAAAAAAAAAGAAATGGAAATCCTAGGCTGTATATAAATTCTTCTGTCTCAGCCACCTGGAACAGCCACTTCTTTGTCATCCCTTGGCTATATAGGTTCACACTCTGATGTCACAGTCTGCCCCTGGGAGGAGAAAATGAGGCCCATACAGGCCATGGAGGCAGATGTGGACAGGGAATCCAACGTCCTGAAGACCCAGACCAGGACACTGATTCTACACTCTAGAGAGGACATAGACTCTGGGTGGCCTTTAGCCCTGCATATCTCCAGCCCCACAAAGAAGTGCAGCCCAAGGAAGGCCAGAGTGGGCTGGGCCTCATCTTCATAGCCATATGCTGTTCCTGTCTCAAAACGCAGTTCAGAAGACCTCACCACCTTCAGAAAGTCTTCCTTGACCACCCTACCACCAAAATCCAGCAGGCTCAATGAATGCTTATTAAATCAATGCTGTGGAAACACCAAGATGAGCATAGATTACCTATAATCCAGACTGAACTTGTGTTGGTCTTTTCTCCTGGTAGAGACTTAAATCCTTGTGGGGAGAGGGCACATTAAATTAAAATGCCATTAAATCCTGGGTTCATTATCAAGTATGTAGGAATCAGGGTTCCCAGCTGAGAAGCCTCTTGAACTAGGCCTCCTTCTGGCTGAGAGATCTAGATACTTTTGTAACGGGGTGTTAAAGGCTACTTCTATGGTCTCAGAGTTGTCGCTGTTCCACAAGGCAAAACCATTCAATGCATATTAAGAACCATCTTGGCAGGACCTACCAAGAAACCGAGTTGCCCAACCTCTTTAGCCTCAGCCACAGCAACTTCTTACTCAACAGGTCTCCGAAAGCAAGGGAGAGAAAAGCAAAAATGAATTATTGGGACCTCATCAAGATAAAAAGCTTATGCACAGCAAAGAAAACAATCAACAAAACTAAAAGGCAACCAATGGTATGGGAGAAGATATTTGCAAATGACATATCAGATAAAGGGTTAGTATCCAAAATCTATAAAGAGCTTACCAAACTCAACACCTGAAAAACAAATAATCCAGCGAAGAAAGAGGCAGAAGACATGAATAGACACTTTTCCAAAGAAGACACCCAGTTGGCCAACAGACACATGAAAAGATGCTCAACGTCACTCATCATTAGGGAAATACAAATCAAAACCACACTGAGATACCACCTCACATTGGTCAGAGTGGCTAAAATTAACAACTCACGAAACAACAGATGTGGACGAGGATGTAGAGAAAAGGGAACCCTCTTGCACTGCTGGTGGGAATGCAAACTGGTACAGCCACTTTGGAAAAACGGTGTAGAGGGTGCTCAAAAAATTAAAAATAGAATTACCCTACAACCTAGCAATTGCACTACTAGGAATTCATCCAAAGGATACAGGAGTGCTGATGCATAGGGGCACATGCACCCCAATGTTTATAGCAGCACTACCAACAATAGCCAAATTATGGAAAGAGCCCAAATCTCCATTGACTTATAAATGGATAAAAAAAAGATGTGGTATATACATACAATGAAATACTACTTGGAGATGAAAAAGAGGGCAGTCTTGCCATTTGCAACAACGTGGATGGAACTGGAGGATATTATGTTAAATGAAATAAGTCAGTCAGAGAAAGAAAGGTACTATGTTTTCACTCATATGTGGAATTTGAGAAACTTAACAGAAGACCACGGGGTGAGTGAAGGAAAAATAATAGTTACAAACAGAGAGGTGGGCAAATCATAAGAGATTCTTAAATACAGAGAACAGGCTGAGGGCTGATGGGGGGAGGGGCAGGGAAAATGGGTGATAGTCATAGAGGAGGGCACTTGTTGGGATGAGCACTGGGTATTGTATGTGATGAATCACAGGAATCTACTCCGAAGTCAAGAGTATACTGTATATACTATATGTTAGCTAAGTTGGTGATAAATTATATTAAATAAACAAACAAACAAACAAACAAAATATATATTTAAAAAAGAAACTGAGTTGCCAACTCTGCCAGCTTGAGCCCACCACCCACCTCTAGGCCCTAAATGAGAGAGGGGAGAAGTCACAGGTGGGGTGTGGGGAGAGATTTTCTATGGAAAGGTATCAGTGTGATGCATGTTTCAATACACACACACACACACACACACACACACACACACACGCACACACACACACACACATATGCTCCAAGAGGGGACTGAAACTATTCCCTTACTTGGAAAAATGAGAAGCCTCAGTAACAGGGGAGCCAGAGAACCCTCAAAAGCACCTCATAATGAGCCAGCAGTTGTGGACCTGCCAAACCAGAAAGTCCTATTTCAAACTACAGTATCAGGTGAAATCGTTCCTCATCCTTGATCCTTGACCTTCCTCTCCTCCATCCCCAATTCTCTTCACTGCAGTAGGCAAAGGAAGGATGAAGGGAGCAAGAAGTGGAGATGAAAACCATTACAGATCTCTCTTCCCCAGACCAAGGGAGGCCTGCTCTGGGGATGGAGAGAAGTTTTAAATTAGGTGTTTTATACTGGAGTTTTGAAAATATCTTTTAAATTGTATTGTGATGGTACATTGGACCAACTTTTTTAATACATAGGAGAAAAGACTATTTATTATCTGAAAGTGGCTAAAAAAACAAAGAAATAAAAGGGAAGTACATAAGAAAGAGCAAAATTGTTTCCTACATGCAACCTAACAAGTTCAACATGCTCCATAAACCAGTGTGTTTTCATCACTCATGTATATAAAATACCTAGGTGCTAGAGACACACATGGGCCATTATCACATTCTCATGATCCCCACCTCCCACAGAGCACTGACTGCCCTTGGGAGAAAAATAAATTAGGCCATTGATTTGAGTTTTAAAAGATTGAAAAAGTCATTTTGTTCCCTCCTTAAATTATAAGTTAGCTATTAAACTGACTTTGGTTTCTCTTCTTTTCATCTTAAACCACATATATCATGAAGACTATCAGCCAGCTAAATGGGGTGTCCCCTTGGTCAGTAATTGAATACCTTTATCTTCCCTGTAATTCACTGGTCTTCCTCTTTGAGATGTCTTCTTAATATGACCATCATTCACGAATAGGACCACTGGTGATTTGGTGAACATTTTCTCCTCAGATAATTTAAAACATAATGGTGTTCCAGTTGAACATATCTGTGAAGAAGAAATATTTTTGCTCCCTAAAATCTGTTTGGAGGGGCACCTGGGTGGCTCAGTCGGTTAAGTGCCTGACTTTGGCTCAGGTCTAGATCTCCCGTTTATGTGTTGTAGCCCTACATGGGGCTCACTGCTGTCAGCACAGAGCACACTTAGGATCTTCTGTCCCCTTCTCTGTCTGCCTCTCTCTCGCTCGCTTAATCAAAAATAAATAAATAAAACATTGAAAACTGTGTAAAATCTGTTTGGAAGACCGGGTTGATATTTCTCCTCTATTGCTTCCAATGTATATCGTGCAGAATGAACTCTGAAAAAATTAAGTACACCAATTAGTTCACATGGAATTAACCAAGAGCCTTGTGACCTCTGTGATTTTTCCAGAAACCTCTGTACATTTGGGAAAAAGGCTCTCAGAAGCATCATATTTTCAAACAATTCCTCTGGCCACTCCTAAATTATGCAGAAACATTATATTCATGAGATCATTTCAGATACAGCATTATTCAGACTATCACCCTAACAGAACCAAACCAACTGGAATCCCACTATGAAGTTAATTCAAATACTCAAACACTCATAAACCAACTAAGAAACTAATATTGACAGATGTCCATATGATTGCTTTAATCCCCACATGAAGCTTTGCTTCCTCCTGACTTTCTAAGGTGGTGATGTCCAAAACAATCTCTGTAATGATGGATATATTTTATATCTGTGCTATTCAATATGGTAGCCATATAAGCCACAGGTAACTAACTAGTGGACACTTGAAAGTGGCTAGTCCAGCTAAGGCACTTAATTTTTTTTTTTTTACAGTAGACATTTATTTAAAGTAATACATTTGCAGCTCAAATAGCTCCAGGTTGTACATTTTGGGTTTACACAACTTCTTAAAAATATTTGAGGGCAGCTGCAACCACAGATTTCAACTGCATGATTATTTCTTTGCCCATTCTTCTCTTTCTTTTCTTTCCCGAATAACTTCTTTCAGATATGGTTCACGGTAGAATTTATCCTCCTCATATTTTTGTCCACTGCTCTTTAGGCAAGATCTGGTGCCTCATGGTCAGGTCCAGTGCTCTCTTAATGCGAAACATCCTGTCGTTATAAAGGTTCTCAGGAAGCCTTCTGATGGCCTCTTTCACATCATCATCCTCATATATTGTATCATCTCGCATTAGCCCCAGTTTATTGAACCCTGCGGCATTGTAGTACCATTTCGAATACCCTCCAGCCACCGGCTTGATGCTGCAACCGCAGGCCGGCCTGCCATTTTAAGGCACTTAATTTTTAAGTTTAAATAGTCTTATGTGACTGTTTGGTAATCATACGGCTATTGTTTTAGAAAGCACAGTTATAGCATATATCATTGTTTGAAATCTAGAGAATTCCTTTGGAGAATGAGTCCTTGTGGTTAACCATGCTTTCTGGAAAACAAAGTAGCAATCACTAAACTTGCATTTTGCCAAATGGTTTTCAAACTCTTTTCAAATTGGCAATTCCTTTTCACCTTATTTCTCCATTCTTTTCAAAAGATGTTTCACGGTAACGTCACTGCTTTAGACATTTGGAAGGATGTCTTTCTAAAAAAGTTTAAGAAAAAATTGCAATATACTCATATACCTTCTTAAACAGCATCTACTGAATATAATTTAATTTTTCCTGCAGGCCTCAGGTCATCTTTATGAACACAGGCTATAGGATTCAGAAGAAACACATCAATTACTATAATGCACCTTAATGTAATGAAGCCCTCAGGGTCACTGGGCTCAGTGGGACTATTTAAACCTACCCCAGGCACAGATTTTTATAGCTTGCTGTCACATCTGTTGCCTAGCTATTAATGTCAAGCCCTATTACTGTCAGGGTGTCTGCCCATATTTATTTATTGCCAACCGTGTTTTAAAAAGGTAGTGGCCTTTGTCAGTGATACCCTCTTTCCCATCTCATTTGTTGCCTCTGATTTGCTGACATTCCAAGGATGCTAGAACTGGAGTTAGTTAGAAATGTTTGTAAAGTAAGGATAGTTAGGGCATAAACAAGGGTCTGAAGAGTTCTCAGTAAACTTCAGTTCTGAGCCCAGGGCCTCGTGATATTTAATTCATCAGCTCAGTCTCTTCTGCTTACTTCTTGGTTCCAGGCAGAGAGCTTCTATAATAGCTGCTTCCCTAGTTTTCTGCTACCAGAGGGGATCTTACCCTCGCCCTTAATTTTATTTACTTTTTTATTCAGTATTACTGGTTTCCCCAAAAAGAATATAAACAGTTTTGTAACAGAGGAGTCAAAACCTAGGGGAATAAAGGAAGGACAGAAATGTGTTATTCTTATTTGTATTCCCTATACTATTTTGCCCAGCACTATTCACCTAGGATGGATCAACTGGATGTTGAAGAAGAAATAATGTGTTTTGCTTTTGAGTTTATTTTCATATAGCTTAAGCATAATAAAAATGGTTTTTCAAAAATAATAAACATTATTCAAAGCAGAAACTATAGATGTTCAATAATGACTAAGTATTAATATTTCTTTGCTGTTTTTATCTGATTTGTTGGGAATTTAAGTTGAAACTTGATATCATCGACCTGGTCTTGGTCAATCATATTCATGATATAGTTAGATGTCAGATACCTCTGACAACTCCTGCTTTATGAGCTCAGGAAAGTGACCCAGAAATATTCTAGAATTCCTTAAACAAAGAGAACAGAACTACTGAAATTCCAGAAATTAACGCAATGCTCTAGGAGTGTCTTTCCAGCATCCCTGAGTATGGGGGAACAATTACATCTCTGATTCTAGATACCATATTTCTATTAATGTGGCCCAGGAGGGAATCAGCCTTTAACCAGCCCTATCACACTGCTGACTCATGCTAGAACTTAGCATCAACTAGAGGATGCCCTTCGACAGTCTTACTTTAACAGCTATTGTCCTCCATTCGTTATCCTTGCTAGTCATCCTAAGATTTGGAGGAAGCTGAAACTAAAACCTTCTCCAAAAAAATTTAGAGAACATCCCAGTAGATGTTCTTTCCAGAAATAATATGACTCCTCCATGAAACCTCAAAATTTTCACAGCCTCTGCAATTCACTGACACTCTCAGCAACTCGTTTGCTCATCTATCCTGTGACATTTGCAAGGATCCAGCTTCCACCTGAAAGAGCAATGCTATACTAAGTGGGCCACTCTGAGGATGCATGTAGCTTCCCAGGAACTAATCAGATTCATCAAAAGAATCTTAAAGGTGCCATTCCAGCTGGAAAGATTCTTTTTTTAAGCTTGAGCATGAGTATATCCTGGCCAGGTCTGAGTCACCAGAGTGGGCAGTAAGAAGCACGCAGGAAAAACTCTTGCTTCATAAAAAGGACTAGACATGATTCCAAAACCAGACAAAGACCCAACTAAAAGGAAGAACTACAGACCAATTTCCCTGATGAACATGTAGGCAAAAATTCTCAACAAGATACTAGACAACCAGATCCAACAATACATTAAAAGAATTATTTACCATGATCAAGTGAGAATTATATCTGGGATGCAGGGTTGGTTCAATATCCACAAATCAATGTGATACATCGCATTAATAAAACAAAGGACAAGAACCATATGATCCTCTCAATAGATGCAGAGAAAGCATTTGACAAAATACAGCAACCTTTCTTGATAAAAACCCTCAAGAAAGTAGGTACAGAAGGATCATACCTCAAGATCATACAAACCATATACGAGAGACCCACCGCTAATATAATCCCCAGTGGGGAAAAACTGAGAGCTTTCCCCCTAAGGCCAGGAACATGACAGGGATGTCCACTCTCACCATTGTTATTCAACATAATATTGGAAGTCCTAGCCTCAGCAATCAAACAACACAAAGGAATAAAGGTATCCAAATTGGCAAAGAGGAAGTCAAACTTTCACTCTTCGCAGATGACATGATACTCTATATAGAAAATGCAAAAGATTCCACCAAAAAACAGCCAGAACTGATCCATGAATTCAGAAAAGTCACAGGAAACAAAATCAATTTTATGGAAATCAGTTGCATTTCTATATACCAACAATGAAGCACAGAAAGAGAAATCAAGGAATCAATTCCATTTACAATTATACCAAAAACCATAAAATACCTAGGAATTAGCCTAACCAAAGAGGTGAAAAATCTATAAACCAAAAACTATAGAAAGCTTATGAAAGAAATTGAAGAAGACACACAAAAAATGGAAGAATATTCCATGTTCATAGATTGGGAGAACAAATATTGTTAAAATGTCGATACTACCCAAAGTAATCCACATACTTAATGCAATCCCTATAAAATATCACCAGCATTCTTCACAAAGCTAAAATAAACAATCCTCAAATTTGTATGGAGCCAGAAAAGACTCTGAATAGCCAAAGCAATCCTGAAAAAGAAAACCAAAGTCAGAGGCATCACAATCCTAGACTTCAAGATGTATTACAAAGCTGTAATCATCAAGAGGATACATGTGTGCTGTTTCAAAGAGACACAGGTACCCCAATGTTTATAGCAGTGCTATCGATAATAGCCATATTATGGAAAGAGCCCAAATGTCCATCAACAGATGGATGGATAAAGAAGATGTGGTATATATATATATATATATATATATATATATATATATAATGGAATACTACTCAGCAATGAAAAAGAATGAAATTTTGCCATCTGCAACAACATGAATGGAACTAGAGGGTATTATGCTAAGAGAAATTAGTCAGAGAAAGACAAATATTATATGATTACACTCATATGTGGAATTTAACATACAAAACAGATGAACATAAGGGAAGGGAAGCAAAAATAATACAAAAACATGGAGGGGGCAAAACATAAGAGACTCTTAGATATAGAAAACAAACTAAGGGTTGCTGGAGGGGTTGTGGGTGTGAGGATGGCTAAATGGGCAAGGGGCATTACGGAAGACACTTATTGAAATGAGCACTGGGTGTCCTATGTAGGGGATGAATCACTGGATTCTACTCCTATAATCATTATTGCACTACATGCTACCTAACTTGGATGTAAATTTAAAAGTTAATTAATTAATTAAAAATAAAAGTTAATTAATTAAAAAGACTAGACAGAGACACTGACCCCACAACCTACCACACTTACCCCAGTCTCCAGGTTCCTTTCAAAGCAGTAAGATCCACAGTTGGTAAAGACACTCAGAGAGGGATGAGTGGTCCTCAGAGAAGTGCCCAATGGGCTGAACTATGGGTCAAGAGACAAAGCCAGCTCATCAACAGCCAATCACCACAGGATTTCCAGAGCAAGAAAAAAAAATGGAACAACCTTTCTTCCACAGTGGGGATACCTATGATGAGCATCTCTCTTCACATACTGTTTCTCCCAGCTTTTGCCAGCCTCCTAGATATGAGAAGAAGGGCAGGACACTGATAGTGTGAGAAAACTGATAAATGAAGACTATTTTAAAGTCTGTTGGTTTGGGAACTTATTTTTTCTTTCTTCATTGGGATCTTGATTTAGAAGTCGCTAAGCACAATGCGAAAAACACTGGTTTCTGGAGTCAAGTTGACTGGCATCCAAATTCTAGCTATGTAATATTGGCCAAATTATTTGACTTCTTGGCTTCAGTTTCTTCATCTGATAATGTGAGAGAATTTGATGTGAATATATGTAAAATTCCTAAGATGCAGAAGCTGCAGAAGATGCAATAAATGATAGCTCATTGCTCTTGATCTCTTGTTCCAGAAAAGCCTAGAGTGGAAAGGAAGTGGGCTGGCTCTTTGGAGACTTGTCCAAGGAAAAGGAAGATCCTTGCTTTTGAGGTTTTCTTCCGATTGTCCCACTCAGCCCTCTAAATTGGGATACGTTCAGGAGAGAAGCTTAGTTTACTTTTGCCAACATGGCTAATGGGTAGAAGGAGGAGGATAAGGGGATCTCACAAGTGAGACACTTCTGTTCTCTTCCAGACAAGAGCAGAACAGTTCTTCAAACAACCTTTTGGCTACAAAGCAAACAAATTAACTCAGAATGGAGAGTAAGCAGAATTTAATGACATTTATGAAGGATGATAAACTTGCCACAGTGTGTGCAATAAACAGAAATAGTGTAGGGAGAAAAGGCCATATGTTAGAGAATCTTCAGGAAAATAAACACATTTTTTCAGGTGCCTGTGGATGCTTATAAACATATCCAAGTTGATTGTTTATGTTGTCCTCTCATAAACAGTTAAAGAGCTGAGCTCATAACACTTTACACTTTCTCTGAGGCAATTTCCACTTACAACTCTATAAAATCTGTTTGCCTGTGGGTCCCATCTGCCCGTGTAAGGCTATCAATTCTGTGCCTTCTTCCTTTTTGAATCTGCAGTGAATTGTACACAGTAGGTCGTCATAGGCAACTGCTAGAAAGAAACTTAGAAGCTTATCTACCTAAAGCCTGAGAGAGTGAGAGAGTGAGCTAGTTTAAAAACTACATTCTTTTAGGAATGCCTAAGTGGCTCAGTCAGTTGAGTGTCTGGCTCTTGATTTGGGCTTAGGTCATAATCCTAGGGTCATAGGATCATGTGCTCAGCACTGAGCATGGAACCTGCTTAAGACGCTCTCTCTCTCTCTCCCTCTGTCACTTCCCCCCACTTGCATGCACTCTCTCTCTTAAATAAAAAAAAAAAACTATATTATTTTATTACTACCATCAGGAGTAGCCTGCATGAGGTAATAGGTGCACAGGCCTAGGGTTTGTGTGGGCTGTGAAGAATAACCGGAAATTAGGCTGAAAGAGAATGGGTGGATTTAGGGGCCAGACCCTAGGGCTCCTCAGATTTGCATGTGGGTATGTAACTGTAGTCAGAGGGGATGGTCGGGAGACAGCATCTCAAAAGCACCAGCTGAAAGGCATCTTGGAAGACACTGTTCATGCAGAATTGGGCTTAGTAGCTTCACATGCCCAGTTACTGATAATAGAGAAAAATGGTTGTTTCTGGCCCTTCTTGATAGCAACCAAGAGTTGTGAAGTGGGAACAACTGTTTCCTCTTTGGCAGCCTAACCCTGCCTCGGACAACGCCATTGGTCTCACTTGCTTGGCTCTGCCTTGCCCCGCTAACCTTCTCCAGGCAACTTTTAGTTAATAAATGAGAATCCCCATTTGCCATTTGTTGGGTTTTTTTTTTTTAATGGTTTATTTCTGAGAGAGAGAGAGGCAGCATGAGCAGAGGAGGGTCAGAGAGAGAGGGAGACACAGAATCCAAAACAGGCTCCAGGCTCTGAGCTGGCTGTCAGCACAGAGCCTGACGCGGGGCTCGAACCCACGAACCATGAGATCATAACCTGAGCCGGCGGACGCTTAACCAACTGAGCCACCCAGGCATCCCTTCATTTGCCATTTGAAGCCATCACTCAATCTGCCATTGCTGACACTGAAAAATGAGCTCTGAAGAGGAAAAAGAGTGAGGAATCAAAATCTATTTTGCAAAAGAGAATGCCTAGAAATCACATATTGCAGTTCAAAAGCAAATTTCTTGGTTTTTTTTTTTTAAATATTTTTTTATTTATTTCTAGGAGAGAGAGAGAGAGACAGCGTGAGCAGGGGAGGGTCAGAGAGAGAGGGAGTCACAGACTGAAACAGGCTCCAGGCTCTGAGCTGGCAGTCAGCACAGAGCCCGACGCGGGGCTCGAACCCACGAACCGCGAGATCATGACCTAAGCGAAAGTCGGACGCTTAACCGACTAAGCCACCCAGGCGCCCCTCAAATTTCTTGGTTTTAAACTCATTATAAAATAATAATACATCTCCATTACTGACACTTTGGGGGAAAATGAAAAGTAGAAGGAAGACAAAATACCTATAATCCCACTATCCACAGACAATCACTGTTACCTTTCTATTCCAATTTAAGATCAAATTTAAATTCCACTTTTTTCGTAGAACCAAAATTAAATGCCTTTCCAACATATGAAGGTTTACTCTTTGGTACTGAATATTTATGTTGCTAAGTGTGAGTAGATGTGAATTTTTAAAAATCAAAATGAGTTACTAAGAAAAAAAAATGGGGCCCAGGGAAAATTCTTACAGCCAAGTTGCTTTGTTTCAAAATGTTTTTCAAAGGCGTTAATACTTCCAGATTATGTGAACATGGCCACCACTGAGGAGAATTTCATAAATGCGGCACCTGCAAATCTATGAAGGTTTTTCTCTTTTCCTGAAGTTCAGGGACACAAGGGACACACAGAGGTGTGAAGAAAGCACCTTCAGGTGTGCCAACATTCCTGCCCTGGAAAAGAGAACTGGGAAAATAATAACCTACAAAGGCCTGAAGCTGGTCCTACAGTACAGTATTACAGTATGGGATTCAACCTTCCCTTATCACAAACCTGCAACCCGCTTTACTATAAAATAACCTGAACTAGGGCTCCAATGCCAGTGGGACATAAAAATGCCTTCAAGTCAACAGAGATGCCAACAAACACATCTCATGTCAAGTCTATAGGAAAAACTAAAATGTATTGCCACTGCAGCAAGGAATTATATTTAAAAGATAAATGCATGCAATACTGAGGATAGAGCTCAATAATGGGAAGGACATGCAACTCTGGTATTCGTGTTTCATAGACAGCCAAGAGCATTTAACAACTAGTAGAGTTTTAAGTTCAGAAATATCTGCAAAGGATGCTTCCTCTGATGGAGTTTTTTAAATGAATTATTACATAAAGGCAACTCCTGGAAGATGCTTTTCTTATCATGCGATTTTACTTTTAGTTTCACAAACTACATAGAAAGACAAGCATCATCTAGAACTGTGGCCATACTCTCATATGTCTCCGTTCCTTTGCTTACAAGATCTCCTCTGTGTTGAATGCTCAGCGCATCCACCTGACAAACCCAGTTCAGACAGCAAGGACTCTGCAAAGCCCTCTCTAACCACTTCCTTTCCCCACTTCAGGAAGACCTGGACATTCCCTCCCAAGTTCCCACAGCATGTTCTGCACACTTCTATCACCTCGCTTCCCTCTTATTCACCCACATCTTTACAAGGCCCCCCACATGCACCAACCATTATTCTAGGCACTGGGTATATAATGACGTAAGATGAAGCAAAATTTCTGGAGTCTATATTCTTGAGGCTTATATTCTAGAGATGAACACAAGCAATAAGCATAAAATACAATATAATGCCAAGTAGTAATTAGTGCTATGAAAAAAAAAGTAAAGTAGAATATACTCAAATTGTGTGTGTGTCCACAAAATAGAAAGTGTGCATCTTCTTAAGAGACTATTTGTCATATAGTCCAAATGTAATTAATAAACACCGCTTAGTCAGATGATGGTTGGGTAGACAGATGAATGGATGCATGCATGGGTATCCTAAGTACCACAAAGTTTTTCAGAGAGCAAATCCTTAATGAATGTGACACAATTTTCTTTCATTTGTGTGTGTAAGTACAACTGTTACAACCTGTCACGACTACCATCACCTCAGTCCCATAGAGCCAGGCCAATACTGACATCATCACCACATTCTTGTCTCTGCCCTACGAGAGACCCCGCTCCAAGCCAACAGTTGTGTTCAAACTTCCAGAGTATGTTATGCTTATTCTGGCCTCCATGCCTTTCCCCTTTAACTTCCTTCTGCCCCGGGCACTCCCTTTCCTCAGTTATTTTCCTTCAAAACCAAGCTCAAGCTTTGCCTCTTCCTTTCCTGACAAGACTCTCCCTGTGGCATATCTACATCACAGCACCTTCCCCCTGATTACATGTGTTCCTCCCCAACTGTCTTCGCCAGCCTCCAAGACAATCTCCGAGGATCCCACCTCCTCCTACCCAAGCCTGTGTATAGTCCCCTCCCATATTGAATCAGGATTGTGAGACAGATAGAATACAACAGAGGTGATGGTGTTTGGTTTCTGAGGCTAGGCCATAACAGGCATTGAAGTTTCTGGTTTGGGCTCTTGGATCACTTGCTCTGAGGAAAGCCAGATACCATGTTTTGAGGACACTCAGGCAGTGACCATGTGAAGAAGAACCACCTTGCCAGGCATATGAGTGAGACACTTCGAAATACATCCCTAGCTCCAGTCAAGCCTTTTGATGACTGAAGTTCTGACACACATTTTGGCTGTAAGTTCGTGAGAGAGCCTGAGCAGAACCAGCCAAGCTGATCCTGAATTCCTGATCCACAGAAACTGTGAGACGTAAGTCATTTCTGTCAGGGTTTTGGGCTACTGAATTGGATAATTTGTTACAAAGGAAGGAAGAAAGAACTAGTACACCAACTAACAGCTGAATTCTTTGAAGACAGGAATTATGTCTCTGTTTGATGCCTGCAGCAGTACCTAACACAGAGCAGGAGCTCTGAAAGTGTTCAACGGATCAATGAATGTGTTTTGTCTTTTTATTAAACCATAAAACTGACATTTATTGAATCCTGATTATGCCTGGCACTGCCTAGGCACTTTACATAGGCACTTTTCTCATATTAGCAAAGAGAAAGTTGAAGCACAGAGAAGTTACACAACTAGCTCAGGACCATACAGGTGACAAGGAATAGAGCCAGGATCTGAACCCAAGAATCTGAATTCAACATATCATTCTTAACCATTGTGCTAAATTAATTTCTGATGATGAGCTACTTAGGCAAGAAGATCTATCTAATTCATCTCTGCATCCCTCACAGGACACACAAGACCTCAACAATAAATATGGAGTAAATGAATGAATGAATAAATGAATGAGCGTGATCAGACATTCCATTCACGCTTGATTACAAATCCTTTCAATAACTGACACAAATTATTTCTTACAGAGTCTTGATATTAACCAGCTTGTGTGTTCCTTCTGGATTCAAATCAAATTCTAAATATAAATTGAATTTCATTCTTGAAAGGCACTGTGAAATTTCACTGAACAACTGCTGTTACCCAATTTCTCTCTCATTCTCTCCCACCTACGGCCCCCCACTGTTCTGCTGGCTGTCTCCTCCACCAGCAAGCACCCCCAACACAGAGGTTTGGGGACAAAACCAAGGACACCAAGGAATGGTGCTCTCACCAGACAACAGTCCTCCATGGTTTCCTTTCATCGCCTCTACCCTCCCCTTGGCCCCCAACCCAGCTGAGAACCACCAAGACATGGGGTCTGGTTGCTCTGCGGTGGGATTCAGCACCCACTACTTATCTCTGTATCTCTAGACTTCACTCCTGGAAGGATCATGAGTGACTCATTCTTCCACCATTTATTGTGGGTCTGCTCTGCGTCAGGCACTGTGTGAGACACACTCCTCCAGGAGTTCACAGACCAAGGAGAGGAGGAGGAGGAGAACATAGGCAGCTGCAAAGCAGAGTGTGTGCATGGAAGGAAGACACCAGGTCCCAGGAGGACATTCAGGGGACATAGGAGTACAGCCTTAACTATGAGCCTCACCATTCACACCCTGAATTCTTATTTGGAGCAGGCCCAAGTGCTAAGAATTTCTTCTTGGTGCACTGAGTAGTGTATTAATTAGTGAAATATGTTATTTGACAGGCATAATTAGTATATATTCTTTATATGTTTCCATTTCATTTTAATATCAATAGCTGCCAGAAGCAAGGGCAATTCATTAGTTAGAACCACTAATATGTGCACATGGCAAAACATTCAACCAGTACAAATAGATATACAATGAGAAGTTAGTCTCCTCATCAGCCTCCAGAACTCAAGTTCCCCTCCCAGAAACAATCATTGTTACCAATTACTGGTGCCTCTTTCCAGAAATCTCAACATGTTTTATTAATAGACACATTTTTACAAGTGACAATACATGATGTACTCATCTACACCTATGCTTTTCCATGTAATGACATATCTTAGACTTCATTCTATAAGGACACATATATCTCTATCCTGTTTAATGGCTGTATAGGATTTTATTACATGAATATAACATAATGAATCAATCCTCTCAGTATGTTCAGTTAGACTGTCTCCGATGATTTGGAGCAGTTCAATGTTTTCTTTCATATTTCAATAAATAAACAGTATTTCATTCTATTGTGACAGTTAATAAACAAATCACAACTTTCCAAAATAAATTGATTCTGTTTATATTCCCTCCTTTTTGTTTATTTTCTGAGGTCACTTTTAACATATAAGGTCAATAATCAAGGGAGCACTGATCTTGTCTAATTTCATATTTTACTAGAAACCCCATGAGTACAAAACTAAGAATCCAAAAGGTTCCTTTACAAAGTATCATGTTCTTATCACAGTAGAAGTGCATTATTCATACATGTGTGTAAGACCACTGATTTGCAGTGCCTATCTATAGCTGATACTATATCAGCTCTATTTCCTCTTAAGAGATTGAGGAAATCAGTCATATCATAAACTACTTTTTCTTTCCAAGAATAGATTGTGGGGCACCTGGTTGATTCAGTCAGTTAAGCGTCGGACTTCCATTCAAGTCATGTGAGTTGAAGCCCTGCATCAGGCTCTGTGCTGACAGCTTGGAGCCTGGAGCCTGTTTCTGATTCTGTGTCTCCTTCTCTCTCTGCGCCTCACCCCCTCAAAAACAAATAAACATTAAATGAAAAAAAGAATATAGATGTAATTTAAGTATATCATCATGGTTAATAATCTAGACGTTCTTATACACTCTTCAGGGTCTGTGAATAAAGCTGCATTTCAATGTAATTGGCTTCTTTTTCAATTCTATGGGTTTTAAGTATTAAAACCATCATTCTGAGAAGGATCCATAAATTTCACCAGACTGCCAAAGGGGTCCATGGCACCAAAAAACAGTGAGACTCTGACTACTAGTGAGTTCAAGTCAATTGAGGGTGTCAAGCAAAATCAACTACTTTAAGAAATTTAGCATCTTACCCATTCACTGTTCACACCTCCGAAAATTTCCTGACATATTTCATTAGCAGGAGCTGTTTCTAAATCAGGTACAAGAGGCTCAGTAAACCATGCTCATTTACTGGGTTCTTGACTTGATATTTTAAGACATTTCTTATAAAAACAGCTTTCTCTCAAGTAGTATATGATTCCTAAACAGACCACTGGGTGATCAGAACCTCTTGCATCAATTTTACTATCAGATGTGTTAATCATTTCTTTAAGGGAAAAAAAACATTTTTAGCTTTTCTTTTCTCTGCATGCTTCCAATTTTTAAAGGCATGGATTTATTTGAATACCTGAAGATAACTATTTGTTGCTCCTTGACCTTTGTACATCACTGATAAAAATGAGGCAAAATATTCTGTTAATAATAACATGGCTTTAAAATGAGTTTAATTGCAGAGAGGAGTTGTATTCATGCCTTGTATGATTGCTCTCAGCTTGTCACTAAGTCATTTTCAGTCTTACACATATCCTAACAGATCACATAAGGACAACTGCTTTAAGCAGATGTAGATGCTGTCTAAAGACTCTGAGCCCAACTTTAAGGGCTTTTCTACCATGTTGTCCTCATCATTGATTTAACTAATCACTTAATAATGAGGTGGCTTCATTCAACTAATAGTAGCTTCATCTTACAACACAGTGATAGAATGATTAAAAGATACAAGTGTATAACAAGATACAGGATCAAATTCCTTGCATGGGTCACTATGAATATTTTAAAAGATTATAGTATTGGGGCACTTGAGTGGCTTAGTCAGCTAAGCACCGACTCTTGATTTCAACTCAGGTCGTGATCTCACAGTTTTGTGAGTTCAAGCCCCATACTGGGCTCTGTGCTGATAGCGTAGAGCCTGCCTGAGATTCTCTCTCTCCCTCTCTCTCTCTGCTCCTCCTCTGCTTATACTGTTTCTGTCTCTTTCAAAAATAAATTAACTTTAAAAAATAAATTAAAAATATAAAAGATGATAGTATTCACCACCATCTGAAATTCTTAGGTATTTATATATTTGTTTCCTTTCTCTACCCCCACTGAAATGTCAGCTCTGTGAAAGATGGGATCTTACTCTCTTGCTCATTCACTACTGTATTGCAAACGTCTAAAATACTGCCTAGTACCTTTGTTTCTGCAACTAGATGGGTGAAGAAGCCTCTTCTAATACAAATCACTTACAGAAAGGGGTAAAATACATTTTTTAAAAAATCTGGTTTAAAACATGGTTGAGGTTGTAATAAAGGGAAACAGCTAGAAGCCAGAAACTAGAAGAAAGTATAATTTTACTGTGTAATGCAAAGCTAGCATTTGCCCCCAAGGACATCAGCTGACCCAAGAGCCTGGGTTTTTACACAGTGCTTTGGTATGTGCACCTGGGAACAAAGCCTGGGGCTTGATCATACTGAGAGACCAGATTAAGTACTTCTTTCCAAAATGCCACAATGCTCAAATAGAAACAACCTCAGAGAATGAGGCAGTAAAAAAATCCTGTCGGTCAGAAGGACACTTATCTATCCGGGCCCTGGTGAGGCAGAAAGAAAGAACAAATAAATATCCCCTAAGAATCCCTAACCAAAAGCCCACACTCATATACGTGTGGAGACAGAATTCACACTACAACTTGGCTCAGAAGAACAGCAACAACCACCACTGAGCTGAAAGTGTGATTGAATTAGCCCTTGGTTGTCATTACCCCGTGGCGAGGGCAAATGCAAATCCTTCCTCCCTAGAGAAAGACACTTCAAACACAGGGCTCTGATAATTCCCATGGAAAAAGTTTCAAGGAACATGAGCTCACAATAAAAAAAAAAAAAAAATCACTAAAATCAAGAGTAAGCAAGTCACTATGAGTGAGAGTTATCAGAAAACTGGAGATACTACAATAATCAGACACAAATAAAAAATAATTCAGTTTAATATGTATAAAGAAATAATAGAGAGGACTAAAGATATGATGAAAAGAATTGAATAAGCAATTTTTAAAAGGAGTCAAATAGAATTTCTGAAATAGAAAATATAATAATGAAAACAAAAAATTGGTAAGTAGCATATTGACACAGCCTAAGACAGGATATATAAACCTCAAGATAGATTTGAGGAAATCACCTAGAATGCAGCATGGAAAGACTTATTAAAATGCATTTTTTAGAGCATTTTATTTTTCAGTTTTTAAAATTTACTTCTTTTGAGAGAGAGAGAGCAGGGGAGGGGCAGAAAGAGAGAGGGGGAGAGAGAGAGAGAGAGAGAGAGAGAGAGAGAGAATCCCAAGCAGGTCCTACACTTTCATCATAGAGCCCCACGCAGGGCTCAAATCCATGAACCATGAGACCATGACCTGGGCCGAAACCAAGAGTTGGCCACTCAACTGACTGAGCCACCTAGGCACCCCATTAAAATGCATTTTAAAAGTTAAGTTATATGAGGGACAAAGTAAGGCTTAACATATGTCTAATCAGATTTCTGGAAAGGAGAGGGGCACCTGGGTGGCTTAGTCAGTTGAGCTTCCAATTCTTGATTTTGGCTCAGGTCATGATCCTGGGGTCATGAGATAAAGCCCCACGTTGGGCTCCATGCTGAGTATGGAGGCTGCTTGGGATTTTCTCTCTCTCTGCCTCTGTCCCTCATCCCCAAAATTAAAAATAAAAAAAAGATTTCTGGAAAATAGAAAAATGAGATTAAGGTAGAAGTAATATTCAAATAAATAAGAGCTGGCAATTTTTTAAAAATTTTAATATAATTTATTGTCAGTTGGCTAACATACAGTGCATACCGTGTGCTCTTGGTTTTGGGAGTAGATTCCCATGATTCATCACTTACATACAACACCCAGTGCTCATCCCAACAAGTGCCCTCCTCAATGCCCATCATTCATTTTCCCCTCTCCCCCACCCCCCCATCAACCCACAGTTTGTTCTCTGTATTAAGATGAATTCTCAGATTGAAGACATACAATAAATCCCAAGAAGAATAAATAAAAAGTAGTCAATATCTAGACATCAAAATTTCAACATTTAGTGAAACTGAAGAAACTAAAATCAAGGAGAAGAGAATAACAGCAGTCAAAGATAAGACAGATCACTGACAAAGACTGAGCTGACTTCTCAGCTTCAAGAATGAAAGTAAAATGACATCTTCAAAGAGTTGAAAGTAAACAATTATCAATCTAAACAAGAAAAACTATCTTTCAAAACATTCTCAGGCAAACAAAAATGGATAGAGGTCATAACTAACATATCCTCGCTAAACTAATTTTAAAAGAATGTCCAGTTTAATCCTTGAACAACATGGAAGTTTTAGGGATTCTGACACTCCACATTGTCAAAAATCTGCATATAACTTTTGACTTCCCAAAAACTTAACTACTGAGAGCTAGAGCCTTACCAATAACAGAAGCAGTCAATTAACCCATAGTTTGAATGTTATATGTATTACATACTGAATTCTTACAATGAAAGAAGCTTAAAAAAAGTATTATTAAGAAGATTGTAAGGAAGAAGAAATACACTTACAGTACTGTACTATATTTATCGAAGAAAACCCATGTGTAAGCGGACCTGCCCAGTTCAAATCCATGTTGTTGGTCAACTGTACTCAGAAAGAAGGAAAGTGATTCAGAAGGAAGATCTGAAATGTCAGAAGGAATATTCAGGCAGTTAAGTGTAAAGAGTTACAGTTGAACAAGTCCTCTTTGAGTTCACCTAATTGAGTTTGAGATTTATCCTAATACCCATGATAGCTAGAAAGGGGAGGCTAGCTGGGGCTTATTACTTACAGACGGAATAAACTGGACATGACTAACCATGAATTGCTCAACTAAGAGATGTTAGACATAACTTATTCTTTCATTTTTATGCAAACCATAATTGCTATAACTTAATACAACCCTACAATATAAGAGAATTCTACATGCAAATAAGATCAAACCTCAGGGTACAGCAAAATTCAAATTTCCAAAGGAATGGTTCTTTCACCAAACTGTGAGATAGTTTTTTATTATTATTAGGCCCTCTTTTGTTCAATAATTTCTACCTTTTATCTAGGCCTTGTTCCCTCACAAATGAATGACATGTGGTGATTTGGATTGCCCAAGGCTTACTAACTAAATCACAAAGATTTCCCTTCTAAGGATTAGGACCCACTTCAGATAGTCGGGAGAGAAACTGAAAGAGTCACAAATGTAGTTAGTTCAGAGAGAAGGACTATGTGGAGACTTTTTTTTTTTATCTCTAAATCACTAACTGACCAGAACATGTTCAGAAATGACCAAAGTTTAAAAAATAAAAATAATAATAATAAAAGAAATGATCAAAGTTACAAGCATATGATGGATCTGATGGGCCTGTACAAAAATAGGAATCACCATTTCTAAGAGCCCCAAGGTTATGTCTTAAGGCATCTTCAAATCCCTGCACTTTGATCACACAGATGCTGAAAGGGACAAAGGCAACAGAAGAACACTTCTCACCCCGGAAATGGTGCTTTTGGGAGCGACAAGTGCAGACCCACTAAAAGTGGGAGCTCACACACCTGGGTCTCTGAGCAGTGTTTCTGGAACTGAATCCAGATAAGGTAAGGAGATAAGATAAAATAGGATAAAAACCAGGAATGGGACCTAAGTCTGTGCCTAAACTGGTGGCCAGCTTGACTGTTACCAGTTTGGTGAAGCCAATGGAGTCAGTAAACCACCAGCTTCACTGACTGTCCCCCTAGAAATGAGCAGGAATTTGACTCAACTAACCAAATTCTACTATCTCTGTTGACATAGTGTAGTTCCTTCTAAAATGACCCGTTTTATTTTTTTAAAATTTTTAATGTTTATTCATATTTGAGAGAGAGAGAGACCAACTATGCATGAGGAGGGAGGGGCAGAGAGAGACGAAGACAGAATCTGAAGCAGGCTCCAGGCTTTGAGGTGTCACAACAGAGCCCGCCACGGGGCTTGAACTCACCTGAACTGAAGTTGAGTGCTTAAGTGACTGAGCCACCATGCACCCGATAAAATCATTTTTAGATAAAGAAGATGTGGTATGTGTGTGTATGTGTATGTGTGTGTATTGTGTGTGTGTGTGTATATGTGTATATACAATGGAATATTACTCAGCCATAAAAAAGAATGAGATCTTGCCAATTGCAGTGGAGCAAGAGTGTATCAATGCCAAGTGAAATATGTCAGTCAGAGAAAGACAAATACCATATAATTTCACTCATGTGGAATTTAAGAAACAAAACAGATGAACATTAAAAAAAAAAAAAGAGAGAGAGAGAAGCAAACCACAAGAAACTCTTACCTGTAGAGAACAAACTGAGGATTGATGGAGGGAGGTGGGCAGAGGATGAGTAAATGGGTGATGGGCATTAAGAACGGCACTTGTTGTGATGGGCACGGGATGTTGTACGTAAGTGATGAATCACTGAATTCTAGTCCTGAAACCCATATTACACTACATGTTAACTAGCTAGAATTTAAATAAAAACGGGGGGGGGGCAATGACCCACGTGAACCAAATCTCTGCCCCCCCAAAAAAAACTAACAAAGGAAAAAAGATGTACACAGTTGGACATCAACAGTGAGCAAACGATGGAAAATCAGGGATAGCACAGGGGAGAGGGACCTGGACAGGGCTAAAAAGGGGTGAGCAGGTGGTAATGGGCGAGCCAGGCAGGTTGGGTTCAGACAAGGAATCCACAATGCAAAGTAGGAACCAGGCAAGGGATCAGTTTATCCAGTCCGGGCATATACATCAAAGGTGGGGAATAGGTGCTCTGTACAGATCTGGTCACTACAGGTACAGAAGTGAGGTCGGAAAGAGCAGGCAGGGTGAAGGTCTTCACAAGTGGCTCCAGACTGGTAAAGGCAGGCCCGACCGTAGGAGGTGGGGGAGGGAGGCTGTAAGTTATCTATCAAGGGCTTATTATGTGGCATGTACGAACAAGCACTTCTCATTCTTACAACCAACCTGTGAGGTACCGAGTATAAGTCCTGTTTTACAAAGGAGGAAAGGTTCAGAGAGGTGATGCAATGTGTCTCTTTGGTAAGTAGCAGGGTCACGATTCAAACCCAGCGCTGTCTGGTTTGAATGATAGCAGCTGCTATAACCCCTTACATCCCAGTCCAGGGCTCTTCAATCTCCTTCAGAGATGCATCCCAGTGATCATGCTGCTTGAATAAACACACTTTTGTCTTCCATCATCTTCTTTTAACTCATTTATTCCTTTTTAATCTTGACTAAGAGGAGGTAAAAGCCTTTTTTCCATTCATATCCATGAAAGACCATCACCCGAGAGTAAATCCACTTTGCCAAGATAATCCATTTTTTAAATAATGTGTGTATATGAGAGTGCTCTAAAAAGTCTGAAGTGCTTTAGAAATGGAAGGTGGCATTATTTTAAAAATTACCATACTCATCCATGCAGCCCAACTCATCTGAGAATCTTCTAGGACCAGAATACTGTGGTCACAAATTATAATGCTGATAAGGTGAGACAGGTAGAATTACTGCACAGAGTGCTTAAGTCAACAATTCAAGTGCAGAACTAAAGGTGAACTTTTTTCCCTTCATAAGCGAAATGTCCATTATGCAGATGATGCCTCATGCTGGAGCTGAAGGATTTCAGGGGGCTGGGCTAGGTGTCAGGAGACCTGGGTTCAAATCCCAGCTCTGCCTCTACCTGGGTGGACCACATTGCTTCCCTCCTCCCCTACCTTCCTCCCCCATCTCAGGTGCCTCCCTCCTCTGCAAGGTAGTTCCTGTACCAATTCAGAGTAAGGATTTGGGGGGAGCCAGACTGCCTACATTTTTGTTCTGCCTCCACAATTGCCAGTCATAACGCTAGACAACTTACCCAACCATTCTCTACATCTGTGTTCTCATCTCTGCAAAGGATAACAACAGTACCTACCTGTGACAGTTAATTTTATGTGTCAACTTGACTAGGCCACAGGGTGCCCAGATATGTGACTAAACACTATTCCGGATGTTCTTGTGATGGTGGTTCTGGATGAGACTAACATTTGACTCAATAGACAGAAAGCAGATTGCCCTCCCCAAGGTGGGTGAGCCTCAGCCTCTCTGCTGAAGGCTTGAATAAAATAAAAGGCTGAGTAAGAAGGAATTCATTCTCACTGTCTGGATGTATCCGAGTTGGGACACTAGTCTCTTGCCTTCAAACTCAGACTTGGATTGGACCTAAAACCATTAGCTCTCCTGGGTCTCCAGCTTGCTGACTGCAGATCTTGGACTTTTCAGCCTCCATAAGAATATGAGCCATTTCCTTATAACAAATCTCTAGATAAGGAGGCGCCTGAGTGGCTCAGTCGGTTAAGTGTCTGACTCTGGATTTCAGTTCACGTCATGAGCGCAGGGTCATGCGATCAAGCTCCGTACTGGGCTCTGCGTTGAGCCTGGAGTCTGCTAACATCCTCTCTCTCTCTCCCTCTGCCCCTCTCCCCAGGTCGTGCTCTCTTCCTCTAAAATAAAATAATAATAATAATAATCTCTAGATATCAATATAGGTACATTTATACATACATACATACATATATATGTATATATATGTATGTATGTATATATGCATCCTATTGGTGCTGCCTCTCTGGAGAACCCATACTACAAGATCTCAGAGTTACTTTAGAATTAAATTAGACAACACTCTTCGGACAAAGCCGAGCACATCACATGACCTCAATAAATATTTTAATTGACCACTAGACATTTAACATCTCAGTCCTATGAGTCTAATTAAAAGAACCATAAAATGTGTAGAAGCAAAATGGTATTTTTAAAAATTTTTTTAATGTTTTATTTATTTCTGAGAGAGAGAGAGAGAGAGAGACAGCATGAGCAGGGGAGGGTCAGAGAGACAGGGAGTTACAGAATCCGAAACAGGCTCCAGGCTCTGAGCTAGCTGCCAGCGCAGAGCCCGACGCGAGGCTCAACTCGGGGCTCGAACCCCAGAACTGTGATATCATGACCTGAGCCGAAGCTGGATCCTTAACCGACTGAGCCACCCAGGCGCCCTGCAAAACAGTTTTTAAAAAACTACAGAACTGTGGGGCGCCTGGGTGGCTCAGTCAGTTAAGGGTCCGGCTTCGGCTCAGGTCATGATATCACAGTTCGTGGGTTCAAGCCCCGCATCGGACTCTGTGCTGACAGCTAGCTCAGACTCTGGAGCCTGTTTCAGATTCTGTATCTCTCTCTCTCTCTGACCCTTCCCTGCTCATGCTGTCTCTCTCTCTCTCTCTCTCTCTCAGAAATAAATAAAAAATCAAAAAAAAATATTTTGAAAAACGACAGAACTGTAAAAATTTAGGTCACTTCACCTGCAACCACAAGCCTCTTCATTTTCCTTTCTGGAATATGTGTGTGATTTACAGAGACACTGTAACTATGGTGACATCTATGAAAAAACCTCAAAAAAATTAAAAAATTTAAAAACCCCAATGCCACGGTCTAAATCTCATCCCCATTTGCTTCCTCGCCTAAAGAGGTTTTACTACCTCTTTCAAAAGCAAATGTCTGTCACATCCCTATTCAGGTGGCCTTTGAATCTGAACTTAATTAGAGCAAGTCAAGACACTAATCCTTAGACATTAGCACTCAGAGTTAATTAGCCAGATATAACACAATTCTTCTTACCAGGCAAATCAGAGAGCAACCTGGAAAAGCTAAAAGGAAAGGGAACATCATTCTATGCTTAAGAAAGCAGACTGAAATATACAAATCTTAAGCTTTTCCAAGCAATCTTTTATTTTTCCGATTTCTAGAAATAACACTGCTCTTCTTTTGACCACTTCTAGGAAATAATATCAAACCACCATTTACATTGTAGGCTGACCATCATTCCTTCTATCTTTTCAAAATCAAAAGATGACACAGACAGTTCATCAGAACAACTTTCTTCTGAGAATGCTGATCACACAAGCTACTTTATATACATTATGGTGGCTTTCAAGTGAAAAGCCCAAATGGGATCTTTTTTTGAAATCCATTTAACCACAAACTATTCAGACTAACTGCAGACTCTTTCCAAGAAAGCCCATATTATTGTTTGTAAGCTAAGATCATGGAAATAGGAGGGAAAGTGCTTTGATTTTCATTCAGAACATATTCAAATGTATTTTCAAAGAAAATTCATTGAAGCTGAACCCTAATTACAAGTCACCATGAGGTGGTGAAGGAGCTTTCCCGGGTGCTACTTCAAAGGTTCATCCAACAAATATTAATTGGCCACCTCTTATGTGAGCAGCATGGTGCAAGTGTTTGGGCCTATAATGACAAACAAAACAGAAAGAGCTGCTGCCTTCTCAGAGCTGCTTCTGACAGGGCCAAGGTGAGCCTGGTCCTAGAAAAGGACAGAGGCCACCTAAGCAACTCTACAGGATGCTGACATCCCAAAGGGTACAGTGGAGATCATCTGGGGCATTGAGAAGAAAGGGCAGGCTTGAACTGTTTCAGTAGCTCTCGGAGAAACTGCTTCCAAGTTATACCACCCTTGGCTTATAAACATGAAACTATGCCGAAATACTCAAATGTAAAACCACTTTTCAAAATCAAAGAAGAAAGCATTGGCCAGATCTTACCTAAATGAGTTATCCAAGCATACCTTCAGGATAAGTTCAGGCCTTTTGGATGTACACTTTTCCTACATGCTGAAATGCCTTATCAGTCAAGGGAAAAAAACTCAGGTTACAAAACATTCACCACCCCCCATCACCCCAAAGACGACTTACAAATAAAATACAAATAAAAGCCTATTCCAGCATTTCCCAAAAATACTTTGTGAAAAATAGGCCCTATGGCTTTTAAAAAAGGTGAGGGAATATTGCAAAAATATCCTTCTTAGAGATTTATAACGGAAATTTACATATTACAAAGTAAGAAAAGCCCCAAGTATCCATGGTTTTATATCAGGCATAGTTGTAAACAATGGGACTAAAGCAGTAAACAAAACAAAACAAAAACCCACAAAATCCCTGCTTTCATGGGGTTGATATTCCAAAAGGGGAAACCAAGCAATATATAAGTACTAAGGGAAAAAAATAAAGCAGAGGAAGGGAGATCAGAAGAGGGAAGAGAATGTTGCTATTGTATATGAGATGATCAGCAGAGACTTCACTGTCAAAAGATATTTGGGCAGAAATAGGAAGGGAGAAAGCGATGTGGCTTTCAGGAGGAAGAGCGTTCCAGGCAGAAAAGGCAGTATATGCAAAGGCCCTGAGACAGGAATGTGTTTGGCAGAATTACAGCACAGCAAAGATGTTAGCAGTGACTGAAGTGGTATGAGCAAGGTGGAGAGTGATAGGAAACAAGATGGAAGAGGAAGCCAAGGCAAAATCATACAGACATTTGGGCTCAGACTTGGAGTAAAATGAGATGCAATTGGAGGCTTCAGAGCAGAGCTGTAACATGAGATCTGACTCACAATTTAGCAGGATTGCTCTGGCTGCTGAGTTTCACACAGTTTAGATCATGGTAGAGAGAGGAAGAGAAACTATGAGGCCAATTTGTAGGGTACCTCAAAATTCCAGATAACAAATGATAGTGGTTTAGAACAGAGTGACTGCAGTGGAGGTTGTGAGATATGATCAGAGTCTGGGTATATTGTGGAGGCAGAGCCAGGAAGAGGTAAAAGAGAGATCAAGGACAGCTCCAAGACTGATGGCCTGAACAGCTGGAAGAATGGGATCACCCAGGGAAGTGGAGCTAGAAAGACAGGAGGTATGAAAGGCGAGGCATGAGGAAGTTTACGGTTGGAGGTCATGAAGATGAGAAGGGACCAGCAAAAAACACTGAGAAGAACTAGGAAAGAATGGCATCTGGGAGGCCAAGTGAAGAAAGCATGTTAGGAAGGAAGGAGTAATCCCCCCTTCAAAGTTGCTGGGAGGACAAGAAAATGAGGACTGAGAATGGACCACTGGGTTTGACAAAGAGGAAAGCCCTTGGCAACCTTGATAAGAGTAACTTGTGGGATGATAAGGACGAAAGCCTGATTAAAGTGGATTCAAGAGAGAATGGGAACTCCACAACAACAACAAATAATCCAATGAAAAAAACGGCAAAGGACTTGAATAGATATTTCTCCAAAGATACAGAAATGGCCAACAAGCACATGAAAAGATGTTCATTAGCCATTAGGGAAATGCGAATCAAAACCATAATGAGATACTACTTCGTATCTACTAGGGTGGCTATGGGGGGAAAAAGCAGGAAATATCAAATATGGATGAGGAGGTAAGGCAACTGAAACACTTGTGCATTGTAATATAAGATGCTCCAGCCATTTGGCCCAAACCACCAAACACTTCAGCAGATACTCAAAAAATGAAATGTAGAATCACCACATGACCTAGTAATTCCACTCTGAGGGATATGCCCAAAAGCAGAGAAAACAGATACCCAAACAAACACTTATATATAGATGTTCATAGCAGCACTACCCATAATAGCCAAAGGGTAGAAACAACCCAAATGCCCATCAATGAATGAACAGATAAACAAAATGCACCATACACATACAATGGAATACCACTACACAATAAAAGGTAATGGAATTCTGATGCGTGCCACAACATGGATGAACCCGGAAAACATCATGTAAGTGAAAGAAGGTCAACATCTTGTATGACTCCATTTTATAAAGTATGCAAAATAAGTAAATCCACAGAGACAGAAAGCAGTTTGGTGGTTGCCGGAGGCTAGTGGGAGGGAAGAATAGAGGGTAACTATTTAACAAGTAAGGGGGGCACTGTGAGGATGAGGAAAAGGCTTCGGAACTAGATGAAGGTGGTAGTTACACAGCATTGTGAATGCATTAAATGCTACTGTCTTGCATGTTTTAACATATTAAAATGGTCTTATGTTAAATGAATTTCACCTCAATTTTTAAAAAGAGCAAAAGTGGGAAGAAAGGAATTAGAGACAGTCGGTAAGAAAACTCTTCCAAGGACGTTGCTGAAAAGGGGAACAGAGGCACAGAGCAGCAGCTGAAGGGGGATGTCTGGTCAAGGTGGAGGCTCTTCTAAAAGGGAAGATAGATGACATGCCCATTTGCAACTGGAGAGGGGATGGGAGGCAGAACTGCTGGCAGCAGGTCCTCAGTCTTGTGCACAAGAATCAAAGATGCCTCATCGTTAACAGGAGAGGAGGCAGGATTCAGGCAGCTTGGTCAAGGAAGCAGCAAAGGCTTGCAGAAATTCTCTTGGACTAGTTTTTTTCTTAGGAGATGTGGGGATGTTAGGAGTGGGGAGAAGGTGTGAAGCAGCTATCCCAGAGAGCAGGTTGGTGACTAGACTAAGGCAATGTGATAGCAGTGCTGGGCAGCTTGAACGGCCCACTAAAGTTAATGGTAATAAACTGATGAGACTAGTAAGCCCTGTTGTGTGGTTTTCTCCAACTGTATTTAGTTGCCTGGGTAAAGGTGGAGAACTATTTATTTATCCCTAAGTTCTCCCCAAAATATCTGACCATAGAAACCTATTAACAGCCCCCCAAAGAGTCCACATACAATTCTACTGTATGATTAAATAGATAAGGGAGGATAGAAAAATACCAGTACTTCCTAATTCCTCCTTTCTAACCAGTGATAGATAGATAAATGATAAGGCAGGAGCCAGGTCTGGAGGCCTGCCGGCGAACACAGGCATTAGACTGGCCAGGAGGGCACCCGTTAAGAGGGAGAATAAAATGGCACCGTTGTCAGAGTCTGAGCTTTGGAGTCAGATTTCCACTCCAGCTGAGTGATCTTGGGCAAGTGAATATCTGTGAGATGTATCAGAAAATGGGGGAACTATCATCTGCCTTTCAAGGATGTTACGAGGATTAATGATGATAAGCACTTAGCACTCCAGTATCTAGCATATAATGGCATCCAATCTAAGGAGGGAACTGTCATTATCAGCCAGTCAGATCCGAGAGATCAACCAGATAAAAGATGATGCAACCAAGTCTCTGTCAACCCAGGTGCCCAACCAATTGTGCACAAGGATGGTCTCTGGGGAATCTGAAAGAGTTGACATGACTCCCTCTCAATCTACAGTGAGGAACTTCACTGGTCAAGATACAACCTGCCTACTTTAGCTCAAGAGTAAGTTGGTGTTTCTAGCTCTTAAGTTAATGTGCAAAAATGAAGCACCCTCCACTTCCTATAAAACAGTACATTTTGCAAAAGCTGTCATGCATCCCAGTATCATGTTTTTAACATTTGAAATCATTTTAGACTTACAGAAAATTACAAAAACAGTACAGAGAGTTCAGTACCCTTCAGCCAGCTTTCTCCAATGCTAACATCTTACATAACCATAATACAACTGCCAAAATCAGGAAAATAAGTGATAAATTACTATTAACTACTTGACAGACCTTATTTGAATGCTGCCAGCTTTGCCTCTAATGGTTTTGTTCTCGTGCAGGAACCAATCCTGGTCCCCATACTGCATTTAGTTCTCAAGCCCTTGCTAGCATCTGCCCACCTGTGACAGTTCCTCTCCATCTTTGTCGTTCACAGCCTTGACATCTGCCAAGAGAACTGGTCAGGTATTTTGCAGAATGTCCCTAAATTTGGCTTTACCTGATGTTTTCTCATGATAGAGTAAAATTGTGCATTTTGAGTAAGAATCCCCCCAGTAAGATGTTTTGCCCTTCTTAGTGCATCAATAGGGAGCACATCACAGGGGCGCCTGGGTGGCTTAGTCAGTTAAGTGTCCAACTTCGGCTCAGGTCATGATCTCACGGTTTGCGGGTTGGAGCTTGTATCAGGTTCTGTGCTGACAGCTTGGAGCCTGGAGCCTGCTTTGGATTCTTTGTCACCCTCTCTCTCTCTACCCTCCCCTACTCATGTGCTCTCTCTCTCTCTCTCTCAAAAATAAATAAACATTAAAAAGGGGGGTGGGGGGGCCACATCACAAAAGAGTTGCTACATCTCAGTCCTGGTGCTGTCACCCTAAGGTGGTGTTTGCTGGGTTTCTGGACCCATACATTATTTGATACAGTGTAAAACAGAATCCCAGCCTCTCTCCTGGTCATAATGGAAAGAACTAGATATTTCCATTCACATCCCAACATCTGCACACCAATAAATATAATTGTGCTCAGCACCCAAACGGTTTACTTTCATTTCTTTCTTTTGATTATATGGTAGGCTATTTTAACCCCAAATATGTTTAAAAGAGGAGAGAGTTTTAGTTACACCCCTAACCCATAGCACCCACTCAGCCATACCCAGAATCTGCTCTTCAACCTAAGTGCCCCCAAGTCCCACATGAGAACTCAGGTATCAAAAGTATCAATAACAAAGATCATCAACCCCATGATGAGCACTACGTTCAAGGCTCTTTACATACATCATCTCTATTTCTCAGAACCTTGAGGATGTATGTTATTAGCTGCATTTGAGGACATGAGCACAGCTCCAAGAGTTTAAGTACTTTCACTCATATCAAACCTAATACAGTAGATCAGGACCTCTAGACCACCTGATGCTCAGCCTCCTCACATAGCACCTGCTGCATTCTTAAGTCTGACCAGTGTGGGAGGAAAATAGCTTTCCTAGGCCCAGCCCCACAAATGCTAACAAAATGTATAATCCAGTCATAATGACAACTACTCTTTATATGGTATGGTCTTTCCCTGGATATTCTCTTTTTTAATTTCATAAACAGGTATAAGATGGGTAGTATGCACCCCATTTCACAGAAGTCAGAAAGAGTAAATAACATGTCCAATATCCAAAACCAAAACCATAACCTAAATCTGGCCATGCCTCTAATTTGTAGAAAGTATGCCACAAAGATATGATAAGCAGAATCCACATTGACAAATTTCATAAGCAAAAAATTTGGGTGTTTTTCCCCTTGCACTTTTATATGATAAAGAGAAAGAAAGTGAGAGAGGAATGAGGGAAAACCTATAAATTAAAAGATACTTAAAAGACACTTTTATAAATATTAGATGTGGAGTATGTTTGGATCCTGTTTGAAAGAAAGTGTAAAAAAAAAGAAAATTCCCTCTCTCTCTGACCCTCCCCTGCTCATGCTGTCTCTCTCTCTCTCTCTCCTAGAAATAAATAAAACATTTAAAAAAAAAAAAAAAAGAAAATTCATGACAATCGGATTCTTTTTTCTTTAAATTTTTTAACATTTATTTATTTTTTAGAGACAGAGAGGGACCGATCATGAGCAGGGGAAGGGCAGAGACAGAGGGACACAGGATCTGATGCAGGCTCCAGTCTCTGAGTTGTCAGCACAGAGCCCTGCATGGAGCTCAAACCCACCAACTGTGAGATCATGACCTGAGCCGAAGTTGGACACTCAACCGACTGAGCCACCCAAGCGCCCCTATGACAATTGGATTCTACTGATATTAAGAATTATTAATCTGTTCAGATGTGATGATGACATTTTAGTCCTGTTTTTAAAAAGTCCTCATCTGCTTTCCTTTTGGCAGCACACGGCGGCAAGATGGTGGTCCCAATTTCCAAGAAGAGGAAGTTGGTCACTGAGGGCATCTTCAAGGCTTATCTGAACAAGCTTCTCAAGCAGGAGCTGGCTGCAGATGGCTCCTCTGGAGTTGAGATCTGAATTACACCAGCCAGGACAGAAATCATTATCTTGGCCACCAGGACTCAAAATGTCCTTGGTGAGAAGGGCAGGTGGATGTGGGAATTGACTGCTATGGTTCAGAAGAGTTCGGGCTCCCCTGAGGGCGTGTAGAGCTTTGTGCTGAAAAGGTGACCACAAGAGGTCTGTACCCTATCGCCCAGGCAGAGTCCTTGTGTTATACCTGCCTAGGAGGCCTTGCTGTGCGGAGGGCTGCTGTGGTGTGCTGTGGTTCATCATGGAGAGTGGGGCCAAGGACTGTGAGGTCCTGGTGTCTGGGAACCTCTGAAGACAGGGGGCTAAATCCATGAAGTCTGTGGATGACCTGATGATTCACAGAGGGGCCCCGTGAACTGCTCAGATACAGTGTGCTGGCATCAACATGAAGATCATGCTTCCCTGGGACCCAAGTGGTAAGAATGGTGCTCAGAAGCCCCTGCCTGATCAGGTTAGCACTGTGGACCCCAAAGACAGGATACTTCCCACCTCCCCCATTTTGAAAGCGAAGGGTGGGAAGCCAGAGCCACGTGCCATGCCACAGCCAGTACCCACAGCATAATAGGATCTCCTTGGCAGCTGGATCTGGAGTCTGGATATTGCTCTGTAAGGACTTTTAATAAAATCTTTGAAAAAGAAAAAAATAATAAAAATTAACTAATAAAGAGTCCTTTTTAGAGATTCATATTAAAATAGCTATGAATGAAAGACTGTGACATCTTGCATTTTATTAAAAATTATATTGGGGGAAGACTAGATGCTGTTACCGTTGAAACAAATTGGCCATCCGTTAACAGTCACTGAAGATGAGTGATGGGTAGATGGGGGGTTCATTATATTACTTTGCATATTTTTGTGTATACTTGAAATTCTCCCTAATAAAATCTTACAAAAGAAAAAAAATGGTCAAGATCACACATACTGCAAATGAAGGGCAGAGTCAGGACTTGAACTCAGGAGATCCAAGTCCAAATGCTGACTTCCTCCCACTCTCACTACCACGCCTGGACGTCTCTCCTATGTATTTATCCTATTTTGAAGCTTATTTCTCAAAAGGAAATGCCACAACAAATCATTCTTATAAGCCCAGAGTTTCTTCAGTGAAAGCTGCAATAAAATGTATAAAATATAGCTGTCAGAGAAACAAGTATTAGTGGGAAGAACCCTTGATACACCATGGTGATACAGAAATACTTTCAAAATGTGCACTTCCTTTGCTGCACTTATAGACCATATCAGAGAATAAGCTGAATCAAGAGAACCAAGAGTCCCCTAATTGAGAAACATAAAAAAAATAGGCCTTCAGAACCAACAAGAAGAGCTGTTTGTAAGAAACACAGAAAAAGTCCTCTTATGATCTAAGTAATAATGCATATTTAGCACTTTAAAAAGTGCTCTCAGGGGCACCTGGGTGGCTCAGTCGATTGAGGGTCTGACTTCAGCTCAGGTCATGATCTTGTAGTTCGTGGGTTCGGGTCCCAATGCTGTCAGCACGGAGCCTGCTTCGGCTTCTATGTCTCCCTCTCTCTCTGCCTCTCCCCTGCTCATGCTCTCCCTCTCTCTCAAAAATGAAAAAAACAGGGGCACTGAGTGGCTCAGTTGGTTAAGTGTTTGACTTCGACTCCGGTGAGTTCGAGTACTACATCAGGCTCTGTGCTGACAGCTCAGAGCCTGATACCTGCTTCACAGTCTGTGTCTCCCTCTCTCTCTGTCTCTCCCCCACTCATGCTCTGTCTGTCTGTCTCTCTCCCTCTCAAAAATAAAGCATTAAAAAATTTTCTTAATAAAAATAAACTTTAATTAAAAAAAAAAAAAAGAGAGAGATGCACCTGGGTGGCTCAGTCAGTTAAGCATACGACTCTTGGTTTGGGCTCAGGTCATGATTTCACAGTTCGTGAGTTCAAGCCCTGCATTGGGCTCTGCGCTGAAAGTGTGGAGCCTGCCTGGGATTCTCTTTCTCCATCTCTGCCCCTCCTCTGCTCTCTCTGTCTCTCAAAATAAATAAACTTAAGAAAAGAATTTTTTTTAATGTTTTATTTATTTCTAGGAGAGAGAGACAGTGTGAGCAGGGGAGGGTCAGAGAGAGAGGGAGTCACAGACTGAAACAGGCTCCAGGCTCTGAGCTGGCAGTCAGCACAGAGCCCAACGCGGGGCCCGAGCCCACGAACCACGAGATCATGACCTAAGTGAAAGTCGGACACTTAACCGACTAAGCCACCCAGGCGCCCCAAGAATTTTTTTAAATATAAGAAAAAGTGCTCTCTGATTAATTACTTCATCTTAGGCTCTCAAAAATTCCTTGACATAATTTGGAGTACATAATAACATCCTTACCTTAAAAATGAACCAAATGAGACATAAAGAGGTCAAAATTTGATACTTGGATGGGGACTCAAAGTAAGGATTTCACTCATTCATTCACCCATTTGTTCATTCATTTAACAAGCACTGACACCCAGCCTGCTTTCTATTCTAAGTGCCTGGGATATAGACACACTAGAGACCCAGGGTCTCTGGGTAGAGGAGTTTCGGACTTCTCTACCCAGAGTCCAGGAGGGCATCCCTTTCCCCAACCCCATCTCTTGTGCACTCCCCATCCTGAGTCCCATATACATCCAGGATTCTGCAGAAATAGGCTGGCTCTTGGCAGTTCCTGGGGAGCCTTGTGCCCTTAAAGCTCAAATGAAGATCATCATTTTCCTGGTTAAATCTCTTCTATTTGCCTCCTCATCAGTATCCAGAGCAGCGTATATATTTCCACACGTAATAAATGACCAAAGCAGAAAAGAAGTGGTGTCAACTTCACTTGCAGAAAAATAAATCACATTTATACCATTCAACTAATATTTATTGAACACTTACTATCAGCCAGGTACATGGGGGACCAATGTGATGAATAAATGACAGTCTTAGCCATCCGGGAGCCTACAATCAATAGGGGCTATAATCACATATTTAACAGCATTGGGGGCAATGGTACTTTGTGTAACGTACGATTGAGTCTTTAAGGCTTAAAACTTTGAAAGTCATAAGCTTTTCTTATTCTTTTTCTTGTTTCTCATGGCAACATCCACTGACCTATACCTCACAATAAGCCACTTGTGCCATATATTATAAACGCAACTCAGAAAGAGGAGAGGACTTGGGGAGGAATGAAAGGGCTTCTTATAATTGATTGAAATATAAGGACCGGCATCTCATTTTAAAGAGCTTAGTTTAAAGGAAAATCACAGTCTAGGGATCACATGCAGCTGGGGGTATCAGGGAAGGCTCAAAGGGGTTGTAGCTTCTGAGGAAGAACTAGAAGAAGAGGAGAATCTTGTGTGTAGATGTGGGAGGGCATTCCCAGTGCAGCAGTGGCCCAAGCAAAGTGACAAAGGGCCAATAAAAGGGCAAAATAGGGGCGCCTGGGTGGCTTAGTCGGTTAAGCGTCCAACTTTCACTTAGGTCATGATCTCGCAGTTTGTGGGTTCGAGCCCCGCGTCGGGCTCTGTGCTGACTGCCAGCTCAGAGCCTGGAGCCTATTTCAGAGTCTGTGTCTCCCTCTCTCTCTGACCCTCCCCTGCTCACGCTGTCTCTCTCTCTCTCTCTCCTAGAAATAAATAAAAATATTAAAAATAAATAAATAAATAAAAGGGCAAAACAAACCTGAGCAACTAACAATGTAGTGCACTTGGGAAGGAGCACACATGTGTGTCTAAGAGTCACCCTGGAATGCTTATGAGCTGTCCTGTGTCCCACTCCTAAGGATTCCAATTCAGAAGGTCAAGAGAGTGGATTCTGGGAATCTGTAGGTAGAGCGGATCGTGGACAACACTATGGGAATCAGTAGTTAAGAGGTATGGGTGACAGAACACAGACTTCATGGGGCAGGGATCACACAGACAAGTGACACACAATTGCCACAATCAGAATTACACCTGTCAAAGCAAGGTCACCAGACCAGCAGCAGCATCACCTGGGAACCTGTTAGAATACAAATTCTCAGGGCACCTGCAGGGCTCAGTTGGTTAGGTGCCTGACTCTTGGTTTCAGCCCAGCTCATCTTACGGTTTGTGAGTTCTAGCTCTGAGCAGGGCTCCATGCTTGAGATTCTCTCTCTTCCTCTCTCTCTGCCTCACCCTGCCTCTTGCTCAAAATAAATAAAGAATTTTTTTAATTAAGGGGAAAAAAACCAAGAAATACAAATTCTCAGACCCTATCCCAAAATCTACTAAATCGGCAACTGTGGGGTGGGAACCAACAATGTTTTAACAAGCCCTCCAGTGATTCTGATGCCTTCTCGAGTCTGGAAAGCACCACTCTGAGTTCACACTGGCATTGGTACATTATGGTCAAAACTGCATTAAAATTCCCACTAACTGCAATTCTGGCTAACCTCACATTATTGTTGTTATTCCATCCTTTCTTCTCTAAAAGGGGAGGGACTGCAAACCAGCATGGTTTGAATAGCTTCCGAATCCGCTTTATAAGTCACTAATATTTAATGCTTGACCAAGGGTCTGCAAAAGTACTAAAATGAGAATGCTTAGTCAGCACTTCTCAAACTTCCATGCACATATGAATCACCTGGAGATCTTGTCTAAGTGAAGATTCTGAATCCATAAGACTGAGCTATGGCCTAGGCTTCTGCATTTCAAACAAGCTCCCAGATGATGCTACTGCTACCAGTCCACAGCCCATGCTTGGAGTGGCGAGAAATTGCCTAATTCTACAAGTCTAAAAGTCCCTGTAGCAGGACACCATCTCCCCACCAACTGGGCTTCCCTCTCTGACCTGCCCCCTAGCTGCCCCCCACCCCATGGTATATTCCAGTAGCCCCTCTGTCCACTCTCCCCACACACTCCCTGTGCCTTCCCTTTTCTCCTCATCAGCCACTGCGTCGAAACTTCCACTGGTATAGCTCTCCCTGAGAAAAGGGACTTTCTGGGCCCACGTGCCATGGAGGGAGTTAATGCACTGCCCCAAGCACCTCCACCCTCCTCTAGAGGGACTCTGGCAAGAGGAAAGATCTGGCTCATTTGTTTGCAGAGCTAAGTATGCATTATTTAAAACATAAACTATCAGCTTTAGCTTCGTCTGAAGCTGTAAATCAATAGTCATTCCTCGGGGCCAGAGGGTCCCTTGTCACCTTCCCATGAGCTCCATCAGTGGAGAACAGTCAAAATCCCAACTGGGACTACCACATTAACTCAGTTAAGAAAACAAAAACAAAAACAAAAAAACCCTGATGCAGGCAGACGCACATCTGTAACAAGGGCAAGTGCAGTTTCATCCTGCTGGATACACAGCATCAGTCGTCTGCCCCACACGCTCATCAAGTATTCTGTGGTTATGAAACGTTTATGCTAACAGAACTGCAGAGTTGCAGCTCAGGGCGTCACTGTAAATATTTATTAACCACAGCCATCAAGACACAGCTTCTCTTACTTCAGGGTCCATTTTCTGGTTTTACCAACCAGGCAGTTCAATGCCTACTCTCTCTGTCCCTCCATTAAGGAAGGAAAGAAGGAAGGAAGGAAGGAAGGAAGGAAGGAAGGAAGGAAGGAAGGAAGGAAGGAAGGAAGGAAGGAAGGAGAGAAAGAAAGAGAGAGAGAAAGAGAGAAAGAGAGAGGGAGAGAGAGGGAGAGGGGAGGGAGGGAGGGAGGGAGGGAAGGAAGGAAGGAAGGAAGGAAGGAAGGAAGGAAGGAAAGAAAAAAGAAAAAAAGGTAGTTCTTACATAAAACTGTTTAGTGAAAATCCACACGACCTCTTTAGTACAGCCCAACCAAAAATAATAAAAGATTCCTGATATACAAACCAGGACAATAACATTTAAGCTCAATGAGTGGGGAGTAGCTTTGTAGATGCTCTTTCTGTGCCTAAGATCATAAAATGATGATTTAATCACTGGGGAATATTTATCACAAATAGTGTCAGATGATGTACTGTAAAATTTATGCATCTAAAAGCTCGAGTGTACAATATAAAGAGATTGCTCAGATGTTTTGGACTTATTGGCCCCGCTCCACTGTTTATTACACGGAGGCTTAATACTATAATAGGCTCTCTTTGAAGACTTCCTGTTGAAAAAAAAGAAAGCCATTCAACAAATTATATTTACTGTGTACACTCAACAAAGGAGAAAAAAATAGCACCATCCTGATGACTCTCTGATGAAGGACAGGGAAAAAGTCTAAGGAATAATAAATCTGACTCTAAGGAAAGATGAGGGACAATCCTCCAAAAATAGAAACACTTTGTGCCTTCAAAATGGATTCAAGAACCACCAACATATCCGTAGTGTAAGCAGAAACCATTAAATACAAAGACTAACTAATAAAAATTTCAAGGTATGAGTATAATTAGGTAGCTATCCACAACCCCATTACTCAGTTCTCATACAGCTTGCCACTCAGCACTCAGGCAATAATAACTTTTTTTGTTGTTGTTGGCCATTTTTATTTCTAGGCTGTAAGGAAAACGTAGGAGAAAACCCTATAGAGACTCATGGAGAGCTTCTGGAATGGAAGATGAGACCTGAATTCTAGTCTTGGACTCTCAGACATCTACAGTATCAGCTAAGATGGGACACCTCACCAGTAACCCAGTGCTTCCATATCACATTCTGCTTGTGATTATTTCCCTGCACCTCCCTGCACTGCTGGCCCCACCACTCGGTGGCTCTGCTACTCTGTGGCTGCTTTTACGTTAGAAAAACATAAAATCTCCACCTGACTCCTCTAATTGTCTGGTGCATATTCAGACAACCTCCAGCACAATGTTCCAGGACCCATACACAGCAGAGTCCCAGACATCAATTAAAATTTTCAAAAGGACAAAGATGTATCTACCTTCTTCTCTAGTATATCTATCCCCAGTGCCCAGAGCACAAGCCAGGCCACTGGGATGAATTCAGTATCTCCAAAGGAATGAATGAAAACTCCCACAAACCTCTCAGCATATAAAGCCATAACAAAGGGACACCTGGGTGGCTCAGTTGGTTGAGCATCTGACTTCGAGTCAGGTCATTATCTCACGGTTCATGAGCCCCACATTGGGCTCACTGCTGACAGCCTGTCAGCACAAGAGCCTGCTTCAGATTGTCTGTCCCCCTCTCTCTGCCTCTCCCCTGCTTGTGCTCTCCATCCCCCAAAATTTAAAGCCCTAACCAAAAATCTCAGTAAGATCATGGGGCCCTGCCTGTTCAATTATTCAATGCATATTTATTGAAAGCCTATTTTGGATGCTAGGACATACCAGCAAACAAAACAGTCACTGTCTTCATGGAACTGATATTCTAGCTGGGAAGGCAGACAATAAGCTAATGATTATCTATGTCAAGTGATGAATGCTACCAAAAAAGCAAGCCAGGATAAGAGGCATGGGGAGCTCCACAGAGCATCCCAGTAGGGTGGCCATAGGAGATCTTTGGTGAACAGTAAAGTAGAAATCTGAGGATGTGAGAGGATTAGAGAAATGTAGTCATGAGATGACACAGGGAAAAGCACACCAGGCAGAGGGAACAGCAAATGCAAAGTCCCTGCAAGGGGGCCAGATGCAGAGACCAGAAATAAAAGGTAGCAGAAATGCTTGGAGATGTGGGGCAGATACCATACAGCAATGTTCTTAAACCTGGGCTTAAAGCCCACTCGTAAGTCACAAAATCAATTTATCAAGTCAAAACCACCATTTTGAAAAATGAAACAGGGGCTCATGGGTGACTCAGTCAGTTAAGCATCCAACTTTGGCTCAGGTCATGATTTCACGGTTCGTGGTTTGAGCCCCACAACCGGCTCTGAACTGACAGTGTGGAGCCTACCTGGGATTCTCTCTCTCCCTCTCTCTCTGGCCCTCCCACTGGAGTCTCTCAAAAATAAATAAACTTAAAAAAAACCACTTTGATATGAACATAGATTGTTTTACACAATTGTGCTTATATATTCAAGGCGAAAGATTTATATGATCTGAAGAGAAACCAGAGTATGTGTGCTTATATATTCAAAAAATAGTTTCATACTATAAAAATTCTCCTGAGGTGTTGAAAAATCTCATATTTCAACTGCTAAGTGAATAATAAAAACATTATTGCTGGTCTTTGAGGCTGTCAATCCCGAGCTTACAACTACACTCTTTTTAAAAAATAAAAATAGGCAGGGTGCCTCAGTGGCTCAGTCAGTTACGTGACCGACTCTTGATTTCGGCTCAGGTCATGATCTCATGGTTGGTGAGATGGAGCCCCGTGTTAGGCTCTGTGCTGACAGTGCAGAGCCCTCTTGGGATTCTCTGTCTCTTCCTTTCTCTGCCTCTCTACCCCCAAAAATAAATAAATAAGTAAATGAAAACTTTAAAAAATGAAACAGAACAGAATAAAATAGAAATTAACCACCGTGCACTGCTTGTAGTAAGGCTAAATATTGTTTGGTGACATTCTGGTGATGAGGGAGGGGGGCTTGCTCAGGCATATACAGTGCATCTGTGATGCAGTACAATATAAAATGTGCTTCTCACAGTGAATGACAATTTAAAAAACCATGTACACAGGGCTTTATCAAGCTGTGCTGTCCGACTAGCCACATGTGGCTATTTAAATTTAAATTAACCAAAATTAATCAAAATTTAAAATTCAGTTCCTCAGTCGCACTAGCCACATTTCAAGTGTTCAATAGCCACGTGTGGCTGGTGGCTACTGCATTAAACAGAGCAGATGTAAAACATTTCCATTAAAATGCAGAAAGTTCTCTTGGAAAGCAGTTATACAGATTGTTCTGTCTCTGAGTCTGTGACCCTCTAATGTCAACTGATAGAATTACAAGTGTGTCTAGGGTGATCAGATGTAAGAGTTTTCTGAATAAAAGTCTCTGAATTTATATTGTCTCATAATACAGCTGGCATCCAGCTGGAGATAAAACCAAAATATGCTCAAAATCACCCTGACACTGAGCAGCCATATGCGTGGGCTGGTAAGAGTCAGTCTGCCTCAATTTCCTTCTCTATAAAGTAACTATTAATTAATAATAGTTTGTTTTGAATTATAAGGATTTCCTAGGGGGAAAACTACAAAATTTTTAGAGTCCCAAAGGAGAGCACTTCAGGAATGGGCAGCTGACCAACTGCAGTACAGTATGATTTTTAAAAATCCATTTCCTGGCCCTGAGCAAGGGCTGAAACCAAATCCAATGAAGGTATAATACGGCCACATGTGACCCTAATAATTATCAACCAGTGTTCTCATCAGAAGTACTGCACCCCAAGAAGCAGTGATACCTCACGTGGAGAGTTTTCATGGCATCTAACTCAAAGGTGGTCACCCTACCACAGGATGGGTCCTCACCCTGTGGGGTTCTGGGGTTGGCTGCTGCTTGAAGGGGGTCTTTCACATGGTTGGGAATCATCAGTGTTTACAGCGCCTGCACTCTGGCCCTCTCCCCTGGCAACAATGTAAAAAAAGATGCCTATGGAAGTGAGGGTCCCATCTCAGGCTTTGACTTCTGTGTAGCTTAGAAAGGAAATCAATGAGCCAGCATGAGCAATGTGGACCAGGGGGTGATGACTAGGACTTGGCTGTTCCACTGGGTACCCCAAACAGATGCTGCTCCCTCTTAGAACAAGAGGGAGCAATGTTTACATTGCATTCATACCCCCCACTGTAGCAGGACCTTGGTCCCCTTCCAGCTACAGCCTCTGAACCCAGATGTAGACATGCAAAGAAGGATCCCAAATGAGAATGTTACCCAAGGATAGTACATCCATACATTCAGAAGCCAAATTCAGAACAGGTAATCTGACACCTAAGACTGACAACAGGGTGGAATACATATTTGAAATTGAAACTGTCTGAAAATCCATGATGGGCACCATTTTCTGCAACCCAGATGCATACTGCGCAATCTGGCATCTTAACACAGGTGCCTAGAACATCATGGGCACCTGATAAATGTTTTTGAATGAGTAAATGATTGAATACAAAATGTATATTCCCCTAAACTAACCTAAAATGGCTACAATATCATTTGTTTCTGAAGCAGGAAGCAGGAAAAAGTAGACCTGCTTTGCCTAATATTTCACCAGTCTTATCAATAATGCACTGAGGAAAGAAACCATAAAGGAAAAGATTCATTGATTTGGCTATATTAAATGTCAAATGTCACAAAACACCATAAATATTAAAAGGAAAATGATAAATTGGGGAAAAATACCTGCAACATATGATAAAAATATAATCTAATGATTCTATAAAGAGGTCTTCAAATCAATAGGAAAAATATACAGTAGCTTTACAGAAAAACAGGTGAAGAATATGAATAGAATCTTCAACACACACACACAGCTGACAGACACAAAAAACACAAAGCTCAACCTCTTTGGTGCTAATTTAAAAAAACGTACATTAAAACAACAATATGATCTATGATACCATTTTCAACTATCAAATTGGCAAAGGTCTTCTGTTGTTTTCCTTCTTAGTAACAACACCCAAATGCTGGCAAGGTTGTGAAGAAATCAGCATTCATACATTTATATGGAAGACAGTTTGACAGTGTGCACTAAAAGCCATAAAAATGTGCACCCTTCTGATCCAGTAACTCCATTCCAGGAATTTATTCTAAAGAAATAATCAGAGACATAATCAATGATTTATGGGAAAGACATTCATCAGATGTTTATGGTAGGGGAAACCATAAGTGGCCTATAAATCCATCAGGAGAAGGTTGTTAAGTGAACTATATTATGAGCCTGTGATAGAAACTATACATCATTTTTAAGAAGTTCTTTATAATATCACAACAGCCAAGATTTAGAAGCAGCTCAAATGTCCACTGACTAATGAACTGATAAATAAAATGTGCTATATACATAACAATGGAATATTACTCAGCCTTTAAAAGGAAGGAAATCCTTTCACATGCTACAATGTGGATGAACCCTGAGGATACTTTGCCAAGTGAAATAAGCCCATCACAAAAATACAAGTACTGCAGGCCACTTATATGAAGTATCTAAAATAGTCAAATTCACAGAAACAGAAAGTAGAATAATGCTTATCAGGGGCTGACAGGAGGGAAAAATGGGAAGCTATTGTTTGATGGGTATTGAGTTTCAAATTTGCAAGATAAAGTTCTGGAGAACTGTTTCACAAAAGTGTGAATATATTTAACACTACTGAACTGTAAGCCTAGAAAATGGTTAAGAAGGTAAATTATGTTCTTTATCACAATTTTTTAAATGTTTATTTATTTATTTGAAAGAGAGAGAGAGAGCACAAGTGGGGGAGGGGATAGAAAGAGAGAGAGAGGGAGACACAGAATCTGAGGCATGCTCCACACTCTGAGCTGTCAGCACAGAGCTTGATGTGGGGTTTGAACTCACAAAATGTGAGATCATGATGCCTAAGTTGGACGCTTCACTAACTGAGCCCCCTTTATCACAATTTTTTAAAAGTTCTTCTATAAGACCATCTAGTCATCCATGGGTTATTCACTTCATAAATTACCACACCATAGAATATACTTCAAGCTAAGTCCATACTCCACTTAGCTTAATTTTTGTGTGATTTCAAAGGCACCTAAGAATGTTGCAGAAACTCATTTATAATGATGATTTCCAAAACTACCAACACCAATGTTAACAGATTTCTAGGCTTATGTACTAATTGAGAGTGGCAATTAATAAAAATACTAGTTAGCAGATTTTTCTGAATTAAGAAATTACAGTGTCACCAATGCTTCATCAATGGCTAGTTCAGGATTTTCAGGGAATTTCAAATATTCTGTAACCATAAACAGTCTTTTAGAGGCTGAAAGCCTACATGTTTTCACAAACAAACCCTTTGTCGGACTCCTGCTCTGATTTTCTTTTTGTAAATGTGAACACCTCAAGTAGAGGTACTAGATATATTTCCATATTCTAACCCTCTCCAACAAGACAGCTCTGCAAAGCTATATGCAGTGTCCGGATATCAGTGCAGCACACAAGTCCACACCAATTCATGTAGACCTCTTAAGACATTACACTTCTCATTATAATTGTCATTTTCATTATCTCCCCAGTGCCTGAAACAGTTAATAAAGATAAAACATACCTCATACAATAGGTAATTAATTAATTGCACAGATTGTACTATAATATAAAAAGACCATGGGCATGGGACACCTGGGTGGCTCAGTCGGTTAAGCGTCCAACTTCAGTTCATGTCATGATCTCACAGTTCGTGGGTTTAGGCCCCATGTCCGGCTCTGTGCTGACAGCACAGAGCCTGGAGCTTGCTTCAGATTCTGTGTCTTTGTCTCTCTCTCTGCCCCTCACTTGCTGGTTGCCCCCTGGTTGTTCAAGCATCAAGTGTATTTACATGTTTTGCTGAGTGATAGCATCACAATCCTAACTGAGCACTGTTAAGGGAAAACCTCTCCTAGAATTATTCTAAATCCACATTCCACAGACCACTCACTCTACAGAATGGTAATATGTATTTTTCATAAACAGATTCCATGTTCAAATAAATTGGGAAAATTCTGTAGTAAACAAAGTAACACTGGTTTCTTTGCCTCCAAACTTCTGTAGAGACACTCACTACTATACAACACTGTGTACTTCACTACTAATATCAGAGCAACACAGTACCCAGAAACACCACTTCTTGCCCCAATGTAGAACCTAGCCACTTTCCCAGCATAGTGCAGCCCACACAGTCTTATTTATAGCAAGTTTGTAAGGGTGTAATTCAGCGAATGCCTATATTCGCAAGATTTAGCCAATATACTTAGTCTGCAAAACAAGCCTCAAGAATAATACATGGAATTCTTTTTACAATTTGGATATATATATAACAGGAGTTATTCATATAATAACCCAAGAAGACAAGTTTCAAATAGCCACTGGACATAACGTTGGGAAACATATAGACTTTTCTTCCTGTGTAGTTCATATAAAATATTCACGTAAGAAATAGAACACTAGCTGATTTAAACATTATCATTTTTATTGGCTATAACACAGGCCTAGAAACCTTTAACTCTAATGGAAATTAAATGCTTTGCATTTAAGATGTTTCCTGCTCTGACCTTTAAACATTAAAATAACTAGAAGCACCACAAAGCAGAAATGATAATGTTTCACTTACATGGAGCTACATTTCAGACCTGCAGTTGTAAGTAAAAAGATGTTTCACCTTCAAGGTCAGAAAGAACAAGACGTCCTGTGTGTAGCTAGAATAGAAGGCATGGCTGAACCACAAGAACCCTCTTCTCTGCAAAGGAAGCAAGAGATGGCTCAAATGGAGGACACCCTGAATGTTTGACAGCCACCAACTCTAGGTCTCTGACTTGATTTCTCGATAGTTCTCTGTGATGCCGTCTGTGCTGGAGAATGCAAACGAGTTTTACTTCATACAAATGTACTGTTCCTGAAAATACGAATACACAGAATGCCGTGCACAAGCACTAGGAGAGCTCACTCCTTAAAAAGAAAACTACAAAAAAAAAAAAAAAAAATGCTCCCTTGTCATTTAAAATGTTACCAGCACTTGTTTCCCCCCCATTAGAACTTTACAAATCAGTAAAACAAAAATTAAGTTTGGGTAAAAACGAAAACAAAACAAAGCAAACAAGGTTGGGTAAAACGAACCAGGATTTTCCAGCTTTTAATTTTGCCAAATAAAGGCACTGAAGCTTTGAAACAAAACGACAACCACTCCCACAAAATTCCTACCATGCACTAGCAGACAGATTCACCATCCTGACTGGACAGCAGACTCACTTGGGAGGCAGCGAACCCACACCAGTACCTGCTCTGTCCAGGATTCAGATTCAGTTATCTGAGGGGGCAGCCAGGACCCTATTGTTTCCAAAAGCTCTCCAAGTGGCTCTAATGTACAGCTACAGTTGAGAACCGTCATCATTTCATAATAGAAAAGGCATTTTGAAACCAAAAGAAGACTATAATCAAAGATTACAGAATGACTCTTAAAAATAAATAAAATTAAACGTATGAAAAACACACTACATTGTATTTCTCATCTCATTTCTAACAACCTAGGCTAAAGAACCTGTGGGCCAGCGGTTGATAATTTGATCTACACCAACAGACCGCCCTTCCCCACCTGTCACTCTGTGTGTAACCCCTTAACAATCTGGCTTGTGTTCTCTCCGCTCCACCAAAGCAACCCTTGCAAAGCTCAAGAAGAAATCTTGTGTTGCCAAATCCATTCACTTTTCTTCATTCCTCCTAATTCCGTATCTTTGCAGCATTTCCCAGAAGTACTAGTCCCGCCTCCTTGAAACTGTCTTCCTCCAGGCCTGCAAGACCATTCACTGCACCCCAAACACACCGTGCAGATGCTTGCCTCTGGTTTTGCTCACCCTGCTCCTTTTCTTGGAACTCCCTTCTGCCTTCTCCACAGACCGAAATCCAAAGACAAAGTCAAATGCTTCTACCCATCCCCTAGGCCCATATTTGTTCTTGTGGGTAGGTCCACAGGAAACCTAGTAGAATTTAAAATGCAGTATTAATTGCAAAGGGTGAGATGAGGTCCTAAACTGAAAAGCCAACCTCAAGGTCAAAAGTCATGAAGACTGGAAACCTAGGAAAGCAGAGCACAAGATGGCTCAAGGCAGGTGTTTCAGATCCCAGGGGCTGTTAACCGAGTCCATTAGAGTAAGAAACCTGTAACAAAAACTAATCTAGATACTATCTCCAACCAGCTTGTGATAAGAGTTGCCATTTTCTGGAGTCATTTCCTAGGCACTGCCTAGGAACATGAAATTCATCATCTCACTTAACCCTTGTAACTCCATAAGGAGTATTACTGTCCCCATCTACAAATGTGGTATATATCAGCCATACCATTAAGACCTCCCCAAGGGCATCCAGCTAGCAAACGGCTGAGCTGGTGTGAGCCCACCCTTTTGCAGACCCAAACCTGTGAAAATCTCTCCTCTGCAAAGCACTGCCTCCTATCATGGTACCTTCTCTAAACCTTAGCTGCCTTTTCCAAAAAAAATGAGGGGGTTGGTCTTCCTGATTCCCATGGTCCATGCTTCACATCTAATAAGCATACACAGTTCTTTGAAAAAGGGGAGTGAGGCAGAAGCCCAGACACAGCAGAGAGCCATGAACAAGGAGAAATAAAAGACAGAAAGGCAGTGATAATAGAGGCGAAAGAGAAAAAACAAAATGGCTTTTGTGACCCTCACCAGCCCAGACTCCCCTGGGTTTCTTCCTGGCTGTTTTAAGCGGGGGCTTTTTTTTTTTTTTCCCTACTCTGAGATGGCTGAAAGGTAACTCTATATGGTATTGAGCTTTCCTTCCAAATCTCATCCCAAAATGCCCTGAGGACTTACAGAAAACCACTATGGAAATAAAAGTGCGGGGGGGGGGGGGGGGGAAGAGGTGAGAATACATTGGAAAGGCAAGCTTTGAGGTTCTCACTTTAAGAAAGAGTATTATGATAATGATCAAGTGAAGCCATTCAAAAGGGGTTTTTCCCACAGAAAGAATAAGTGAGGAATGAGAACAGAAAGGAAAAAGCAAACAGAATGACCTTGATTTAGCAACTGATCTTTATTGATTTTCTTTCACCTTCTTACTTGATTCTGGGAAAAATCACAATCCAAAGTGTGTGACATTAAAGCCTACCGTTAATGAAATTAGTGGATTAACAAAAATGTCAGGGAAGCACAAAGGAGGGAAAAATCTTGGAAGAAATGCTACTACCTTTAATCACTAGGAAAACCAGCAAGGGGGGGAAAAAAAGAGCACTCAGTGGAAACCTTCAGGGTGGTAAATGTCTTCTATTTTACTTTCCTACAAAAAGTCCTTTAGAGAACAATAAATTATAAACCACCACTTTTCTGACCCTGATGAGGAATTTTTGCAAAGCCATTGAGCCAATATATCAGTATACCAGGATCTTAGAGTCCAGGGTTTCACAAGTGTTAGCACTGACATGATTTGATTTCAGTGTTGGAGGCATAGTTTTCAGATTCTTCCAAACCCCTCCAAAAAAAAATAAATAAAAGACAACCAAACACAGGTGCTATAACATCTGCCCCCCAGCCCCCAGCATCTAACCTCTGACCACAGTATTATTTTACAGGAGAAAAGGTTTTCCACACAAGCGACCTATGGCCTTTTTTAAAGTCCTGTTTAAGGGCAGGACACCTAATCTTCAGAACAGTGTCAGAGGTGAGACAATGAACCCTTTAACAGGAAAATATGTTTCACCTTGGACATGGAGAGCTGGGATGCAGAGATACCCAAAAAATGGCACACACAAGGTATCTGTATATAGAAAGCCTTCCTAAAGGTGTAGGAAGCTCTAAAATCAGTTATATGACCTTGGCTTTGGACCAATCACTTTTGGGCTATATTGGTCCAAAGCCAAGGTCAGATAAGTGGCAAAGTCTCCTGTATTTCACTTCCAGCTTAGAGTTTAGCTTTCAACTCCCCAGTGCACTCCCAGAACACTTATTAGTTAAAAGAACTTCCCTCTTAGCTCCAGAACATATTAGCGGTGTGTTTTAGAAAAGAAGGTGCTGCGAAAGGCACTTTCCAATCTTTATGTTCTGTATACAACAACTATCCCTTATTTCAAAAAAGTCAAATTCACTGTAATTTTTTTTTTCTCTAGAAGGTAGATAACAAAGTAAAGAAGTGAAACTTCTATGACCCTAACGTTTCCTAAGAAGGTAATCTTGGAGTGCCTGGGTGGCTGAGTCATTTAAGCAGCCAACTCTTGATCTCAGCTCAGGTCTTAATCTCAGGGTCATAAGTTCAAGTCCAGTGTTGGGCTCCATGCTGGGTGTGAAGCCTACTTTAAGAAAGAAGGAGAAGGAAGAGGAGGAGGAGAAAGAGAAGAAGAAAGAAGGAGGGGGAGGGCAAGGAGAAGGAGGAAACCATCAACAAAATGAAAAAGCTTCCCACCAAATGAGGGAAAATATTTGCAAATCATATATTGATAAGGGGTTACTATCCAAAATAGTTAAAGAACGTATACAACTCAGTTGCAAAAAACAAACAAACAATTCAATTTAAAAATGGGCAAAGGAACTGAACATTTTTCTGAAGAGGACATACAAATAGCCAACAGGTACATGCAAAGATAATCACCATCAGTAATCATCAGGGAAATATAAACCAAAACCACAATGAGACATCACCTCATTCTAACACCTGTTAGAATGCCTAAAATCAAAACATATGAGATAACATGTGTCGGTAAGGATGTGGGACAAAGGGAACCCTTCCTTTGCATTGTTGATGGGAATGTAAACTGATGCAGCCATTGTGTAAAGCAATATAGAGGTGCCTCAAAAAATTAAAAATAAGGCAACAATATGATCCAGGAATTTCACTTCTGGGTATTTATCAAAAGGAAACAAAATTACTATGTCAAAGAGATATTTGCACCCCCATGTTCACTGCAGCAGTATTTACAATAGCCAAGATAAGGAAACAATCTAAGTGTCCATCAATGGATAAATGGATAAATGGATAAAGAAAATGTACTATATACTATGTATAGTATTGTGTGTATATATACTCTATATATAACATTGTGTAATAATGAATATTATGCAGCCATAAAAAAGAAGGAAATCTTGCCATCTGTGACAACATGGATAAACCTTGAGGGCATTATGCTAAGTAAAATAAGTCAGACAAAGATAAATACTATGTAATCTCACTTATATGTGGAATCTAAAAAACTGAACTCATAGAAACAGAGAAGAGACTTGTGGTCACCAGAGTCAGAATGGAGGTTAAGGACAGGTGACATGGGTGGAGGTGATCAAAAGGTACAAAGTTCCAGGAAAGCCCGAGTGGCTCAATCAGTTGAGCATCCAGCTCTTGATTTCAGCTTGGGTCATGATCTCACAGTTCATGGGTTCCAGCCCCAGGTTCGGCTCTGAGCTGACAGTGTGGACCCTACTTGGGATTCTCTCTCTCTCTCTCTCTCTCTCTCTCCCTCTTTCTCTCTCTCTTCTCTCTGCCCCCGCCTTGCTCTTTCTCTCTCAAAATAAATAAATTTATTTTTTAAAAGGTACAAACTTCCAGTTATGAGATAAATAAATTCTAGGGATGTGATATAAAAAAATCTATCTTAATTAAAAAATAAAGTCTTCTGTGTACCTATAAATGCTTCATTCATATGGGCTGTTGGAACAAATTAAGAAAAGGTATTCAACTCCCTATTATCTAGACCGCTATGTGAAGAACAAAGACAGACAAGCCCCTAAACTGAGCTCATTCAGTGCAAGCATAAGCTCAAAGGCAGAAGTGAATGCGAAAACATAAGCCCCTAAAAACTGGCAGGAATCTCAGAACATTATGCTTCTACCTGCAGACAACAAGGGAGTTCGAGCCAGTCTAAAAAGTAGAGTTTAAGGAGCAAGAAGACCTCATCTGGCATCTGGGTATATGAAAACGAAGGTTAACCAAAGAGTACCAGGGGAAAAAAAAGAACAAGAAGAACCCAAAGAAGCAGCAGCAATCTAACTGCTCCCTGGAAGGTGCCCTGATCCTTTTCAATTCAATTTGTAAAGATGATGCAGTGGGAGATAACCCCTTCAGTGCAGTGTGGGGTCAGCGGGCCTTAAGAAAGAAAAGTACAGAGCAGAGAGCAAATGTCAGGCCTCCCAGAATTTCAGGGCTCTGGGGAGCTCTGCTAAGGCAGTCAAGATTTCTGCAGGATTATGACATGTTAGCAAGGATAAGTGTTTGCTGCAGCCCCCCCATCTACATCCACCTGTCTGTGAGACATACGAGGTCATACGATTTGGACCAAAGATCATTTGAAAACAGAGACACCAAATGGAAAGCCTAGGGGTCCCGGCAGCCACCCCTCCCCTGCACGTGCACATTCATGTGGCCATATGGCCTGCGCACGTGTGAAGCATAAGTGGAAGCCTGCAGGAGCCCCCTCCCCTCCCAGTCATTCTGAAAGTGAGCCAAGCAAATTAAAGCAACACTCAGTTACTAACAGAAATGTGAACAGTGGGTGTGTTGGGGTTGTGGGATTCTGGATTATAATTTTTCCCTCTTCTCTGCATGCCAGTTTTGGGGGGGAACAACATGGTTTTGTTTTATTCACACACAAAAGAAATATAATGAAATTATATTGTTACTAAACCCCCCTCAAAAGGACTCATCACAATGGTCATCTTCCATTCTTTGACTCTTGTCAAAGTAATGAATTCGTTTTGCTCCAACTGCCAGAATCCCTCAAAGGAGGGGTACACACAGGTAATAACAAATCACCCTACTTGGAGGCATCATGAACCTTCCCTGTAGCAGACCATGTCCATAACCCTATGGATATATCGCCTTCCTCTTCTGAAAACAGGGCTAAATGCTACCTACCACATGAATAAGATACTATTCTTAGTATAGGTTTTGGTTCTTTGGAAAACAAAAAGGAGGTGCCTGGGTGGCTATCAGTTAAGTGTCCAAATCTTGATTTCAGATCAGGTCATGAGCTAACAATTTGTGAGATCGAGCCCCACGTAGGGCTCTGCACTGATAGCGCAGAGCCTGCTTGACATTCTCCCTCTCTCTCTCTCTCTCTCTCTCTCTCGCTCTGTCTATCTGCCCCTCCTCTGCTTGTACTCATTCTCCCTTTCAAAATAAATAAATAATTTTTAAAAAGTGTATAGGGAGATAGATATTACCAGAGGATATTTAATCTGAAAAGTTTTTGTTATTTAATTATGATGATTTTATTTGAATTGTCTGTTACTCAAAACCACTTTAAGTCATTTTGTAGCCCAAAATAATATTGCTCATCTTGTACTGTCTTTTTGTTACTCCCATGCTTAACCTAAGTTTTTCTATTACATATTTCAGCATCAAAACGTTTATGATATTTATTATATTTACATGCTTTATTTATACTTTATTTCTATTTCTCATTTTTCTCTTCTGGATTGAAAGATTCATGAGGGCAAGAATATTTATTCTGTTCACCACTATTTTCTTCGCATTCCTATTACCAAAGACAGTTGTTGAATAAATGACCTGATGTAAGCCAAAAACGTTTTTTTTTCTTCATTGTTATTTTATTTGACTTCAGGTGAAGGTTTTATTAAACCTCCTTCACCAAGTAAATCCTTTTTATGGTGCCTCACCCAGCTTTTCCCTCCTGCATGTGCAAGAGATTTAAAGGATCCATTTCACTCTCCCTGAGAGTTTGCAAGTATTAACTTCATTTAACAACAAACAATACAGGACATGTCAGAGAGCTGACACGAAGAGCCCACATTCAAAATAATTATCACTAATTTCTATGCTTGGGTGCACCAAACTGGCAATGTCAAATCCCACTGAAAATAAATTATCTAAATCAGTGGTTATGAAATCTGTTTTCATCAGGCCCCTTGGAAAGCTGAGAGCTAACGAAGTTCCTCTCTCCCAGAAAAATCAGGTGTGGTATATACTATATTTAAACACATTATCTTTTTAAAAATATTCTTAATGCGTATTTATTTTTGAGAGAGAGAGACAGAGTGTGAGTGGGGGAGGGGCAGAGAGAGAGACATACACAGAATCTAAAACAGGCTCCAACCTCTGAGCTGTCAGCACAGAGCTCGACGTAGGGCTCGAACTCATGAACTGTGAGATCATGACCTGAGCTAAAGTCAAACACTTACCAGACTGAGCCACCCAGTTGTGTGTGTGTGTAAGTGCTGAGCCAAAATATAAAATATAGTTCTTACTGAGTACTGCCATCAAAAGAAGTTAGAAAAGAATACTCTAGGGGCTCATGGACTCCTGATCCAAATGATCAAGGATGAAACTGTCATCTTACTTGGTTGCCAAGATCCTCAGGAAAGAATACTGCCTCTTGTGTGAGTGTTAACCAGAAGAGGGAGATTGCCAAGGCAGAGGTGTGACACAGAATGCCGGCTTTGAGGTGCTCCCAGAAACTAAGCTTGATGGGTCCAGGATACAAGGACTGCCAGGGATGCCTAGCAGCCTGAGGAGGCCCAGCTTCATTCCACCAGCCAAAAACAAGGTGGGTGACAGTAAGTAAATCACACCTGGGAAGGTCGGGTCTGTGACTAACTGGAGAGGACACACCCATCTAAGAGGCATGGCTGTCCTTCTGTCCAGTGAGCTGCTGCCTTGGAGGAATACAGAAGCCAGAGGGCCAGGGCTTCTGGTTTTCACAGATAAGTGAGAAATCTGGAGTTGTTATGTGAAATGTTCTGATTTTTGATAGAGACAAGTAAAGCCAAAAGAAAATTGTTTTTAAACATGGTACAGGCTAATGCTATGAGTCAAATAAACGTATCTGTAGGCTGGATACAGTTTGCAGCCCTAGGCTAAGAAAGGAAGCTTAATTTGTTTTCTGATCTAGAAAGGCCTAGGGAGGATGGACTGACAGAGGAGGAAGGAAAGAGACCAGAGAGAAGGTGACAGAAATCACCAGATGGGAGATCACAGGAGCCGGAGTAAAGGCTGTAGGAGGAAGGAAGAACACGGGAAACATTAAGGAGGCAGAACTGAAGGGCCAATTAGATGTGCCGGCTAAAAGAGAGCAAAGCTTTTCGATAATTCTGGTTTCTTACTTGCATTGCCTCGCAAAGGCTCCATTCACCAAGACCAGGAATATAGCAGGACAGGAGATCAGGTCCACAAGCAGGTGAGTGCAAGGTGCTTGGAGAGCATCTAACTGGAAGAGTCCGTAGCACACGAGAACAGGGCTGGAATGCGGCAGAAACTATGGTGGAGACGTGGTGCTTCAAGTCGTCCGCACCTGGAAGTTGGTAAAGCCAGAAGTAAGAAGGCTAAGATGCCTTGAGGCACACCCACATTTAAGGGACGAACAGATGAGACATCTACTGAGAAGGAAGGTGCACTGGAAGGCTGGAAGCAGGTTTGAAGATTCAGGGAGAGTCGTGGCCATTCAGAAGAGTCATTGGGGAAATGGCATTGATGAGGAATCCACGAAGAGATCGCAAGTGGCGCCAAGGGCCCTGCGGAGATGAGCGGTGTTGGACCTGCTGACTCCAGGGATGCGGGAAACAAGAGTCATCAGGACACAAATTACCAGTTGTATTTTCACATATTCAGCAGCATGTATTTCATATATTCACTCTGTCTCAGTGAGTTGAGGCAGAGACAGTGAATGGCGGGAGTATTGCAGAACTGAAGGTATGCGGGATAAGAGAGAGAGAACGGCAAGGAAGCTAAGACATGCACGAGGCTTGGCTGGATGGAGAAGAAAGCAGAAACATGATGGGGGGGGAGACAGATGAAGATAAAAGTGAGAGATGGAGGAGGCTGAATGCTCAGAGAGGCCAAAAAAGTAGGCCAAGTGGGAAAAGGGGGGTAAGTGCCAGAATGATAAGAGGCTCTAGACAGAGTGGTCAAAGGTGTGGCCACCCTGACCTGAAGTTAAAACAAAGATGGCTCCAGTTAAAGTGTCAAGCAACTCTGAAGCTGGGGAGGGAGGGGGTGGGGGAGCCACATGGATTCTGAGGTTGCTTGCACTGACGGCAAGACTTGGCATGGGGAGAAAGACTTGAGAGTGTCAAATCCTCCATAAATGAAGCCACGTCCCTATAAAGTCAGAAAGTGACAGCAACAAGGAGGGGGAAGACAGGAATCTCAACGGAAGAGGACACTTTATATGAAGGTGAAGGAATAAAACTAGCAGGGAGAAGCAGAGAAATTCAAATCAGCTTCCCACCCACACACTGCAGGTAGTGCCAGAGAACAAGCAACCTCACGGCAGAACCTAAAATACCACATATCAAGCTCCAAAATATCATGCTTGTTCACCCTAGATCTTCCTCGCCTTCCGCTTACAATCTGTTCTCCCCTTTTTCCTTCCCAATGATGCACAAGGGCACTGCTCCAGCCAGGCCGTGGTGGACAAAGAGACAGGACACTTGGGCTCCAGCTCTCATTCCGTCATTAACCAGCAGAGTGACCACAAGCTGATCATTTAATCTCCGTGTGCCGAGAGTTACTCATCTAGAAAATGAATCTTATGATATTCAATTCTCTTCGCCACTGGTTGGCTATTTAGAAAATTGTAAGAGTCAAAGCAGGAAAATGTTTTAAAGAGCAATTTTATTCCTCAATCCTACTGGTGGAGCTTAAAGCTCAAGGGGTCACTAAATCGTAAAATGAAAGCTTCAATCCTATTGGTTCCTTAATTTGACCAGATGATTCTTCTTGAAACCTCAATATCTTACCTGTAAAATGAGGGAGATGGGTTAAATGACTGTTATCTGTCTACCCAGCATTCATTTATTCTGTTTGCTCCTGTGCGCTGAAGCCTGGGAGTGTTTCTTTGACCAAAATTCTCTGAGCCTGAGCCTAACATATAGATATTTGTGACTATGCCCTAGTACCACGTAATCAATCCCTACAGATAGTGGGCTTCCAGCAAATGTTTGGTAAACAAGTGAGCGCCGATGATGGTCACTCAGAGATGGTTAGTGGCTACCCTGAGAAATGGGCTGGACCAGAGTACTTGTGAGTCTTCAGGACAGAACAGCACCTGGCATACAGTAGGCACTCAATAATTACTGTTGAATAGATTAATGGCATAAGAAATCTATTGGAAATTCTTTAACTGAGCATACAGTTGCAAGAGATTCTCAACACCCATCTCAGATCCGGTTCTCTGGTATAAATTTATGTGAATTCCATAAAAGGTAGCTGGAAACCAAAACATTATTTTCAATATTGCCAGGATAAGAAATGCGGAGGTCGCTGAGGAGAGGGAAAATGATGAGTCCCCAGACAAAAATCATAATTCACCAAGCTCAAAGGGCAAATTCAGAACCATATCCCATGGCATCTACATTTTATTTAGATGTGGCCACAGTGTGACTCAGGCTTATGGGTTTTTTAAGGGCTAAAACAAGACGAAAGGCACACATGATTCAATCTGTGTGTGTGAGCTATGAAAAATTCCATAAATTCTTTAGCATTCTTGCCAGTGTACTTAAATTATAAGCACTATGAGGGTCAAAACCCCATCTAGTCAGTTTTCATTAGCCAAATAATAAAAGCTTGGAAATATATACCATTTAGTGTGTATCTGAAATCAGAAATGTGGAGACAAGTGTAGACATCCTTATGGCCACAGCCACATTCATACCTGCTTTGTGGCCAGTCCATACTACAGAGATGGCAGATGTAAAAGCTCTCTGTAAAGCATGCAGTATGCGCCTATCAGGTAGAACTGCTTTATCTCATCCGTGGGCCTGCGATAAGGCTCGTCAGACAGAGGGGGAGCAGATACAATCAGGGAGAGCACTGAGCATAGCAGTGGGATAGAGCACAGGCCCTGGGGTCCAGGGACAGGTCCAACATCATTATGCTCTGTGGTCCTGGCAAAGTCACATTGTCTCTCTCAGCCTCAGTTTCCCCATTTTATAGCCAAATCTCCTAAAACTGCCATGAAGGTTAAAAGCTGGGGTGCCTGAGTTGGTTAAGCATCCAACTCTCGGTTTTGGCTCAGGTCATGATCTCACAGTTCTTGAGTTTGGGATTCTGTCTCCTTCTAGCTCACTCTATCTTCTATCTTCACTTCATACGCTCTATCACTCTATCTTCACTTCTATTTCACTCTTTCTGTCTCCTTCTATCTCACTCTCAAAAATAAATAAATAAATTTTTTAAAAAGGTTAAAAGCTGTAATATGTGTGTCAGGAACTCAGCACAGAGGCAGGAACACAGTAGGTGTTCAGAGAATAAGTGGAAAGGATTACTTTCACTATAATGTACATGTCACAGAGTTATCTAGTAAAGATATCCTATAGTTTCAGGTAATTCAAATAAAAACTGTTTAAAGATAACTTTATTCCAAAATTTCCACTATGTCTTGCGGTAAGAATATATTTCAGGAGTAAAATGCCAACTTCTCTTTTTAAAGATTCTGTTGCTGGTGCTTGCCTGATTCTCTAAGACATGCTCTGGTAAAAATAAACAATTTGTAAGTTCCCAGAGAACCTCTAGCACCATCCCAGACTGTTCCCAGAACACAGACATTCAGCAATACTTGCTCTTTCAGACAGGTCCTCAGTGCTAGGGACCTACTAGCCCATTCCTCCTGGAACCCAGAGCAAGGGAGATGTGAAATTTCATAGTCCAGGAATAAAAATGAGATAAATTCTTTTAACTTCATTCTCTGTACCATTTGCTTTGCACCTGGAACTTTACCTTCCACGTTCAACGAACTATTTTCTTGCACCACGTCCTTGTGTATATTTCTTAAAAGCACCATTGGCACCACTCTGGAAACCTCCCCTAGCACTGGGGTCTTACTTAGGGCATCGTGCATATCTGTAAATATTTGATGGGTTGATTTCTACACATTTACAAATATCATTGACTCATAAATATGTGCTATACCTAAAAGGCCAGAAACCAGCATGGCTGTTGAAATTATTGTCAAAATATGACATTGTGTCAAAATAATAGAAATTATCTTTCTATTAGTTAATACTAAATTCAGAACAGATTATTAAACATCCTTCTTAAAGATGGCTTGAGATAAGCAATGAACTAGTGAGAAATCAAAAATCGGTTTCCTATAAGCATGAGTGGGGCTTGCTCTTTCCAGCAAGGGCAGGCTTAATGATGCTGTAAGGCAAAAAACTGAGCCCACAGGCAGATGAGCCATGACAAAGAGGAGCTGGAGTGCCACAGCCTATGACAAACCATGGCCACATCCCCCTTCCTTCTTCAACTTTGTCATTTTGAATTCATAAAACTGAGTGAGTACAATTTGGAACCATTTCCAAAGCTTACGAAAAGATTAAAAAAAAATGAGACCAAGGTGGGCACAGGTGACTCAGAAGAGATCTGATCATGTATCAGCATGCAAAGCCAAAATAAACCCTGGGGTAGGGGAGAACAGATGGCCTGTGGGCAGTGGACAGAGCCAGGGGGGATTCAGAACGATGGCCCTTGGGATGGCATTCCACCATGGGAGATGCCTATTTGTGGGAGGTGATGTCCATTTCACCAGATGGCCAGCTTACCACCTGGTGTCTCAACCACCAGGTAAGCTTAGTGACTTGTTAGAATTTAACCTTACCTGAACAGAGAAAACTAACAGAGGACAAAAACTGCATCTTCTGTAGCCCTTGGGATTAATGAGTGTAGAATACTGAAAAGGTGAACGGAACAGGCTTGAATTATTTCCTAGCAGTTCTCGTCTGCATGACAATAAACCAAAAGCATTTAGAACAGAGGGGGAAAAAAATACTCTCTTCCCTCTCCCTCCTGCCCAAAAAAAACACAAAGATCTCAGGGTATTACAAACATTAACTGGAGCTGAAGGATCTGAAAATTCCTTTAAAAAGAGACAATTAGGAGACATAAGTGCTTACTAAATGTTTAACTCAGACTATAGATGAATCACAAAAATTGCCCATAATGTCAACTAGGAGTCTGCATCTAAAGATTCAGAAACCACGATGGATTATGGTTACAATTATATTTGTAAAAGACATTCGAAGCAAAGGGATATAAGGAAAGACAGCAATCCTAAGAATGGTTCAATTGCTGGGATTATGGGTGATTTTTCTTCTAATAACTTGGCTATGAATAGAAGAGTAAATGACAACAAATGAGGAAGGAGTACAGAGCACTATCCATGGCAAAGGACTAGTGCACCATGTCTTTGTTAGTTGGTTGTTGGTTAGTTGGTTTTCACTTTCTAGTCCATCACGTACAGCTCATCACATCTGCAACACACCATGTGGGTTCAATCCCACCCAAACTGGTCTAGTTCCTGCTCTGTGGGGCAAATCCAGCAACCACATACACTTGATGTCCCACAGTGTCTAACTGCTATGTCTCTATGCCTTTAGTTCCTGTACTTATCTCACCACAGACTGGTAAAAAAAAATTGTGGTGCTAACTCTGGTATAGAGAGGATGCTTGCCCTAACATTAGTCTTTAATAGCTGACCACCAAATGGGAACTTTTGGTTCCAACTAGATAAGAATTGAGGCATTACTGCAGGGAATCTGTAAGTGATGTTTCCTCCTTTCAAAACTTTCCTTTAATAATAATAATAATAATATTTTGATAGAGACAGAAAGTGAGCACAGTGTGCAGAGGGGCAGAAACAGAGAGAGAGAGAGAGAGAGAGAGAGAGAGAGAGAGAATCCCAAGTAGACTCCATGCTGTCAGTGTACAAACCATGAGATCATGACCTGAGCCGAAATCAAGGGTTGGACAATCAACAAATTGAGCCACTCAGGCGCCCCTCATATTATTAAAAGGTTGTTGTCTTGTAAAATATATACATATATATTTAATGTTGCCTTGTGATACACATTTTAAATAGGAAAAAAAAGTTTTAACTTTTAAAAAAATTATGATGAAATACAGAAAGAGGAGGGAAGTCCTAAAACTAAGCATTAATTCATTACTTAAAGCTTTTACAAGAGAGAAAAAGGTAGAGAGTGAGTGCTTATTGGTGAGACAAAGGGAGCCAAAAGAATGGGTGAGTTTAACTGAGTCCCCTTCTCTCTCTCTCACTCAGGTTTTCCTGAGTTTCCCAGTGTGGCTGGAAACCACTCAAGTCAAACGTCTCCCTTTCAAGACTGGTTCAAGGTCCTCCCTCAGATCAACCCAAGTAATCAGAAATCCTGCCAGCACCACCCCGTTAACCCTAGTCTTCTGTACATAATACTTCTGTAAATATCCAAATGATCTACTGCTTTGGGGTATGTGTTTGTACATTTCTATTTTCCCTATGTTCTTCCATCTTCTTAGGGACAATTTTTTTGGGAAAAGGGGCTCCAGCAGAGTCTGGGAGATGCAGACACCTGCAGGCAAGCTGCTGCACCATCTGCAGCCCCTTCAAGAAATGGAAAGGTCAATTCACAGTAGCCTGATGGCCATATAATAGGGTTTACTTCCTGCAAAGGGGATTACACTTCCTGCTGCCCCAAACGCTGTGCCATCACCTTAAATGGCTCAAGGCAAGGTCTTCAGGCTGTATGGCCCCATAATAACTAGCAGACGCAGCGCCAGGGACAACAGGCTGTGGAGGAGTTTACCTGTATTCCTATGGGGAAAGAAAAAATACAACCTATTCTTTCCAGTTAGCCTCAAAGCTACTTCCAAATAAATCAGAAAGTCAGAATGATAACAACAAAAAATTGCTTCACACGTACCACAGTCCAAAACTCAAACTACAGGAAAGCTATCAGACCGTCTGCCATCCATGCTGTAGACTGCTGAAAGATAGCAAGGTGACTCTGAAAAGTGACACTAACTTTTTTGACAAAAGACGATCCATTTAGGTACAACGGAGTATGATACAATTGGAATTTGTTACATACAGAAAGGAAAATCTTACTTTAGGTAGCAACCATCTGTCTACCAAAACTACAGCGGGTGAAAACAAGTGATCTTTCCCCTCAACCGTCAGCCAATATATTAAGTTTTCTCATCAATATATTGATAGAGAGAACCCCAGAAAAACATGGACAGTGGGAGACAAGAGAAAAAGAAATTCTCACATTCACCCTTCTTTCTAAGCCTGTGGCTATCATTACTGACCAAATCTCAGCACTCTTTCCCTGAGGCAGCACCCAGCCTACTAACAAAATTAAGTACATAAAAAGCCCTAAGTAAATGGTAGCTATTATCATCTAGTTATATATCATTCTGCTCTGAGCAGAAGGGGGATTCACTCATATAATCAACAATGATTTGTTGAACACCTACTGTGTGCCAGGCACTGCATATACAACAGTGACCAAAATAGATCAAGCCCCTGTCCTGCTGGAGCTGACATTATACTGACTTGATCCCAGGTTTCTTTAATCTCTAGGGATTGCAAACTCAAATGCCTAAAGGCGCCAACAAGGTTAAATAAATGAGTTGGATCAGATACTAGCTGGCTATTCACCAAACCTGTTTTCTCTTCCTTCTGGGCCCACTATTATATTACACTTTCCAGCCTCTTTCTGTGGGTAGGTGTGGCCAAGTGACGGAGCCCTCATCCTTGGAAAGTGAACAGGATGATGCAAAGCCCATTGGACCTGTTTCCCTTTCTCATCCTCCTTCCATCGGCTGGATGCAAACAAGCCCAGCAGCCTTGCAAGCCACAGACTGAAGATGGCAAAATCACAAGGGAAGGATCCTGGGTCCCTGATCCCTGCTTGGTAGGGAGATCCTGCCAATCAGGTACTGTGGTTTGGTCTTTATGTGACTGAGTAATAAAACTCTATGGCTTTGAGCCATATAGAGTTAACCCATCTTGGCCAATACGTGATTTCAGTGGGACAGGCAGGGGCTTGTGACACATGCCACATCTAAAGGAGGTGCCACTCTCCACAATAGCTAAAACATGGAAAGAGCCTAAGTGTCCATCAACAGATGAATGGATCAAGAAGATGTGGTTTATCTATACCATGGAATACTACATGGCAATGAGAAACAATGAAATCTGGCCATGTGTAGCAACATGGATGG